>NC_086321.1:53339891-53652391 GCF_036172605.1 Pelobates fuscus | reverse complement strand
ATTTGCATTTTACTAATTTATTGCACCGACGCATATTATATACTGTTTTTTAAAGGACAGAAAGGGCTTTAATTTGATGTAACATATATATACACAAATGCTTATTTATTATAAAAAAATACAGAAACATGCAAAAAAAATGAAAAATTTGTTATTTTTTACAGTTTTTGCAATAATAATGTGTGCACAATTAGGGCAGGTTAAGGAAAGTAATTAAAAATAAAATTAATTTAGTTGTTCTGATTTACAGAATATATAATGTGTCTGGGATTTTAAGTTTTTTTTGGTAGTTACAGGTCACAAAGCACAAGGAGTAAAATAAACTTTTAATGTGGAGCGATTTTAGAATTTGGTATGTTTGTCTTTTAAGATTAATAGCCATAAAAGAAAACAAAATGCCACACCACAGGCTATTTACCTAAGGTTGTTTTGACACTTTCTACATAGCCATTTCACCGCCAACCTCTGCTAAATATTGGAGTAAAATGTAGTTTTTTGGGGGGTTTTGGCACACAAACTTATAACAAAGAACTTCTCATGTGTATTTTGTAAAGTTGGTGTGTGCTATTCCTGTACAAAGTTTTATTTTTTATTCAGTTACATCTGCTGAGTAAAATGACACCCCCATTGTTTGGCACCTGTCCTTTTCAGTATTCACAGTCGAATTTTGAGAGACGGATTTAATGAGCCTATGCTTCCATTTGGGGTATTATAGTAGTTTGACTGTTAAAAAAAAAAAACACAAAGGCCTACCATTTGTAAAAGTAGACACTCCAGGGTATCTCATAAGGTGCATATTGTGCCTTAACATGCCCCCATTATTTCACCAATATATGACAAAGTATGCGGTAAAAAATAATTATGTGCATTTTTTACATACGGATTGCATTTTTGCTGGGCATTTTGTATATTTCATATGTGCCACTAAGTTCAAACCCCCCCAAATTATGCTCAGCTAAGTCTTCTGAGTAAAAGGACACCCCCATTGTATGTCTTTGGCACTATTTTGTGAAGCTACAGTGCCATACAGGAGACCTGCCCTTTTCAGTATTCACAGTAGAGTTTTGAGAGACGGATTTAATGAGCCTATGCTTCCATTTGGGGTATTATAACAGTTTGACTGTTCATAAAAACCCCCACAAAGGCCTACCATTTGTAAAAGTAGACACTCCAGGGTATCTCGTAAGGTGCATATTGTGCCTTAGCATGCCCCCATTTTTCCACCAATATGTGCCAAAGTATGACGTAAACTGATTTTGGGCATTTTTTTTTTACATACGGATTGCATTTTTGCTGGGCATTTTGTATATTTCATATGTGCCACTAAGTTCAAAACCCCCAAATAATGCTCAGCTAAGTCTTCTGAGTAAAACGACACCCCCAATGAATGTCTTTGGCACTATTTCGTGAAGCTACAGTGCCATATAGGAGACCAAGCCATATCATATTTTTGAATTTTGACGCTGGGCCTATGTGCAATTTCCAAGCATCTTTGCAGGTTTTAAATTCAAACTACCCCACAAAGGCCTACCATTTCTTAAAGTAGACACCCCAGGGTATTTCAAAAGGCATATTTTGAACCTTAGCGTGGGATCATTTTTCCACTAGCGTGTACCAAGTGTAGTGGTAATAAGCGTTTTTTTTCTGCCTTTTTGACACACAAAGTGAGTTTGCACAGTATATTTTGCAAACCTTATGTGTACCACCACTCTATAATACTTTATATGTTGCTCAGCTATGTCGGCTGAGTACAAAAATACCCCCGTATGTACCTTTGCCAGGTATATGTGGACATCGGAGGGGCACATTTGGGACACAGCCATTCAATTTTTTTTCAAACTTTAAATTTTTACACTGTGCCCATGTCCCATTTTAGAGTATTTTACCAGGCTATATAATCCAAATACCCCATAAAGCCATACCATTTCTTAAAGAAGACATCCCAGGGTATTTCAAAAGGCATATTTTGAACCTTAGCGTAGGATCATTTTTCCACTAGCTTGTACCCGGTGTAGTGGTAATGAGCGTTATTAAATGTATTTTTTAACTTTTTAAAACTTTTTTTACTTTTTAAAACTATTTTTTAAACTTTTGTTTTGCTTATTAATTTTGTTAAAGTTTCCTAAACTTTCGTAAAACTTTTTTTTTTTTACAGATTTAACATTTTTCTAAGCTTTTTTTTACCGTTAACCCCTAACTAGCAATAAGCAGCACTAACAGTAAATTCCCCATTTTCCCATAACTCCCACCCACCCCAGCTAGCAAAATATTTAATTATACAATATTTAAGTTAGTTAATTAAATAAATTTAACCCCTGAGGGTTAAAAAATAAATAAAAGTTAATCGTCAGGGGTTAAAAAAAATTAGATCACAGTATAATACTGTGATCTGTATTTTGATCACTGTAGGCAGTGATCGACTGGCAGGGAAGGGGTTAATTTTTATTTGGACTGGGTAAAGGGTTTTTTTTTATTTTTTTACTTAAACGTTATTAAAACTTTTTTTTAACTTATTTTTTTAACTTTTTAAAGCTTATTTTAAAACTTTTTTAATGTTAACCCCTAGTTAGCGTAACACTAAATCCCCCAATTCCCCACTAACTTCCACCCTCCCCAGCTAGCTAAATTTATAATTTTAAAATATTTAAATTAATTAATAAAATAAATGTAACCCCTGAGGGTTAAAAAAAAAATCAGATCATAGTAAAATGTAATCCCTGCCAATTGATCACTGTAGTCAGTGATCAATTGGCAGGGAAGGGGTTAATTTTTTATTAAAATGGGTAAAAGGAGGTGGGATTTTAATTTAACTTTATTTTTTTCTTCAACAGGGGGCAGGATCACTGATGATCCGTCTCCCTGCACTTCACAGTGAACCCGGAAGTGCAGGGAGGCGGAAGGTGAATATACAGAGCACATGTGCCCGCTCTGACATGCTGTCAGAGCGGGCACATGTGCTGGGACAGCTCAAGTCGGTGCTCCCAGTCTGCCTCTAATACAGAGGGAGACCGGAGCACCATTAACCCCGCGATCGCCGCGCTTGCGGTGATCTGGGGTTAATTTTAACGGGTGACGGACGAGGTCCATCACTCGTCGTTAAGGCAATCCCCTGAGTGACGGACCTCGTCCGTCACTCGTCGGTAAGGGGTTATTACATCAATCTGTCCATACGGTGGCTCGGTATATGCATTACTTGTGTATAATGCTTTAACCCCTTAAGGACTGAGCCAATTGTACATGGTTTGATCAAAACAAACCCTACAATTTGACTATATGTCTCTTCATCCATAATTCACCTCTTTCATATTAAGTGCACCCACACTTATTATATATCATTTTGTTTATGCCAATGTCTTTCTGCAATATCTAGTGACTGTGCTCTTGTTAGGGGGTCATGCTAGGCATGGGGAAGTGAACTAATGTATCCTAGATGGGCAGTGCAAGAAAGAAGGCTGCCGCCCAAGAATGTGGGCTAATGGTGGTGCTGGATTCATTGAGAAGGAGGCAAATATTCTGAAAACAGCAAGATGACACTTAGAAGGTATGTGAAAAAATATATATATTTGGACACTACACAGGACAAAAAACAGTAATACACAGTAAAAGAAAATTAGATAACAGATTCTATTTAAACATTTAATAGTGTAATTTATAATAAAGCTCGGAATTAAGGTCAACATTAAAGTTAAACTTAAAAAAATAAATTTGGGGGCAGGTGTCTTTCTCTTTCATGACTGTAAGGCAGTATATTGGTTATAGGCCTTATGGTATTCAACCAGTAGTGACCTTCATTGCTTTTGTGTGTGCTTTGCAAGCCATACAAGAAAACACGTACTGGAAAACAGTAAGAACAAAAACAAAAAAGTATGAAATATGTGGCAACCCCCATATTAATTAAATTCTAGATATTTTGAATCCAAAACATAACTTACAATAGATTACACACTAACAAATGAGTCGTTCTCAGAAGACTAACCTGAATCATGATTTCTCTTTTTAAATACTTGTAATGCTTCCAAACACGACAAAGCATTGCACAACAATCAGCCCAAAATGCACTGCGTGTGAAAATGGGACTGATTTTTTTTAAACATATGCTTGCACAGAAAGTATTTTTTAAAGTCTTCAAATAGCAGTTGTCACATTTAACAGGACTGTAACAAGAGGACTAACTGGTATGTCAAGTATTTTGAGTGTAATCTTGCGATCAAAGTTACTTGACAGACAGTATTGGATAATTGGAGGAGAAATGGGTGTTGACCCATTCATGATGAGCACCATGCCAGGATAGACACATTTCTGTCCTAAGAGAATAAGTGACTATTGTGGGATGTGTTAAAGGCCCTTATAGTTAAAGGAACACTTCAGACACCATAAACACTACAGCGTGCAGTAGTTGTTATTGTGTCAAGAGTGCCCTCTTCCCTTCTTTGTAAGTAGTCAAACTGCTTAGAACAGTTTGACTTCTTACCTGGGGTCTACTGAGTACCACTCACCTTCTCCTTTACCTCAGCTAGAAAGCCAGGTTAAGCTTGGCAATACAGGTCTTCGCTCATTAGTAGAGCGCGATCTTGGCTTAGCTCAGGAGAGCTAACAGAATATTTTAAGCAGGTTCCTAATTTTTTCCTTTAAAAAATGTTTCTTTTTTTATTTACTTCAGTTTGCAGTATTCTTATACTATTGTTTTTCAGTATTTTCTTTTATTTATTGAAATAGGTAAAACGTTTGGCGAGTGATTAGTTAGGAGGAATATTTGTTTATTAAAATCTTAAAATGTTACTTCAAACAGCATAACCAGTACAGGCCACTGATCTTGGATTTAAAACCTATACTTCACAAGAGACAAAAACAAACACACAACCCCAAACTCTAAAAATCCACTAAAAAAAAAAAAAACCCAACCAAACCAAAAATCAAACAAACTAACAAAAAAAAAACCAACCACAAACATTACACCATACTACAATGTAGTGTATTTAAATTGATACACATATTGAGTCTGGTGGTCTCCATCACATCTCTTATTTTCAAAGCCCAAAAGCAACAAAAAGAGGTGAGATAGGGGTTTGATGAAGAGAAAAAATGTCTGCCCACGTGCAAGATTGTAACTGGCATGAATCTAAAATGAAAACAATCTACAAGTATATGAACAGTCCAAAAGAATAAAAGACAGACTGTCTTTCAGAAGAAGTCATGAAGTCAACAAGTGAAAAATCATTAAAATGATTGAAAAGAAATAAATCAGATAAATAAATCACCACTCTCAATAAGTAACCGGGTTAATTAGACAAAAGCATTGATATAGTATAAGAATATTATTGTTAGTGACAGTTCACATGAAGTAGAATACAGCATCTAAAATGTTGGTAAGTTTTAACCACATACTGCCGTCCACTTGATCCTGTGATCAAGTAAACAAAAGAAAAAAATGGTGTTGCAATTGATAAACACATTAATATACACTTCGTCAGAAGTCTGGTTACTGATGACACATTTAGATGGTTTATTGTACTTGCAGATTTTACAGTGTTCACATTGCTAAATGCCCTTGGTTGATATTAACTAGGTCAGTGAAGGTTCGAGGTGTCTTAGAGGACAGTGTATGAGAAAATCATACAGATCTCTAGATATCCTTGCTGTAATGGATGGAAAAGGGGTAAGTACTTCACTGATGCCATTGCCTTGCTGCAAAATAACCCAATATCTGTAAATGATGTTCCCAACTCTCATCAAAATGTTCAACATATTAGATAAAAAAAATTGATTAATGGTCTGAATGTTCTGATACTGGGCTCAGGCTCTTAAAAAACACACTTCTGAGAACTCTATTGGAGTATCCTTGGGCTTTGAATGATAAACATAATTTATTGGCCTTTTTAGGAAAGGTACTTTCATTCAAGGGATTTCTCTGTGTTCCATGGAGTAAACTATATGTGGCTGTCTTTTTCTGTGATTTCATTTTTCATAGCATAGTTGTGGTTCTACTGTCTTCTGCCAATAATAACCTAAGATCCAAAAACACCAGATCTTGGTTGTCTATCATTGACATCAATGTGAGACCAATATCAATAAAGGTCCATGACCATTTAATAAAACAATGTCACAGATCATGTCCAAAAAGGTAAAATGTTATTGATATATTGAACCATTAGACTTGGAGATTTGTTTAGTTCAGAAGTGCTTTTTATCCGAATTTGGGCCAGTTGGTTGACTGTTAGAATTCCCGAACTCTGATTCAAACAAAATGAAGAAAACAAACAATTTGTGATTCTAAATTTCAAATATGGATCCAAAAAAGATGATTGATGGGTAAAAAAAACTGATTGAAGGCAAAGGGACAGTCACTTAATTTTGATTTAATTCACAGATCAAGTGAGAAGTGAGCAATAGATGGTAAAAAAACGCAACAACATATTTGTATATACTATGTTTAACAACATTTATACCTACATTTCTTTTAGTGCTCCTCTTCTTTTTCCCTCTATTGGTTATTTTCCCTCACTTGATCTGTAAACCAAATAACAGAAGAATGCTCCCATAGGAGCACTGTGAAATATATACAGAATATTTATATTATTTAAATATTTACTGTATGGCCCATTTTCGTGCTTTATTGGTTCGCCTGATTAGTTTACTGAATCAGTTTTCTGTTACAGAAATTCTGCCAAACCGAATCAACATATGGTCGAAATTCCACTGTCACTTTATTTAAAAAAAAATTGGTCTAGCTGAAACAAATTTTCCAGCAGTGCACAAGTCTACACACCATTTGAAAATGTTTTTTTCCCAATGGGAATCAGTTATCAGAGGCATCAGTTATCAGGGATTTTAAGAGAATGATGAGCACTCGAACTGGACTGGGGTTTTAAAGAGTAGTTTTAAAGAGGACAATACGGTAAGCTGTAGCAGAGGTTGGAGCAGTCTGTGGCTTTGGTAAATGGCACATGCCATCCAGTTTCAACATATTTGCATGTTTGGGTTGCATTAGGGCTGCACCAAGCCATCTGATATAGTGCCTATAGCTTCAGGTACTCCTCCAGATATAGTGTCTCCTCTGGTCTTCCAGTGTCTGTATTTGGCCTTTATGTCCTGTTGAACTCGCTAGATCTCCTCAAACTTCTGCTCCACAGTAGCTAGCTTAGAATCCTTGACACTGGTTGTGACCACCAGAAGGTTAATTTGCTTGGTGACACCTTCAATGACTACTCAATTGTGAGAGGCCAGCTGCCTAGAGAGCAATAACCCCATTATGACTTTAATTTCTGCAGTAATCAGCTCACAATCTTCAGGAGGATGATATCTTACCAGTGGCACTGAACTGAAAGTGGCACCTTCACCCAGGTCTGCCGCAAAGTCCTCGGATGAATAAAATGACCCGTCTTCCTGAGGCGCTATATTGGGCCATGTGGCCTAAGGAAGTCACCAATATCTTGGCTGATTAATGTTCACCCTAGGATTTTTTTGTTTTGCAGCCCATGGTGGCGACTGGACAGAGAGAGCTTTCCTCCCTTGTATAGATTGTAATTTTTGCAGTAAATTCCTAGATAATACAGTGGAGCTCAAAAAGCATGCATCTACTAGGGGTCAATTCGATTTTGGAAGGAGAGTACCAAGCTGCTATACATGGTAGATATACCATATATATATATATATATATACCATGTATAGCAGCTTGGTACTCTCCTTCCAAAATCAAAGATGTATATCTTGCCTTGGTGCTACCCGCGTTCAAAATATAAATAAATAAAGTAAGGGGTGTATTTACAGACTTATATTAAGTGGTACGTGGTTTAATGGTATGAAAAAAATTCAGTACATCTGTGCATAAAATCGATGTTTCGACTCGATATAGAGAATGTGCATGTCCAATCCCCTTTACAAATAATCAGTGGGGCAAAGCTAGCAATTGACCCCTAGTAGATGCATGCTTTTTGAGCTCCACTGTATTATCTAGGAATTTACTGCAAAAATTACAATATATATATAGTGTAGATTGAATTAGCCATATTAGTCCAGTAGACAAGATGCCAACATACCAAAAAGTATTGCAGTCTGCAATGATACCTTTTTTATTGGACGAACATAATATTTCAAAACCAAGCTTTCGAGAGTTTTCCTCTCATCCTCAGGTCTGAAAGAGTACACCCCTCACATTTTTGTAAATATTTTATTATATATTTTAATGTGACAACACTGAAGAAATGACACTCTGCTACTAACTTAGTTTATGATTGGGGTGCGAGGATGGATTTTAGTGAGATATTGGTATAATTTTAATTCAAACCCATGGATAATACTTCATCATTTTTATTCTGTATCTCTCTGATAGGATCTTGTCAGAGCGGCCGGCACCCCGGGGTGAGTCTTATTTACTTTATGTTTGCCTATATATATATATATATATATATATATATATATATATGGGTAACTGTACTGATTGCTTTATATTAATTCTGATGAAAGTCCTGGCTAAGGACTGAAACGTTGATCTTTATTTTAATGTATACTGAATAAACTTTGGATTTTATTGAAGACTGTGCATGCAGCCATCTAGGGAGAGTGGATATTTAAAGTGGATACCTCGAGTGGATATTTAAAGCTCTGGTTGGCACCCGGCATCATAAATAGGTATATAGCCAGTGTGCAAGGACTTCCAGCATTATATATATATATATATATATATATATATATATATACATACACATCCATACATACATACACATACACACACTTATTTTTTTCCCACATCCCACAAACACACGTATTATACAACCAATCAGAATTGAATAAACATACAAACCGAATAGGTGGGAACCCATTAATAGAGTGAAAATTACACACCTGCTGCAAAGGTAAAAATAAAAGGAACACTCTGTAATTTTAAGAAAATTATATAGAAAAGAAAAAATATGAACCTTGCGGACCAAGGATAGAAAACTCAAAACATGTGACACTTATTTAAATAAAATATAGTTAAAGACTTTATATTCTTCCTAGTAATACATTTATACTCTTTGAAAGCATTAGCTCTGAGAAAAGGTATTTTCTAAAACAGAATACAGCCTTACTTGAGATATCTCTCTCTCTCTTATAGTTAAGAGGTTAAGATTCACAGTTTTGTATTAAGTGTTTAAGTGTTGTATCCTGATGTGCAGGGCTCATGATTTCAGTGTGCCAACCATAACAGCCAGTACCTAATTATACAAAACATTAAAATAGACTTTAGAGAATGATGCCTAAAAACACTTATTTTCTCTTTAAATTACAATTAAAATTGCAAAATTCTAGATATTAGATAGGACGAGGACATTGGTAAGTCACTGCCATCAGCAAAGCACTTAAAGATGCACATTATTTACTGCCCAGAAAATACAGTTACATAATTTACTTACAAGTGTAAAGAATGACAGGACATATAGTGACACTAAGACTGCATATGCTATTGTTACATTTCTATTATTAGATATGCTATAAAATACTGCTTTTGGGCAGAGCAGCTAAAAGTGACCGTTGCGATATTAACAGAAAATGTCATAACGATAGAATTGTCATTGTGCACAGCCAGCTGATCACTCCCTAATCTTCATCTGCTTAATTTGTCTATAGGCTTCTAAAAGACTATGCTCAAAGCATGGAATCTTTCTAGTGCAATTTGCTTTTACATCAAGGAATGGCCAATGCACTTACACACAAGCATACTGTTTCTGGACTAAGGTTTTCAGCAGGCCTTCTGCAGGACAAATGCAGAGATCATGTCGGACGAGTCACTGGGACTGTAAATTCAAGTATGGGTGGGGAGATTTTTTTTTTTTTTTTAACCACATCATCATATAGTGCTGTACTTTTCATCAAAATGTATCATATTTTCTGTTAAAGTTTTGTGAGTAAAAAAAAAGTCTCAATTGGGTATTTCGCAATTAAATTACTTTTCTAAAAAAAACAAAAAAAAAAAAAAAAAACATCATGCGTAGGTTAGTTCCAGAAATAGTTCTACAACATAAACAGCTGTCACTAAGCTAATTCTGTAGCTATCGTTAATAGAATGTAAAATGAAACATGCGTCACATGAACATGGGCCAAAGCATTGAACTGTTTACATTTTTTATATAAAAGTGACCAAACATTAGACCCACATATGCCTAAAATGCTTTTGTCAGCATTAAGAGTGGTAAAGAATCATGGGAGTTGTAGTTCAAGCGTTCAGTAGGCACAATTTTTTTTCTTTTAATAGACACAGGGTTTGCAGTTCTTTACAGATTAGGGACTGGCATGCTTTCTATGTGAACCATGCTGCATATGTTATTTAGAGATAGGAATATTCCTGCGGAGGAATGGGTTGAGTAATCACCAAAAACACACACACACACAAAAAAACACACACACAAAATGTAGGAAGGTAAAAAGAAGCAGAGACACAGTAGTTGGTTGCTTAAAGGACCACTATAGTCACCCAGACCACTTCATCTCACTGAAGTGGTCTGGGTGCCAGGTCCCCCAGGTTTTAACCCTGTAGCTGTTAACATAGCAGTTTCAGAGAAACTGCTATGTTAACACTAGGGTAATCCAGCCTCTAGTGGCTGTATTCCTGAAAAAAAAAAAGAAAAAAAAAAAAAAAAATCAAATCGCATTGAGCACGCAGAACTACCATAGGAAAGCATTGAGTAATGCTTTCCTATAGGCAGTTTAAATGTGCGCAGCTCTGGCCGCACATTTGGCCCCACTCAGGAGCTGACGTTGGCGGGGGGGGAGGTCAACCGGCGCTGGATTAAGGTAAGTGGCTGAAGGGGCTTTAACTTAGCCATTCTCCAGACCTTAATCCCATAGAAAATTTGTGGAGGGAACTGAAGGTTCGAGTCGGCAAATGTCAGCCTCGAAACCTTAATGACTTGGAGAGGATTTGCAAAGAGGAGTGGGAGAAAAAATCCCTCCTGAGATGTGTGCAAATGTGTGGCCAACTACAAGAAATATCTGACCTCTGATTGCCAACAAGGGTTTTGCCACCAAGTACTAAGTCGAAGGGGTCAAATACTTATTTCACTCATTGATATGCAAATCAATTTATAACTTTTTTGACATGCGTTTTTCTGGATTTTTTATTGTTTACTGTCTCTCGCTGTTAAAATACACATACGATTAAAATTATAGAGTGATCATTTATTTGTCAGTGGGCAAACGTTCAAAATCAGCAGGGGATCAAATACTTTTTTCCCCTCACTGTAGCTATGTAAATGCTAATGATATAATAGAGAAAATTTATAACAAACTTACCGTAATTTTCTTTTCCTGGCTATTTCTCATGGCAGCATGACTTATGGGTAGCTCCTCCCTTAGCAGTCACAGGACATGAATTAATTAGATTAATTAGACTGATGGGTATAAATAGTCCCTCCTCCACTTACACCTCAGTCCAATTATAAAGCTGAAATTAAAAGAATGGGCGGGAACCCTGATGCTGCAATGAGAAATTGCCAGGAAAAGAAAATTACGGTAAGTTTGTTATACATTTTCTCTATTCCTGGCTAATCATGGCAGCATCACTTATGGGTAATACCCAAGCTCACAGATTATAGGGTGGGAATAATAAACCGAGAAAATACACTGAACAGACTCTTATGCTGCAAAGGAATTTAATATCAACGGGATAAAGAAACCGTAGACAGGACACTCTTCCCTAGTTTGTAGTGTTTCATGAACGTCATCGGGGAAGACCAGGTGGCTGCCCTGCAAATATCATCGTATGGAACCTCTGCCCAATTAGCCCATGAAGTCGACAATGCTCTGGTAGAATGAGTTTTTATCTTCAGTGGAGGAGATCGATCTTTATCGATATATGCTTTCCTGATCACTAGCGCAATCCAATGTTTCAACGTAGACAAAGAGGCTGCCTCACCTCTCCTGGCCCCTGAAGGTAAAATGAAGAGTTGGTCAGTTTTTCTTTAAGACTCAGAACGCTTAAGGTACATAGACAGGCAGTTCATGACATCCAAACGTTGCCACCTGATCTCCTCTTGCGAAGAAGGATTGGGGTAGAAAGCTGGAAGGACCACTTCTTGAGAGAGATGAAACTGAGAGACCACTTTAGGAAGAAATTAAGGTTTAGGTTTCAGGCACACCCTATCATGATAGAATCGTAGACAAGAAGATAAGGTAGAAAATGCTTTAATCTCCGAAATTCTCCTAGCGGAAGTAATTGCCACCAAAAACAACGTTTTGTACGTCAGGAGGGTAGCATCCAAACTCTCAAGAGGAATGAACAGACCCTCAGTCAGGTAGTTAAGAACTAGCGGAAGGTCCCAAGGAGGGGTAGCAGATCTGGCAGGAGGTCTCAACTTGAAAGCTGCCTTGAAGAACATGGAGATCAACGGATCTGAAGACCATGAGATGTTGCACAAAGCCGAAAGAGCCGAAGACTGAACTTTAAGAGTGCTGAGACTAAGGCCCTTATCCAGACCTTCTTGTAGGAACTCCAAGATCTCAGTGTTGTGAGGATGCAGGAAGTCAATATTTTTGGCCAAAGCCCATTCCTGAAACACATCCCAGATCCTATGGTAGCATGAGGAAGTAGAAGCTTTCCTTGATTGCAAGAAGGTATTGACCACTGCTTCTGAGAGACCTAATCGTTGAAGTCTTTCTTTTTCAAGACCCATACCCCAATTTGAGGCGTTCCGGATGAGGATGGAATATTGGGCCCTGCGTTAGCAGATCCTCCATAACAGGAAGAGGCCAAGGCTGTTCCTGGCTCATCATAGACAATAGGGGGAACCACGGCCTCCAAGGCCAAATCTGAATTATGGCAATAATCTTCTTTCCTTCCGACTAAACTTTCCTCAGGAACCTGGGTATCATGGATAGGGGAGGGAATGCATACCCCAGATCGAACGACCAAGGAAGAGAGAAAGCATCCTGGCCCAATGCCTGACTTTCCGGGTGGAGGGAGTAGTAATTCTCCACCTGACTATTCCGGAATGATGCCATCAGGTCGATCTGGGGCATGCCCCACCGATGGGCAATCCATGCAAAGACTGACTGGTGAAGTTTCCATTCTCCTGGAAGAATTTCTGTTCTGCTGAGAAAGTTCGCCGTCACGTTCTCCGAACCTGGAAGATAGATTGCCTTCAGTCCTTGGAGATAGGTCATGGCCATCGTCATTAAAGGAGCTAGTTCCTTCAAGAGCAGTCTGCTTCTCGTGCCTCCCTGGTTGTTTACATATGAAGCAACCGCTCGGTTGTCCGTTTTGATCAACACGCAGGAATCTCTGATCCTTGGTAGGAATACCAAGACAGCCTTGGAAATAACTCTCAGTTCTCTTAGATTTGAGTGTAGCTGACTCTCTTCTCGGGTCCACTTCCCCTGAGTCCACGAGGAATTGAAGTGGGCACCCCATCCAGAAGAACGGGCATCTGTTGTAATAATGTTCCATGGAGGCTCTTCCAACGGGAAGCCTTTTGCTAAATTCTTCCTGCTCTAACACCAGTTCAACTCTTTCCTCACTGGCAGGGGCAGAGATATCTTCTGTTCCCAATCTGTTTCCCCTCTGTTGAACTGGAGAAGGAAGCAACTCTGGACAGGGCGAAACTTCCATTGGTCCCACTTTACTAAACCTATCGTAGATGTTAAAGAACCCAGGAGACTCATGACTTCCCTTGCCTAGGCCATTTCGAGACCTTGAAGCTTCTCGATTTTGTTTCTGATCTTTACGACCCTTTCCGGAGACAGGAACACACGGGCAGAGATGGTGTTTATTACTGCTCCGAGAAACATGATAGTCTGAGACGGAATTAGGGAGCTTTTCTCTATGTTCAGAATCCACCCGTGGTCTTGAAGAATATTCATTGCCACCAATGTATGATGAGCCACTATCCTCCATGATGGACCTATGATGAGGATGTCGTCCAAGTAATGGAAGATCTCGATACCCCTCATCCTTATGATGGCAATCAAAGAGACAAGGACCTTTGAAAATGTTCTCGGCGCCAAGCTGAGGCCAAACGGTAGTCCTCGGAACTGAAAGTGTCTTCCTAAAGCCCAGAACCAAAGGAACTGCATATGATTGTGGTTTATAGGGATTTGGTAGTAGGCATCCCTTAAGTCTATTGAGGTCATCCAATCTCCCTTTTTGACACTTTTTTAGGATGGTCTGTAAGGATTCCATTTTGAAAGTATTCACATCGAGCATGGAGTTCACTCCTTTCAAGTTCAGGATGAGACGCCACTTCCCATGAGGTTTTGGAGCCAAAAACACTGTGGAATAAATCCCCCGGAAGCATTCGTGTTTTGGGACTTCCTCTAACACCTTCTGTTCCAGAAGAGTGGAAATGCAGGTCCTCATGGCCCTTCGTTTGACACCTGCCGACACCCTTGATTTTTTGAAGAGAGCAGTTCTTGGGCGAGAAGAAAATTCCATCCTGTAACCCTCTTTTATGATGGATGTGACCCACACGTCTGTGATATTTGCGGCCCACACCGGGTAAAAGAACTTCAGTCTTCCTCTCACCGTTCCCGGATGGGCCTAAATTCCCGGAGGTTCTGGCACCTCTGCCTCTGGAAGCCTTATTGGATGAAGAGTGAGAGTAAGATTTCCACGAAGAATTTCTGGAATACTCCCTTCCGGGTTTGTAGCTTCTGCTGTCCCGAAAGGACCGATCTTTGAATCGCTTAGTCTTCCAGGAGGAGGAAAAGCTCTTTCTGCTCACTTGTGGTAAAAATGCTTTTTTCCCATCAGCAGCTTTTTGAATAGCATCTTCCAGAATCTTACCAAACAGGAGATCCCCCCTGGAATGGAAGACCACACAAGGACGCCTTAGGGGCATAGTCCACCCCCCCCTCCCAGGAATTAAGCCATAAAGCCCTTCTGGAGGCCACGGACAGGGCCATACTTTTGGCAATCATGCGAGTGATGTCCAGGGAGGCCTCCGAACAAAATTCTGTGGCAAGGCTCAAGTCCTTGAGACTCTCCAAGAGATGTTCTCTACGGACACCTTGACCAATGTCCTCCTCCAAATTAGCGAGCCATACTCTTAAGGCCCTGGAGAGAGTGGTCAGCGCTACTGCCGGATGAAGGGCAGAGCCCAGTGCCAAGTAGGCTTTAATCAAATCTCCATCCATACGCTTTTCCATAGGCTCCCTGAGGTATGCCAAGGAGTCAATAGGAAGTGTAGTCTTCTTAGCCATATGGATCACTGTAGCATCAACCTTATGAACCAAATTCCATAGGCAGCAGTCCATGGCAGAATAAGGATAAATGCTCATGAATTTATTTCTCAAGGTGGATTTCCTTTCTGGTTTATTCCATTCTTGAAGGATCATGTCCCTAATTGAGGAATGTACCGGGAAAGTTGGTCTATTAGGTTTTAAGTCCTCAAAAAACCTGTCAGCCTCTCTCAATTCAGATTTTTCTTCCGTGAGACTAAGAGTGTCTCTGAGGAGGGTAATAAGTCTATCGATAAACTTTGAGTCAAGAGACCTGGAGGCATATTCAACTTCCTCCTCCCCATCATCCGAGACCTCCCACAGGTCAGGGTCTTCTCCAGAGCTGGAAGACTGAGGTTCCGCTCTGCGTCTCTTACTCGGACCACCAGACCCCGTGGTAGACTTAAAGCCCTCAGCAATAGCTTGGGAAATCCAAAGTTTAAGGTCATCATGCGGGGAACCCCTACTGGGGACATTAGCTACTTCCGACAAGCATTCCCTGCAAAGGTTCCTTCCATGCGGAGCCGGTGATGAACAATTAATGCATTTATTAGTCTTTTCCCTTTATTTTCTTGCTGGAGAATCCAATTGTTTGCTGGGGCTGAAATAAAGCCATATATAACATATATTACAGGCTCAGTATGGCACTCTTTTTAACAACCCCCCTATTAAAAATAAATGGCTCACCTATGTTTTCTAGAGAGGGATCTAGCAGAGGCAGAGGGAGAATCCATACTCTAAAGAGGAATAAAGGAAAATTCAAAACACAATTCCAATAAGAAATCAGAGGCAAACTGGCAAGCAAAACCAAACCCCCAGTAAAAAAACATAGAAACAGGCAATCCTACCTTATGATGACAGGAAACACTCCAGGCAGCCAAGAAACAACAGCACAGGAGGAACGGCAAAGAACTCAGGCCAAAATCCAGACGCCCTGAACAGCTGACACAGCGCACAGGTAAGTGTCAGCATCACCCAGTTTAAATATAGCCGCGTCCTGTCCGCGCATGCGCAGAACACTGGAACGCATGCCATGCGTTCCAAACCTCGCGGCCGGCGCAAGGTACTTCCGGTTTCGCCAGATCCGACCGCATCAACAAACAGACGGCTGGAACGCATACCGCGTTCCAGCTAACAACGCTGGTCCCCAAGAACAGCCAACAAAGTCAGCGCACTGCCCCCACAGGCACAGCCACTCCCAGCAAGCACCCAGAAGACACCGCAGGGAAGATTGACAGGAAACACTCCAAGAGCAGACAACCAAACACCACCGGTATTTACATAGCCATCCCTCAGGACGACCCCCTGCAGTATGCAGTGCCATAAAGGTAAGGGGGGATTATAGACCCCAATTACTAGGGGCACTCCAATAACTAGGGGAATTTTTAAGGATAACCAACCCCAAGATAATTAGGAACAGTGTCTCCCTCAGAACACCTGACATTTATCCCACGCTGCAGTTCAGTACTTACGCTGAACCTGACCCAGTTAGTCCTGCTCATGCAGGCTGTTTACTGGGTCCTTCAAATGAAGAGAGGCTGAACTTCATTTGGAACGAACCCACGACAAACGCAGGAAGTTGCCCATAAAACAAGATGTTAAAAGTCCTGTAGAACTTGCTAAGGACAGGAAAAAAGACTGAGGTGTAAGGGGAGGAGGGACTCTTTATACCCATCAGTCTAATTAATTAATCTAATTAATTCCTGTCCTGTGACTGCTAAGGGAGGAGCTACCCATAAGTGATGCTGCCATGATTAGCCAGGAATAATAATTTTATTACTAAAGACACTGGCTACTTTGTTTAGCAGACATTATCCTTTTTTCCCCCTTTTTATTTTTTACATTTTGTAGTGTCCGGCTAGCACCATATTGCTTATCCTCTCTCGTCAGCAAACAGCATTCGGCTTAGCGAATGACAGCTTTAGTAAGGGTCCGGCATCAGATAGCATATTTGAAAAGGCACAAATTTCTGCCTTTTTTCATGGGCTCCCTCATTTGCTCCCTGTAAATAAATTACTACGACTGTGAGTAGGAGCCCCTGCCAGCAGTAAACCTCCACTGGTGTCATTCTTTTCATTTAGACTGTTTTATTTTATCTAACATTTTGTCTAAATTAAATACTGAAATGCACCATGCCATGGCGTGGTAATACGAAAAGATTTTAGGGAAAGGATGAGATGCAGTCCGTTTTTAATCTCAAAGCTCTAGTCCTAGATGGTCTGAATGCTGATATTGATCTTTTTAGTTTTTTTTTGTAATCACTGGTTTTATTGCTTTTAAGTTGTGTCACTGTTTAATGAATATGTCACTTTATTCATACTTTTCCTCCCAATATGGCCACCATATGGCACCACATGACTTTGAGGCTCCTATCCCACTGCTCTGCCTCCCATACACCTCTATCAGCTCTCATTTCCTTTCCTAAGATGGCCGCTTCATAAGTACATTGTTATCTTCCCTTCACAATATTACTGCCGCGTGCCACTATGGGGCTATATTTGCCCCGATTACATAGCCCTGTTTTGCCCTACACTTGCACCCGGCCCCCACCTCTCACTAGGAGATCACAGATTTGTGTAGTTTAATCTACAAATATATCGGGATCATTCGGAAACTATATTCCCTAGCATGCCCTGTGCCCTCTAATGCCGCGATTTTTACTCTCTTCAAAATTTTCAACACAGTACTCTCACTTACTACCCTAGTTTTCCATTTTATACTATAGAGATGTGATTACCATACTGATAACTCTACTTATAATGTATTTAATTGTGTTTTTTTCATTTAAATTCATAGTCACATGATCAAAATTGTGGTCATGTGACTGGTGGCATAATTTTGGTAAGCCTATATATATACCCAGTGATGTCAGGCAACTGGTTTTATCCACTTGAAAGAGCCCTAAAGGGAGAAAAGCGTTGTGGTTTTACTTCTGTTCTTCATAAAGTATTTTTGGCTACCAAACTACTTGTTTTAGAATTGCAAAATTTCTTTTACATTCTTACCTGACATCTGGACCTATCTTTTGTACCCTCTGTGGACCATCAACTAAAAAATCCTAGGTGGGGATTGTACCACCCAGGCTTGAAACATTGCCCTGCTCATTTAAATGTAAGTATATTTCATTTTATGTATATTATACTTACCTATATTGAGAGCACTATTGGCTGCCTTTGTCATTTCATATGATCTACCTCACCGCTATGCATACCATTGACTCACCATTTACCATACCCAGAGGGATATCCTGCAAGTGGGGAATAAAAACCACTGCATGCTGTTTTACTAGAGCTGGTTATAGCTCTACCCTATGTGAGTAGACATCTGTTTTAAGTGTTGTTTGTCTGACTTCCTACTACCCTATTGTACTATTGGTTTGCCTTGTTCTGAGTTTCCTTTCATATGCTGCTATCAAGCAAGTCTAGCCAGTTAGCACCTTACAAGAACTAGAAGATGATTTGCCTTACTATTTGGTATTTTCTATATACTTTTTACATTTTTATGGCCTTTTTTATATGTGTATATGTTATGGTGTTTTGCATATACACCTTTGTCTTTTATAGTACTACAAATGTTTGTTACAATTCTTGGCGCTACCTGTATTTGTGCTTTACTTGTCTCCATTTCATTTATGCTTTAACAATGTAGAGAAAGGGGGAGAGTATACATTTTTCTCTCTCTTTTTTCCTTTATTAAGATTTATCAGTGTTCGCTTCTGTAACGTTCACTAGGGAACCGTAAAATGCAGACAGGACAGAGTAGAGAGAATTGCAATACAGATCCTTAGAATGGTCGGGTTATCCAAAAAGGGAGTCAAAACACAAGCCGAGGTCAAGGGAAACAGAGAGACGGAATAACGAGAAACAAAGCCAAATATTAGTAACCAGGAAATCGAAATAACAAGTGCAACACTGAATGGTAAACCAAAGACCACAACAGGGCACTGAGGCAAGGGAGAGGTTAGTTTATATACACACAGTGTGTGTCTGATTGGCTAACCTCCAATTAGTGTTAACCACAACACGTGGGAGGAGTTTCTTCCCTTCCTTGTGGTCTCTGAGGTCATCAGTGTGTGCCGGGTCACATGACCGGGTACAGCACACATAAGGAAGCTTCTCTGGAGTGTGCAGCGTCAGACACACTGCCTGTCTGGAGACAGGGACCAGATGACGCCGCTCGCTGTGATGAGATAAGCAAGGTCGCCACGAGCGGCGCAGGGGCAGGGGACCTGACAGCTTCAGGAAGGGGTTCTTATACTCCAAGGGTTCGAATATATATATTTAGTTGACATGAAATTTTATTTTTGTTTCCTCTTGAAGTATTGCTGATGTTGTCCCATGTATATTAGTCCCTTGATTGTCAATAAGAATTTGTTTTGTGTGAATATTATTACTCTTATGGCAAAATGGGGGAGGGAAACTATGCTTGCTGAAACCCAGGTATTCAATTGATCTTTGCGTGTGTTGGTATTTTCCTAACTCTCTTCATATAAAAGTACTGCATTTTTAAAACATTCTTACATACTCTACATAACTAGTTCTATAATATATAACTTTGATTTAGGCTTGCTTGCTAGGTTGACCTCTCCGTACTTGGACAATGAATTTCTATCAATAAATCTTTACGTACATATTCTAAGGTAGGTATTTACTCTGCATGCTTAAATTAGACAGGGTTTTCTTGGGTTTTGTTATTTTGGTCCTGGGTATGAACACAAATTACCTATTGTCAGGGCTGCCATCAGAAATTGTGGGGCCCCTAACACAGCTCAAGGTCTGGGCCCCCGTGTGCCCGCCTCCAAGCCTCGCCCACAGGAACACACACACACCCAGACACAAAAGGACACAGACACAGAAAGATACACACATACTGACACACATAGATAGATACAGATACACACACACTGATATACAGACACACACTGACGTACAGACATACTGACAGACATAATGGCAGACACACACACACATACATACTGACATACATACATACATACACACACAGACATACATAATGACATACATACACACACTGATATACATACACACACACAGACACACCTCATTTATCAGCCACCCTCCTCTTACCTTTAAGTTGCAGGAGGGTGGCTGGGGATGATGGGAGCGAGCGGATGCCTCTCCTCTCCTTTTTCCTCTGCTCTCCCTCCGCTCTCCTCCCGCGCGCAGTAAGCTGGGAGGAAGTGACCGGCCGTCACTTCCTCCCAGCAGCACTTGCGGTGTAGCCGCAATTTTTTTTTTAAAGGGGCCCGGTCGTGCAATTACCTGGCCGCAGCACTGACCGGGCCCCTGAAGATATAGGGCCCATCGGATGGCCCTAAATGCTTAGGCCACCTGATGGGCCCTGGTGCAGATGCACCTGCAGCAGTTTTGACACTCCACGTGGGGCCCGGGTGGCCGAGCCCCCCAGGGCCGCCGGGCCCGTGACAGCCATTATGGTTGTCACCCCCTGATGGCGGCCCTGCTTATAGTTATGATGAGAGGGTAACAAATTTAAATCTTTTTAGTTTAGAAAAAGACTGCCTCAGAAATGATATGATAGCATTATATAAATATATTCAGGGCCAATACCAAACATTATCTGGAAAGCTATTCATAAACAGTTTATACAAGGTCACACATTTAGACTGGAAGAAAAAAAGGTTTAGTCTAAGGCAGGGGTAGGCAACCTTTTAGCAGCACTGTGCCGATATAGGATTGTGATGTCCCGTAGCGTGCCGGTCCTATTTTTTTTTCAATTGAGGTGTGTATGCTGCCGTATTCTGCTTGTGTTATTTGTACTGTAATTGCTTTGGATCGTTTTATTTGTGCATTATATTGTATATATTATATTGTATATGTTCATTAGTAGTTTGTGGTATCGTGTATGATACATATGAATGTGGGCTGTGTATGGGGGCTGCTTGTGGAATTGTGTGTGGATGCATATGTCACATTGTGTGTTTAGTAATGTGGGGCTGTTTGGGGTATTGCATGTGAGAGGCTGCATGTGGGGTTGCAAATTGGAAGCACTTCAAACTGTTTTATTTTTGCCTTCTTTTGGATCAACAGCAAAAACAGGTGTGAGGAAGGCTGAATTTGATGGATGCAAGTCTCTTTTCAGCCTATATAACTTTATATATAGTTAAGTATCTGATACCTTTTATGCAAACCAACAAACTGGCTTTAATAGTTTCATCATTAAGTGCACAACAGAAAGTTTCTTCTTAGGCATCTTTGCCTTAGATTAATGGTCCCACAAGGCCAACTCCCATCCTTAAACTCTGAGGTACTTTAACCCATCGCCCCAATCCATAGCTCACTATTGGTATAGTCAGGACCTCACGCAAAATCTTTCTTGAAATATGGTAATTCTCACAGAGATGCCAACACACTGCCACATTGTTTCATGGCCTTGAAGCCCCTAGTCCCATACTTATTGATAGTGCTTCTGTCGCTGGCTTGCAACTAGTAGGGCCTCACTTATCACCCACTAGATAATATAATTTTGCCACTTGGCACTAGTCAGCGTGTCGTTCTCAATTACTTAGCATATCTAATCTGTCCAGGGTGATGTCCTCTCTCTACCCAGTACTTTGGCCAGACAGAGAATCAGTGAGCCATAGTTCCATTAGGTCACGGACAATTCCAAGAATCATGGCAAAATTAAGATGCTGGAATATTGCATATCAATTACGGCATGGAAAGCAGAATTTTTCTGTCTCTTGAGATCCCAACCAGACGAGGGCCTAGTGATGAATGAAGCACCCAACACAGTCTGGAAGAATTATGTGCCATGATTTCCCCTGTAGCAACATCTATAAATTCAATAAACAATAGACCTGAAACTTTGGAATCTGCAAGCTTAGATGGCTCATCAACAGCTTCAGCTACTACTCGATCTATTCATCCTTCATTCAGTGTTCATTTATAGCCACCTGGTTACTCCTGCTCACCTAGTCCAATCAGCCATTAAGAAAGATATCGTAGAAGGGAAAGATTTAGTTTTGATCTTTATTGCATTCGAAGACATTATTGGCAATACATCATATATGTATGGGGATTTGTCAGTCATCCTTAAAGCAGTCCTTAGGCTGGAAAAATAATGTCTATGCCAGAGTTTGTTCTGGCTTTCAGCCTCTTTAGAGATGTAATTTGCTCCAATTCTCTCATTGTAGGAAAGAATTGTATTTCTCTCTGCACAAACTGGTCAACCTTTGGCACAACTATATTGGTTTTGCATTTTAAGACTACAACAAATCTTTTATTCTGCTAGATTAGCAGCAGCATTGGCCCAGTTTAATTTGAAAGATTTGTTGAAAGTTTACTAAAAGACCAATTGGGTAGGCCCATTGTCTTCTTGTCTGTTAAAGGCACAGGTGTGCAACAACTTCAAAGCTAGGGGGTGTGTGGGTTCAGTGCCCGCAGATCGCTACACATTTGATCCCTCTATTTCAGGGCCCATTCAATGACCATGTGCCCTAATCGGTTGTTCCCCAAAAAATGACAAACGTCAGTTAACATTGACAAGCTGAGCCTGTGCCTGTCATACCACCCTTTGCCTCATTTAGTTGAGTTTTGATTTCAGGGTTTTCCTTGCATTCTATGCAGGATGAGTATCCCTCCCTTTGAATGTGTAATTGTCCAACTATGTTGTTTAATGAATTAGGGGTCCCAATTTTGGAAGACAAAACAGAGGGTCCTTGCAATAAAATTGCACCCGTATGGTCACTACTGAGTTCTCTCAATTTTGCTATGAAAATAATCCCGCAAGGTCATTCATTTATGTCCAGGCTACTATACCTGCTAACCTGTTTACCTAATGACGACAGTAGGGTCACAATTGACACACAAGCTACAGTAGAAACAAGAATGTGACAACTTTTCCTAACAATTTCGAATTGTAAGTCTCTGTTTTTTCCCCTGCTAATAACAGTTTTCCTGTTGTCTGGACAGACGTTTCAGGGTTCATAGGCCATGCAGTCAGGTACGGAGACGAGTGGATACAAGCTGGTTTGTCCCAGAAACTGCAGAGTTGGAAAATTTTAACAGTTCCTCTGCACTGTTTGAATTTTTTTCCCCTGGTGGTAGCGGCACTTGTTTGGTGTCAATTATGGAAGGGTCAGTCAGATGTTTTTTTCCGATAATCAGGCTACTTGCCATATAATTAATAAAGGTCAATCACAATCACTTACTATTAAACTAGTCAGGAAATTGATCTCGCTGGCAGCTTCCCTCCCGTTTTTCATGGAGTGCACCCACATACCAGGAGTATATAATTCTGGTGCTGACACTTTATCACATTTCAAAACACTGGACTTTTTCAAAGTATGTCTACAGTGAATATACAAGCTACAGAACCTCGAAATTCAAACTATATCTCACCAGAATCCAACATCGCATGCTCACCTCATTTCCCAATACTAAATCTATTTTAGCCTCTTATCTAGTTAGGAGTATACTTAACGGTATTCAGAAATGTAACATCACTCAGACACCAAAACCGACTTTATGGTTCCAAGTTCCGAGCAATCTTGGACTTACTGGACACTGCTCCCTTTGAACAACATACTAATGTTGTCATTAGATCAGCTACTTTCTTGGCTTTTTATGGCTTTCTTAGACCCCAGAAATTCATGGTTGTTAAATATTCAGACTCTAATAAATGCCTTAAAAAACAAGATGTAGGGGGGGCGGTGCCTGGCAGCGAAATGGACCAGACGCCATATCTGGCAGCTCTGACGCTCTCGAGCTGAATCACCCTAAAATGTCACATCATGCCTTGTTCTGCGGATCAGTCTGGCGATGGCTTCTGGTATCCAGTACTCTTTTTACATCCTTGCTTAGTTGTTATGCTTTTCTATTCCATGTCTGATTTTCCTTATGCTGGGTTTTCTGGGTTCATTCCATTATTACGTCTCTGGAATTCCCATTCTCCTGGATTCATTAATATGTTTGTTTTATGTTGCCACACCCGTTTGTTTTCTATTTTCCTTTTGTTTCAGTCTGGACCTGCAGCAGTGTTTCAAGTCTTGCCCTTTCTTACAGGTAAGTGCTATTGTGGTTTAGTATGGTTCTTTTAGCGAACATTAGGCAGTGTAGGACCTGCCGAATATGAGGTACATTGGCGTTGTGGCAGGCTTATGCAATGTATGATCATATAATGTAACTAAATCCCCATACTTTTCACATATAGTGCTTAGTTACCGTATCTACTCGAGTATAAGCTGACCCGAATATAAGCCGAGACCCCTAATTTTATCCCCCCAAAATGGGAAAACGTATTGACTCGAGTATAAGACTAGGGTGGGAAATGCAGCAGCTACTGGTAAATTTCTAAATAAAATTAGATCCTAAAAAAATTATATTAATTGAATATTTATTTACAGTGTGTGTATATAATGAATGCAGTGTGTGTGTATATGAGTGCAGTGTGTGTATGAGTGCAGTGTGTGTGTGTATGAGTTAATGAGTTACAGAGCCTTGGTGGGGGGTGGGCATTTTTATTATTATTTGTTTTTAATTATTATTTAATTTTTTTGTTATATTTTTTTTTTTTTTAATATTATTATTGTATTATTATTATTATTTTTTTTCGTCCCCCCTCCCTGCTTGATAGATGGCCAGGGAGGGGGGCTCTCACTCCCTGGTGGTCCAGTGGATGGGCACTGTGTAGGAGGTAACAACTTCCTGCCAGCCCCCAACAGCCCCTTGTCTGTATTATGGCAATGTAAGTTCTGGGTTTAGCTTCCTATCCTTCTCTGGTTCCGGGTTCTACTAGTTCTGTCTTGCTTTCATGTTTGGTGACTATCCTAGCCTTGCCTTGTTTCTGGCAGGTCTGCATATCTTCTAGTTCCTGGGATCCACTGTAGCTGTATCAGGGTTCTGGTATGTGGCCGCACAAATGCTGGTGCTCAACACCAGGGGGCATGTGGTTGTGCACTAGGCCCTGATAAATCCACTTCCACGCTGAAGACTCCCAACTTCTCATCAGGCACTCAGTGGTCCCGGTCCTCGCACCGCTGCCTGGACAGTGTCTGGGTCCGGGCACCGGAACGCCACCCGTGACATAAAATCACACAAAATACAAGCCATCCAGAAACACAGACACCAGAACTGAATGGGGGAGACCCTCGTGAATCGCTCGTTGCCCTTCAAGTACACCCCAAAGTGCAGAGCCCGGGCCTACCTCACATCAAACTACCACAGTCTAGATTATCTGTTGGGCTGGGACTGCCTGGAAGACACAGGAGACATGACCCAGCAGGGTTCCGATCACGAAACCTCAGGGATGGGGCAAAGATCCCAGAAATCCCAACAAGGTACAGTTGCAGCGAAGCCTGATATTGGCACACTGTTCCAGAGGCAAACACCGGCCAAAATGGCGACCGCGCAGGTCCCAGACTCCCAACACATGGCTATTCCTCCAGAGAAAACCACGCAGGGGGCCTTACATCCAAATCCCACACCCAACAGGGAACCACAGACCCTGCCACCAAGCAGTACCTGCAGCACATGCAAAACATGCTGCAGGAAATACAAAGCCTCCTAGCTGTAGACATACCTTAAAACAACCATGCAACAAATCACAGAGAAAGTGGTGAACACAGAGGGAGAAGTGAAGGTGATCCAGGGAGAAATCTCCTTGCTGAAGGAATCTTTCCTCCAACTACAGCATAACCACCAAAACTTGTCGATACAACTAGCAGCACAAGAGGATAAGAACCGACGCAACCACATTAAAATCCGAGGCATACCTGCCTCTGTTGCCTCATTATGTGAGACAACTCATGCAATCAATACTACCCCCTGCGGTAGCAAGGAAATTCACCTTCGCTGGGATATACCGACTACCCACTCCGACTAGAGCTACCACACCCCTCGCTGGAGATGTCATCGTCCGCTGCATCCTACCTCAAGACAAGGGGCACATTATGACTGTGATTAAACCCCACTCAACTTCGAGGAGTCTCAATTGACTTTTTACCAGGACTTAACTAAAGCATCTTTTCAATGGAGGAAAACACTCAGTGACCTCACCACCCACCCTCCACCTACGCACAGTGGGGATACCATACCATACCGATGGGGTAATCCACGCTCCCTGCTTGTCACTCATCAGGGAAACATAAAACCTCCACAGGAACTGACGCTCCTACGCTACTAACAAAGCTGGGTCTGCCGACCATGACTGACCAGAACGCCACTCCTGCCTGGGATCCGGAGACAATTGAGCCATTCATACCGAGAACACGAAGAGTTTAACATTATTGTTGATTATTCTCAAGTTACCAAGCCTGTTCAAATGGCTCTCTACGAGCTTGCTAGAGATGGCGCTGGCACACTAATGCGTTAAAGCGTACTTTGACACAGAGCGCAACTCTCCCCCCCCCTCCAGGTCAGGGCCACTACCCCTTACGAGTAGCCAACCACAGACCACGAAAATACTACACCTGAGAGGAAGGGTCTACCGACAAGCTACTCCCACGACTAACCGACCGACACCACAATTCCCACATAACCCTTACAGATCCACAACTAAACCGCCCACACTGGTACCCACATTGGATCGCACCTCTACTACCACCCCACAACCTGGGTAACAATACCCACAAACTAACTGACGTGACCAAACTCAATATTGTACACCACTACCACCTAGGATCTCATGCATATTAAAAGTATAAAAATTGTGCTAAGATACGACTCATGCTCTGTTCAATCATTGTTGAAACCCGTTGTATTGTTCACTGATGCATATGGTAAACTTACCTTCTGTTTGCAGCACGCAAACCCCCCCCCAAAAAAAAAAAAAAAACACAAGATGTAATTAAAATGAACAATCATTACATTTTGTATCTCGAACTAAATAAGACCAGTCAAACAGATCCTCCAGTTATAATTCCATTATATCCATCTATTTCTATTTACCCTTTAGCAAAATACATTAAAACCATTAGTTGTAAGAGAAGAGCAGTTTCCTTGAGAAATTCTTAACAATTTGTGGTATGCAGCAGCCAAAAATAATATTTACAACTGTTTCTAAGTTTGCTTTTCAATATCTCTCTCATGGCAACAGGGTAGCTCCACAGGTTATCTGGTTTATATATTGTTTTTAGTCTACAATTCGATGATGAAAGATAATTACAAATGGTGAAAGCACTGAAATATTATCCAATTTTGTGCTTAAAGGGACACTATAGGCACCCAGACCACTCCATCTCATTGGAGTGGTCTTGGTGCACTGTTCCTGTCCCCTTAAATCTGCTATAGAAAACATTGACATTTATCTTATATTGCAGGGTTAAGAGTGCCTCTAGTGACCCTCTGTGAATTGACACTGGATGTCTTAATGATGTCCATGAAGAATACTCAGGTCCTCCTTGCAAAGAATCAAGAGTTCTTTGATTTGGGGTCCTTGTTTTGTTTCAAAGCCAATCTCACGCAGCTGGAATATTTGGGGCTGCAATTTATATTTAGAAGTGTATAAGCAAAACTATAGCCCAAAGTACAAGGCTCTGCAATCCCTCATTGGAAGATGGACAGCCTTTACAATATTGCTTCTGGTCGTGCCCAAAATAGACTCTCTCTCTTTTCAGAATGCTCCAGATTACTACAGATCTTGGGGAATCTTAGAATGTTTAATAGGTCAATGCTTACAAGGGCAACTCCACACCAATAAAGCTCTTCAGCTTATGGGTGAGCAGTATTCCCTTCCAAATACATTTTATAATAGAAATCAGCACATTTATAATAAATTAATTTAAAAAACACTGGCTGTCAAAAAGCCAGAGAGGTTTCTCCTGTTTCCGTTAACTCCTGTGACTTTACAGAAGTGGCAGGTATGCCCTACTAGAGCTATCGTGCCTCCCCCTCTCATACCTCCTTCTCAGACAGGAACACTGTATAGTGTGCATGGTGGGAGTACGTCAGGGCTTTTTGATGTGAAAGCCCCTGATAGTCTCTTAAGTGGAAAAAGGGGAGTGATTGCAAAGTTTATAAGAACTGCAGTTTTTGCAAGCTCTTTAAGATATACCCCCAAAGAATAAATTCACGCATGTATTAACTGAGGGTATAACTACTAAACAGTGATTCTACTTTTTTACATTTGGGCACTGGAGTGGCCTTTCAAATTCCTTTAGGCCAGGTTAAGGCTCTTTATTTGCATCCCAATTAATTATTGATATAGAGGGGGCCTTGTTGTCCTTCTGTATTATTGGACCTCACAGACTGACAAACAATTGCGCTGGATATCCCCAAATAGAAGGTGTAGTAGAGGGTAGATATTGAGATTTTACCTAACTCTTGACTGGAGCACTGAATTCTTAACTGGGTTCCTCTGCATGGAACTGCCCTTAAGTCCTCCTGCTAAGTAGGGTTTATATCAACAGACTCTGGTGGAAGCATACTACCACTAATGATTTGATGTCACCGAGCTCTTCCTTGACCCCAATTTTTTTTTTAAATGCTAACTTTCCCAGTAAGGAATCTGGAGACTTTGGGTGCTAGGGTAATCTTGTTACTATTAGCAATATGTTTTGTGATGGCCCAGTGCTTGTCTTGGGGTCTTTAAGGAGAGACATGGATTGAAACCTGCTTAACTGAATAATTTTATAGAAAGTGTAGGACATTCTATTTGTATGTCTGCTTAAGAAAATGGGTTTACATTTTGCTAGATGGCATTTGGATCATGTTTGGCTCCACCATATTTACCCAGATTATTCCGCCTTGTATTTTAGGGGTTGTAGCACAAGAGATGGAAGGTATGGAAGTAAGATATAGACTTACTGTTACAAGATGTGCAAAATGCAAGATTTTGCATTTTATGGCAGAGTTGAGGTCTTCCATCTTTTGGCTCGGCCTTTTAGTTGTGTGGGTGCCCAGAGTATCCCTTTAAACATTAATCTCATCATTTTCACTATAGCGGTAGCATGAGTTGCAATAGTGTAAACCAATTCATGAAAAACCCCATTACTTGAGCAACTCGAGCTACTAAAACTCCTACTTTTTTCAATTACATCTTACCAGCTGGAATAATCCCCCATCTTAAAATGTGTACTTCAGACTGGAGTTATAAAAAGAACCCAGTCACCAAAAACTGGATATGTTCCGAGGTTTCCTGGCCAACCACATTAACTTTTTTTTGTTTTGCATTCAACTTAAATAAAAATAAAGACATTCAACACTAGCGCATGAAAAACATTGAGTGTGGGTTATTCCTACCAGTCCACTAGAAGAGCTAAACAGAAAACAAGGGAAATCAGGAATGATAATAATGTGATGTGCCGGACACTCTGGAAATCTCAATGGAATGAGAGTTATGAATGTTCCCAAATTCTTTTGCATGGCATACAAAGCTAACATTAAAATGAGTTTGCAAGCTTGCATTCTGCGTTCCATCACACAGACAGGCTGTGGGTTCACGCTAAGTGTCTATAACTAACTACGCTTCTTGTTTGTGCTCCATCTTTTTTTTGCATATAAAATAATTCACTTTTGATTACATTTCCTGCTTTTCATACATCTTTAGCTATCATGTATCCCCTAGAAATCACTGTTGTGGTGGTGTCATTAAGTTCTGTAATATTAATATAAATGACAGCAGGACTTAGTGGGGCAGCAATAGTAATAGCAGTCAAGCAGACAGCAATGCATCACCTGGACAGGATTTCTCATTAGGTAGAGTAGACACCTCTTGCCTGGTATTTGTTGAACACAACAGAGATGCTGGAGTTTGGGATCACTGTCAGGGCCGCCATCAGGGGGTGACAACCATAACGGTTGTCACGGGCCCGGCGGCCCTCGGGGGCCGGCTGCCCGGGCCCCACGTGTGGGGCCCATCGGGTGGCCCACACACTTAGGGCCATCCGATGGGAGGAGCACGCGCCCAGCCATGAAGAGGAAGAGCCAGGCAGTGAAGAGGGAGCCGCACCGACTCCCATCATCCCCAGCCACACTCCTGCAAAGAAAAGGTAAGAGACAGGCTGGAAAATGAGCTGTGTGTGTGTGTGTGTCTGTATGTATGTATGTATGTATGTATGTATGTATGTATGTATGTATGTATGTATGTATGTCTGTCTGTCTACATGCATGTCTGTCTGTCTGTCTGTCTGTATGTCTGTGTATGTATGTCTGTCTATGTACGTCTGTCTGGATGCATGCATGTCTGTGTATGGATGTATGTCTGTGTGTGTGTGTATGTCTGTATGTCTGTCTGTGTATGTATGTATGTCTGTGTGTCTGTATGTATGTGTATGTATGTCTGTATTTCTGTCTGTGTATGTATGTATGTATGTATGTCTATGTATGTCTGTCTGGGTGCATGTATGTATGTGTGTGTATGTATGTCTGTGTGTGTGTATGTCTATGTATGTATGTCTGTCTGACTGCATGCATGTCTATGTATGTATGTATGTCTGTGTATGTCTGCATGCATGTATGTCTATGCATGTATGTCTGTCTGTATGTATATATGTATGTCTGTATGTCAGTATGAATGTATGCCTGCATATCATTATGAACGTGCGTATGTGTGTATGGATGTCTGTATGCATGTATGTCTGTAAATATGCATGTTTGTCAGTCTGTATGTATGTCTGTATGTCTGTATGCCATTATGAATGTATGTGTGTGTCTGCGTGTGTGTGTGTGTGTGTGTGTGTGTATGCATGTATGTCGGTGTCTGTATGTATATATGTGTCTTTATGTCCTCATGCATGTGTGTCTGTATGTATGTTAGTATGTGTCTGTCTGTCACTATTTATGCCTGTGTGTATGTCTCAGTATGTGTGTGTCAGTATGTATGCCTGTATGCATGTGTGTCTGATTCAGTATGTGTGTCTGTTGATATGTATCTGTGTCCTTTTGTATCAGTGTGGGCGGTATTTGGAGGCGGACCCAGTGGGCGGTATTTGGAGGCAGGCCCCAGGGGGCCCAGACCCTGAGCTGAGTTAGGGGCCCCAAAATTTCTGGTGGCGGCCCTGATCACTGTATTCAGCCTGATCTGTGCATGGACCTATCCCCTCATAATGAACATAGTTATCTGCTGAGGGAGAGGACTGAGGCCAGAATAACCAACTCAGAAAGGACAGGTAAATGCACACATACTGCACACACTGCTATATATACTGCTCCTCAGACTACTACATGCACATACAGCTACACATAGTGCTGCACATAATATTACTACCCACCCACACACTTGTATACATACTGCTACCCATGCTATGAAACATACTGTACACACAAACTATTACAATGCTGCTATTCACACTGTTACAAACACCACTGCACAACCCACTGTACACAAACACCCATATACAGAAATCCATACACACTTAGACATGCACTCAGACATTTACACACACTGCAACACATGCACATAAACTAAACACAAACATATGCTCACTCTATATGCAGGGCTGGAATAACTCGCTACCCCATGGCCAGTTCTCAGCAATGCATTCCTTTCCCCTGTTTCTTTTCATATATATATATATATATATATATATATATATTATAGAAAAAAATTAAAATCCAGCGCACTCCCTTATCTACTAAACAGTTACTTTGGTGCTGACTGATTTTGTTAGTTTTTTTTTTTTTTTTTTTTTTTTTTTAAAACACCTAATCTAGGCAACAAATAATGGGGGTTTAGTTACATGATATGATCATACATTGCATAAGCCTGCCACAACGTCAATGTACCCAATATTTAGCAGGTCCTACTCTAACAGCTAAATGAGCTACTTACCTGAGGAAATACTTCCATCTCGAGTTCTCTGCAGTACAAGGCTAAACAGGGCCCTGTGATGAGGCACCTGTAACAGGGAGGGGTGCAAAACCAAGGAGCTGGCTAGACTCCTAAATATATATATGAGAAAACAAGGGGTTGGCTGCACTCACCTAAACATGCTTAAATAGGGTGCTGCTGGGGGCCAATAAGTACAGAAAAAATGAATGAATAGGAGTCTAGCCAGCTCCTTGGTACACCAGATTTATCAGCACTTTCCTGAGAATATCTCATTGTTGTCTTGGGGCTATTCTTATGCATAGTTGTTTTATCTATGGCATTATGAATAAGAACACCCCCACTATAACTACTTCCTCTCAGACCCTATAAAACACTCAACTGTTTTATCTAACCCCTTACTCATACAGCTATTTTTTACTCCACTTATTTTTATAACTTTCCGTTTATACTATTAATTATGCACAGCAATTTTTATTTTGGGGCTTTTCTTATGCATAGTTGTTTTATCTACGGCATTATGAATAAGAATACCCCTGCCATAATCACTTCTTCTAAGGTCCCATGACACTTTTTATATAAATCCAAAAAAATGTAATGTCTTCTTTTATCCACCTAATAACTTATTCAGTCATCTTTACTTCATTTATTTTTTATCACTTCCAGGTTATATATTATCAATTATTTATTATCATGTACAGTAATTTGTAGCCAATATTAGGGACATTTCTCACCCCCCTAACATGGCCACTAAGCTTATGTTTGGCACTTGCCACTATTATTTTCCCCTACCAAGATGGCCGCCGGGATTCATTTCATTATTTTTTTCCCTTCCCCTTATTTAATTGTTGTCTATTTCTAGCATACCACCTAATGGGACACTCTGCATCCCACCCTCTTAATATCATTCAGTTTCAAAGTCGGCAAATGCCGTTTTTTTGACGACCTTGTATGTATCACATTGGGAACTAACTTTCCCAGTAAACTTAGCGGCTGCTAAATAAAGCCGTGCATGTGACGCGCGTCACATGCTCCTGCTTCCAAGTGCCACTACAACTTACTATATGCTCGTTTTCTTATATGAAACCAGGGCCGGATTAACATAGGGGCTGATGGAGCTGCAGCTCCAGGCCCAGGCCCATGGAATAGGCCCATTAAAAAAAAAAAAAAAAAAAAAAAAAAATTTTTTTCACTTTTTTTTTTTTTTACACACTACTTTTAGGTTTGCCTCCTGACTGGTATTTTATTTGAGGCTGCCTGGCCGTGACGGTATTACAGTAATACCGGCAATACAAATGCAAATATCTTTCTCAGTATAAACGGAGATTACTCTGCAATACCAGCACCGGCCTGTAGGGATCACTGTGTATGGAGAGAGGCAGGGATTGGAAGTTACAGCATCTCCCTGCCTCTCTCTACTCACTGATCCACGGGTGAGCAGCTACACAGCACAGAGAGTCCGGCCACCCAGCCTGCAGAGACAGACTACAGCTCAGGTATGTGAAGGATGGGGGGAAGGCAGCAGGGAGACATAGACATGCTGAGACACTAGGGGACACTGGGAGACATGTGGACACTGAGACACTTGGGGACACTGGGAAACATGGGGACACTGAGATACTAGGGGACACTGAGACATGGGGTCACTGTGAGACATAGGGAGACACAATGGGAGACTTGGAGACACTAGGGACACAGTGTCTCAATGTCTCCCAGTGTCCCCATGTCTCCCAGCCAGTGTCCCTAGTGTCTCAGTGTCCCGGTGTCCCCTAGTCTCCCAGTTTCCCCTAGTCTCCCCATGTCTCTATGCCTTTAGTGTCCCCATGTCTCTGTGCCCTTAGTGTCCCCATGTCTCCCAGTGTCCTCCTTTGAGTTTCCCTCCAACTCCATCAGATACATGACGCTTGAGAGGTATGACTGTTTTAGTGTTTTTGGTCGATAAGATTCTGTAATTAGGCCCATCATAATTGTCAGCACCAGGCCCACTAGGCTCTTAATCTGGCCCTGTATGAAACATGATATTAAAGGTCCGTAACCTAATATCCATCAGTATGTATCACTGTTTGCCTTATTTTAAATGTATAATATAATGATGTATTCTGATTGGAGGATAAGACTATGACGTACGTTTGGCACCCATTTTAAAGTATCTTTCCCCCTATATAAACTCCTACTAGCCAGGTTATATGTTTTTATGCCATTTGAGAAAGCCTATATTGGTGAAAGGCGTAATGGTTATTTTATATTGTGTATTTTAGATCATTAAAAGTTTTTTGGTAACTTTGCTTTTCCAATCCTCTTTTTTGTACTTTTATGCACTTTTATTATGTTTACTCTTCCTGGCGTTTTATTTTGTTCCTTTACTGAAAGAAATCCGAGGTGGGGATCCTACCACCAGTGCCTTATCAATAGAGCAGTGTTCCTGCTCCATACTTGTGAGTATTATTTTATTTACTTTTATTTATTTTTATCATAATTGAGAGCACTATTGTTGCCTTCTTTTATTTTCCCTCTGACCAGCCGGTGCTGATAGATGCACTTTCTTCACATATCCCATAAGCGGGGATTATACCGCTGTACCCCCGTCACACCAGAGCAGACCATAGCTCTTTTTAATGTGAGTTTTCTACTGCCTATTACTATTCTGCACTCTGGATTTTAGACTTATTACGCTATTGGTTGCCTCTGTCTCCCCTTTTTCTTCCATATAAATGGCCCTGAGACATTCAAACACACCGATCCCTGTTGAAGAGTCTATTCATCTACAATTTATCCAATACTCCTGACGATCTTTTGTTCTTCTAGTAAGGCTTTTGGGACTAGAAACATAGAATGTGATGGCAGATAAGAACCATTTGGCCCTTCTAGTCTGCCCAATATTTTGAAATACTTTTAATAAGTCCCTGGCCTTATGCCATCCCACGCATGCTTAAACTCTCGCACTGTGTTAACCTTTAGCACTTCAGCTGAAAGGCTATTCCATGCATCCACTACACTCTCAGTAAAGTAATACCTCCTGATATTATTTTTAAACCTTTGCCCCTCTAATTTAAGACTATGTCCTCTTGTTGTGGTAGTTTTTCTTCTTTGAAATATAGTCTCCTCCTTTACTGTGTTGTTTCCCTTTATGTATTTAAATGTTTCTATCATATCCCCCCTGTCTCGTCTTTCCTCCAAGCTATACATGCTAAGTTCCTTTACCTTTCCTGGTAAGCTTCATCCTGCATACAATACTCCAAGGGAGGTCTCCAGTGTTCTGTACAATGGCATGAGCACTTCCCTCTTTCTACTGCTAACAACTCTCCCTATACAACCAAGCATTCTGCTAGCATTTCCAGCTGCTCCTTTACATTGTCTTCCTACCTTTAAGTCATCTGAAATAATTACTCCTAAATCTCTTCCCCCTGATGTTGAGGTTAGTAGGGTATCAAATATCCTATACTCTGCCCTTGCATTTTTAAGTCCAAGGTGCATTATCTTGCACTTATCCACATTAAATGTCAGTTGCCAAAGCCCTGACCATTTTTCTAGTTTACCTAAATCATTTGCCATTTGGCTTATCCCTCCTGGAACATCAACCCTGTTACATATCTTAGTATCATCAGCAAAAATACATACCTTACCATCAAGACCTTCTGCAATATCACTAATAAAAATATTAAAGAGAATGGGTCCAAGTACAGATCCCACTGGTAACTAGATCTTGTTTCGAATATACTCTGTTGACAACAACCCTCTGTTGCCTGTCAGTTATCCTGTCATTTAGCCACTGCCTAACCCACTGCCTAACCCATTCAACAATATTGGAATCCAAACTTAAAGATTGCAGTTTATTGATGAGCCTTCTATGTGGAACAGTGTCAAAAGCCTTTCTGAAATCTAGGTAGGCAATGTCTACTGCACCACCCTGATCTATTATTTTAGTTATGCAATTAAAAAATTAATAAGATTAGTTTGACTATTTTGTTATATTATTTTATTGGTGCAGCCCTACTCCATCTTTTGTTATTGCTTTATCTATCTGTTGAAGGATATGAAGGGTCTCCTTTATTTGGGTTGCTGCCCGTTTACATTTTTGTCGGTTAACTAGTGCTGATTTCCTGTTGTATTTTGTATATAAGAAAATTGCCATGACCCTAAAACTGAGCTGCAGCTCGGTGGGCAAGACCATACAGCGGTTTCACAGGACAGGTTCCATTTACAACAGGCCTCGCCATTGTTGACCAAAGAAGTTGAGTGCACGTGCTCAGCGTCATATCCAGAGGTTGTCTTTGGGAAATAGACGTATGAGTGCTGCCAGCATTGCTGCAGAGGTTGAAGGGGTAAGGGGTCAGCCTGTCAGTGCTCAGACCATACACTGCATCAAATTGATCTGCATGCCTGTCATCCCAGCAGGAAGACTCTTCTAAAGATGATGCAAAAGAAAGCAGACTAAGGACATGGATTACTGGAACCATGTCCTGTGGTCCGATGAGACCAATATTCAGATTATTATTCACATATTTGGTTCTGATGGTGTCAAGTGTGTGTGTGGCGGCAACCAGGTGAGAAATACAAAGACATGTGTGTCTTGCCTACAGTCAAGCATGGTGGTGGGAGTGTCATGGTCTGGGCCTGCATGAGTGCTGCCGGCACTGGGGAGGTAGTTCATTAAGGGAACCATGAATGCCAACATGTACTGTGACATACTGAAGCAGAGCATGATCCCCTCCCTTCGGAGACTGGGCCGCAGGGCAGTATTCCAACATGAAAACGACCCCAAACACACCTCCAAGACTACCACTGCCTTGCTAAAAAGCTGAGGTAAAGGTGATGGACTAGCCAAACATGTCTCCAGACCTAAACTCTATTGAGCATCTGTGGGGCATCCTCAAATGGAAGGTGGGGAAGCGCAAGGTCTCTAACATCCACCAGCTCGGTGATGTCATCATGGAGCAGTGAAAAAGGACTCCAGTGGCAACCTGTGAAGCTCTAGTGAACTCCATGCCCATGAGGGTTAAGGCAGTGCTGGAAAATAATGGTGACCACACAAAATATTGACACTTTGGGCCCAATTTGGACATTTCCACTTACGGGTGTACTCACTTTTGTTGCGGTTTAGACATTAATGGTTGTGTGTTGAGTTATTTTGAGGGGACAGCAAAGTTACTGTTATACAGTCTGTACACCTACTACTTTACATTGTAGCAGAGTGTCATTTCTTTAGCGTTGACAGATGAAAAGATATAAAATATTTACAAAAATGTGAGGGGTGTACTCACTTTTGTGAGATACTAAATATATAGTTTGGAGTATGTGATTGGGTGGGTGAATGGGACTAGTTTGGGGTGTCTGATTGGATGTGAATAGTTTGGGGTGTGATTGCATGGTGAAAGTGACTGTGGTGGAGGGTTGGATGATAAGTAGGAGAGGGAATGTGTAGGCTGTGTGTGGTTTAGCGTGTTTGTGTAGGCCACTTGTGGTGTTGTATGTTTGTAGAGATGTATGTGTAGCTGCTTGTGGTATCGTGTGTGTAAGGTTAGGTGTGATGATATGGTCCTCGCGTCTGTGGCACTGAAGGTGTACCAGTTCAGGTATGCCATCATCTGGGGGTTTCTTTTACCTAACCTGTACCACTAACTGATAGGACTCAGTGTATACATTGGCAATGCAGGACATACCGCATAGTTGCTTCTGGTATTGCAGGATATTCTATCTAAATAAAAACTGCTCGCAATTTTCCTATGAGTGATCGCATTATAGAAGACCTTAGATAGATCCAGAAAAGAAAGACAAGCCAGCCTCTTCTTGATGTAAGCAGGAGCAACTTATTTGTTTTTCCACTTCAAAGTGTTTTGCGGGAAGCCAGGGGTTGTTAAGGGGATTATAGCAGTTGTTGGGGGTGATAGGGGCTACTGTGATACTCTAGTGGAGGTGGGAGTTGTTTTTTTTTTAATTCATATTAAGCCTCATGTATTCAGAGGCATTGCCCTTATCTGCATCTGCCTTCCTTTTTCGATTTCTGCTATTTGTGTGCTCATGGCCCTGCCTTCACCCACCCATGTTGTCTCAGCTCTGCTCCTGCCAACACCTTATAGCTCTGACCAGGGCCGTCTTTAAGGACGGGCAAACGGGGCAGCTGCCCTGGGCCCAGTTACTCATGGGGGGCCGAAAGCAGCTGCCCCGTGGGCCCCGCCGCCTGCAATACATTTTTTTTTTACAAAATATTTCCCTACCTAATGGGTCCGCGGTGCTAGTATTGCGGCTGCACCGGGGCCCGCACACTGAGGCGGCCCACCGGGTGGCCCATACCCTTAGGGCCACCCAGTGAGCATGTTCCAGCAGGGGACGGGTCGGCGCTGTGGCCCTTTAACAGCGCGACCGGGCCCTTGCTTAACGGCTGCATGGGAGGAAGTGACGTCCGCAAATCACTTCCTCCCACCTCAAAGACTTCGTGAGAGCCAGACCCCCAACTCCCAACTACCCCAGCCAGCACACTGGACCCCAGGGAAGGAAGCCTCTTTCAAATTTAGGAAACTGAAGAGTGTCTGTGTGTGTGTGTCATTATGTCTGCATTATGTCATTATGTCATAGCTTGTAGGCCTAAGAGTTATAGCATAGTATCCAAGCATTACAACAGCATCTATTGATTTACGGGCGGTGGGGGATTATATATCTACCGTCTCTTCCAGAGGACCACAGGTTCTCAATGGGGTTCAGATCAGGTGAACAAGGAGGCCATGTCATTAGATTTTCTTCTTTTATACCCTTTCTTGCCAGCCACGCTGTGGAGTACTTGGACGCGTGTGATGGAGCATTGTCCTGCATGAAAATCATGTTTTTCTTGAAGGATGCAGACTTCTTCCTGTACCACTGCTTGAAGAAGGTGTCTTCCAGAAACTGGCAGTAGGACTGGGAGTTGAGCTTGACTCCATCCTCAACCCGAAAAGGCCCCACAAGCTCATCTTTGATGATACCAGCCCAAACCAGTACTCCACCTCCACCTTGCTGGCGTCTGAGTCGGACTGGAGCTCTCTGCCCTTTACCAATCCATCCATCTGGCCCATCAAGACTCACTCTCATTTCATCAGTCCATAAAACCTTAGAAAAATCAGTCTTGAGATATTTCTTGGCCCAGTCTTGACGTTTCAGCTTGTGTGTCTTGTTCAGTGGTGGTCATCTTTCAGCCTTTCTTACCTTGGCCATGTCTCTGAGTATTGCACACCTTGTGCTTTTGGGCACTCCAGTGATGTTGCAGCTCTGAAATATGGCCAAACTGGTGGCAAGTGGCATCTTGGCAGCTGCACGCTTGACTTTTCTCAGTTCATGGGCAGTTATTTTGCGCCTTGGTTTCTCCACACGCTTCTTGCGACCCTGTTGACTATTTTGAATGAAACGCTTGATTGTACGATGATCACGCTTCAGAAGCTTTGCAATTTTAAGAGTGCTGCATCCCTCTGCAAGATATCTCACTATTTTTGACTTTTCTGAGCCTGTCAAGTCCTTCTTTTGACCCATTTTGCCAAAGGAAAGGAAGTTGCCTAATAATTATGCACACCTGATATAGGGTGTTGATGTCATTAGACCACACCCCTTCTCATTACAGAGATGCACATCACCTAATATGCTTAATTGGTAGTAGGCTTTCGAGCCTATACAGCTTGGAGTAAGACAACATGCATAAAGAGGATGATGTGGTCAAAATACTCATTTGGCTTATAATTCTGCACTCCCTGTAGTTTGAGGACCTCTGCATTAGAACATTGCCAAGGAAGTAAGTGATTGTTGCAACTCAGACTCATTACTGTAAGCATTATGTTAAAGTAACAGAGTAGTAAAAAGTAACTCATAAACTCCTGTAACTTTATGCAGCACAATAAAGTTAATTTAAACAGGTTACATAGTAAATACACTGACAATATAAATGTGTAACTAGTACATATGTTAAAGCAGTTCAAGAGACATCTGTCATCAAAACAAAAACACTAAGCCCTCAATGAACACTATCCTAGCAACCAACATTTCTACCCTACCCTTACCTATTGTGTCACATTACCCCACTCCCTCTAGCATGTAAGCTCATTGAGCAGGGCCCTCAATCCCTCTGTTCCTGTGCGTCCAACTGGTCTGGTTACAAATACTTGTCTGTTAGTCCACCAATTGTACAGCGCTACTTGTTGGCACTTTATAAATAATAATAATCTGCTGTAATTGAATACAGGCAAATTTCCATTAATTGTCCAGCAGATAGCCATAAGAATTGACACATAAATATATATAGTAGTAGTCAAAGAAAATACGTAATAAAGTATGTGATAAACATAATATACCAACTGATCAAAAAGAGGGTATACGAGTGAGAGCTGTCTACCTTAAACATCGAGCTTAGGCACTAACCTGTTTTCTTTCCTGTGTTATACTTTTACCTATGCTAGATTCTACTTCATCTTCTTTACAGAGTCTAGAGTAGGGGTAAGCAACCTTTTCGTAATACCATGAGAAAAACAAGATCTTGGTCCTATTTTTTAAAATTGAGATGTGTATGTTACTGAATTATTCTTGTGTTATTTATGAGTGCTGCAGTTGCGTTATAGCATTGTATTTGTGTGTACGTGGACTGTTACATTGTATATGTTCATGAGTGGTATGTGGTATTATGTATAACAGCAATAAATATAGGTTGTGTATGGGTGCTGCTTATGTGTGTGGAATTGTGTGTCTGGATGATATTTTGTGCTTTTCATGTGTGTATGTGAGATGTTGCCTGTATGTGGATTGTGTGTGTGGGGGGGGGGAGGGGGTGTAGTGTGTGTGTGAGGGGTGTAGTGTGTGTGTGAGGAGTGTAGTGTAGTGTAGTGTAGTGTAGTGTGTGTGTGTGTGTGTGTGTGTGTGAGGGGGCAGTGTGTGTGTGTGTGTGAGGGGGCAGTGGGTGCAAGGGAGCAGTCTGTGTGACGGTCTTGGTCCACTGGGTGTTTTCTGCAGAACCCACCACCTCCCACCTGAAATCCCAAACCACCCACTAGTGGACGGTAGGGACCAGATTGACTACCCCTGGTCTAGACTATCTTTAGGGGCTACATTGTTACCAACTGCCTTCTCCATTTTAAGCTGAATGTTTGCAACTTCACCCTAGACAGCTACATTGTTGCAACTTTTGTAACTACTGTATATGAGTTACATAATTAACAGCTGCTTGCTTCTTAGCTGAGTTACAATACTTAGTGAGACTGCCAAATCGCTTATTTTAAACTTTGCCTATATATATATATATATATATATATATATATATATATATATATATTAGGTTACTGTACTCTCTACGGTTTTGCTCAAATAGAATTGATCTAATATTAATTAGAATGTTCCCTTCCATTAGTGTATTTGTTAGCATCACCTCACTTTTTCATTTGTCACATGTTCTTATATGTGTGCCTCTTTGGGTTTTTCTTTCTATTCCAATTGATGATTGAAGATACATTTAATAAAGTGATGTTTTATTACTTTTGACTTTTTTGTAGTTTTGACCCCTTGTGGGACTTCACCTCATTTGTATATTACTAATGTAAATTAATAAAATAGTGAGAGCACTCAATAAGTTAAAAGGTTACCAATAAGTTAAAAGGGTTATTCAAGAAGTGTGGTTTGCCAGGAATTCAAAGTGAAATTCACATCTTTAGCTAAAAATTTGAAATTCACATTTTCTGGTAAAAATGTAAAATTAACTTTGAATGCTAAAAATGTGAATTTCACTTTGAATTCCTGGCAAACCACACTTCTTGCTTTCCATAATTGACCTATTTCATAATAAAGGGACACTATAGTCACCAGAACAACTACAGCTTAATGAGAAAAGGCAGTGTTTACATTTCCCCTAGGGACACCTCCAAGTGGCCACTCCTCAGATGGCCACTGGGGAGGGGGGGGGGGGGGGACTTCCTGGCTCAGGGCTGCCATTCAGGGCTCTGCATGGAGACACTGAATTTTCCTGGAAAGCATTGGATTGGCTAAAAATCAGCCATTTTGATGATGTCACAAAGGGGACAGAGCCAGCGCCGGCGGACCCGCGCGGTGCTGGAAATAAGGTGAGTTTGAAACTTTTACAGGGGGTTAAGGGGGCCCAAGCCACCTATATGGTGTTTGTTCCTGACCCTATAGTGATCCTTTAAGTGCACCTACACTTATGTATAATTTTGTTCAGGAGAAACAGGATTTTCACTGCACATCACATATTTGTATATGAAACATAATTTAAAATTAAAAAAAAGTTTGAGAAATTAAGAAATTTTATTTTCTTAGTTTTGCATGGCATTTTAACTGTGAATGTCATAATACTGTTAGCTTTTACTGCAATAAAATACACATATTTGAGTTTAGCAATGTCCAACAAATACAACAATACACCCATGTGACATTTTTGAGTGGTTTTGGAAAGTTGCAGGGTCAAACATAGGGCATTCCCTTTTCAGTTTTTACACATTGAGATTTGCCAGATTGGCTTGCTGTGTCTATGTTGCTTTTGAGACTGTATGGTAGCCCAGGAATGAAAATTCCATGTGTTCAATGGAGTTTTGCCTCTATCCTTGGAGATAATTGGATTACTTCCCAATTATCTCCAGGATAGAAGACTCTGTGGAACTGGTTTTGGGCAGAAAAGCCTTGCTTCATTTGGTCACAAAGGACTACGATCTATCTTTTGAACCACTGGACCAATTTGTATGATTTTGGCGTATGTTTGTATTTGGAGTATGCTGAAAATGTAAGTTTTATGTGAATATGATGCATACTTTTAAAGTTATGAATAATGTGAAAAAAACTGTATTGCTCTGCCTTTGATAATTACATTACCCATTGTGTAAGGTAATTGTATCAAAGGCAGAGGGGAGGATTTGTGTTAGAGTGTCTGAGTGTATTGTACGTGTTTATTGGTTGTTTTCCAAAACCCTGTGGGTGGTACTAATGTGTATATATGTACAATAAACCCACAGCTCTGTCTGTTCCTGTTTTGACCCTCAACACGGAGCATTGTCTCGTTCTTGGGGGGATTTATTGTATGCTGTTCCAGTTTGACTGCTAGGAGTGTAAACCTATTCGTATGGTCTTTCCTATTCGGCTGTTTACAGCATTCGTATGTTTCATTCATATGCTTCTCCGGTTCGGTGGATTGGTGCCCACAGTAGCTGTTCCTGTGTCTCTGGAAGGGGAAGATCTACTAAACGGCTGTTAACCCCTTTTATGCTGGGGGTGCCATTACAAGTATTAATATTTGTTTTTTGCATTTTAAAAATGCCCTTTAACCAATGATATCCTCAGCATTATACATTTTTCTGCTCTAAAACACTCATTCTCTGTTCAGCAATGTCTTACGAGTACAACAGTACCCCCCATGTACAGGTTTTATTTATTGTTTTGGAAAGTAACAGGGTCAAATATAAGGCTTGCTCATTTTTTATTTATGTTTTTCTACGCAGTGAAATTTGTCAGATTGGTAATGTTGCCTTTGAGACTGTCTGGCAGCCCAGGAATTATTTTATTATTTTATTATTTATATAGCGTCATCAGATTCCGTAGCACTGTACAATGGGTGGACTAACAGACATGTAATTGTAACCAGACAACTAGACGTACAGGAACAGAGAGGTTGAGGGCCCTGCTCACTATGCTTACATTCTAGAGGGAGTGGCGTATTGCGACACAAAGGGTAAAAGTAGGGGTACAAAGTAGGTTGTTAGAAAAGTATTCACTGAGGGCTTAGTAGGGGATTTTTGACCGTTGCAGGAGAGGAGTCATGGGGTGTGGGGGATAAAAACCTGCTAACAATTTAATTGATATGCTTTCTTGAAGTGAGTTTTCAATTATTTTTTTAATGAGTGGAGACTGGGTGAAAGTCTTACAGAGAAGGGAAGGGAGTTCCACAGAAGAGGTGCAGCCCTGGATAAATCTTGGAGGCGAGCATTAGAGGTGGGAGTACGGACAGAGGATATACTTGGGTCTTTGGCAGAGCGTAAAGGCCTCGACGGGACATACTTGTGTATTAGGGAGGATAGGTAGGTTGGCGCAGCATTATGTAGGGACTTTTAGAATTTTAATTTGAGCCCTATATATAACTGGAAGCCAATGCAGGGACTGACAGAGCGGGGAGGCGTGGGAGGTGCGAGCGGACAGGAAAATGAGCTTTGCCGCCGCATTTATTATAGATTGCAGCAGTGCAATCTGGGAACACGTACGACCGCTGAGAAGGGTGTTGCAGTACTCAAGGCGAGAGAGAACAAGAGCATGGACCAGCACCTTGGCCGCATCCAGGGTTAAATAGGGGCGGATGCGCGCTATGTTTTTGAGATGGAAGTGACAGGATTTGGCGATTGATTGGACATGAGGGGTGAATGACGGATTGGAGTCAAAAAGAACACCCAGGCAGCGAGCCTGCAAGGTAGAGGTGATGGAGACAGACAGACACGGCGGGAGACAGACACGGAGGTAGTAACTCTTGAGGGAGGAAAGACCAGAAGAGCTGTTTTGGCCAGGTTGAGTTTAACCCCTTAAGGACACATGACATGTGTGGCATGTCATGATTCCCTTTTATTCCAGAAGTTTGGTCCTTAAGGGGTTAAGGAAGTGAGCAGCCATCCTGTTGGAAATCGAAGACAGCAAACAGAGACGCAAGTCAAGATGGGCAGAGAGAGATCAGGAGAGGACAGGTAGATTTGCGTGTCATCTGCATAGAAATGATAACGGAAGCCAAAGGAGCTGATGAGTTTGTAGGGGACCAAGAACCTTGGGGGATGCCGACAGAGAGTGGTTGGGGGGAAGAGGCAGAGTCAGAGAAAGAAACACAAAAAAAGCGCTGGGAGAGGTAGGAGGAGCACCAGGAGAGAGCAGTATCCCATAGACCAAAATTACAGAGATTGTGAAGAAGCTGTTGATGATCAACAGTGTCAAAGGCAGCAGAAAGATCAAGGAGAATTAGGATAGAGTAATGGCCGTGAGATTTAGCAGCAATTAAATCATTGGATGCTTTGGTCCCAGCCGTTTTGACAGAATGACCAGTGAGGAATCCAGACTGAAGGAGGTCAAGCAGAGAGTTGGATTCGAGAAAGTCAGTCAGTCTGGTGTACACAACTCTCTCAAGGATCTTGGAGGCAAATGGCAGTAGCGAGATATGGCGTTAGTTGGATGGGGAGTTTGCGTCAAGGCTGGGCTTTTTCAGAATTGGGGTTACAGTTGCATGTTTGAAGGGTGAGGGAAATGTGCCAGAGGAAAGGGAGAGATTGAAAATTTTAGTGAGAGGAAGAGCAAAAGAGGGAGAGAAAGTCTGGATGAGTTATGAGGGAATAGGATCGAGTGAACAGGTGGAGGGGTGGGAAGACCAGAGCAGAGCAAAAACCTCTTCTGCTGTAGCAGGGGCGAATGAGTGTAGAATGGTGGAGGGAGTGGGGTTAGGTGATGTATTGGTAGGGGAAGGATAGAAATTAGTGATCTCTTCTCTGATTGTAGAGATCTCAGTAAGTGAGATGCAAAGTTTGTGGGGGACAAGGTGGTAGAAGGAGGGGGAGTAAAAGGACATAGAAAAGCATCAAAAGTGTGTAATAGATGTTTTGGTTGATGGGACAGTGTACTTATAAGGGTGTTAAAGTAATTTACTTTTGCAGCGGAAAGAGCCAGGCTGTAGGAACGCAGCATAAATTTATAATGGAGTCAGATGCAAAGAAAGACTTTCTCCAGCAGCGTTCAGCTGTTCTAAAACATTTTTGAAGGTAACGGGTCAGCTTGGTGTGCCAGGGTTGTAATTGGGGGCGCTTGCTGTGTTTAATTATAGGAGGTGCCATGATGTTGAGTTGAGAGGAGAGAGTTGAGTTGTAGAGTGAGGTTGCAGAGTTAGTGCAAGTTAGATTTGAGATGGGAGTTTGGTGGAGAAATGCTGGAGATCAAGGCAGTTGAGGTTTCTGCGAGCAATGAGAATCACCCCCATCATGGCATACCATTTGCAAAAGTGCACAACCCAGGGTATTCAATATGGGATACGTCCAGTCTTTTTTAGTAGCCAATTAGTCACAAACCATGGCCAAAGTTAGTGTTCATATGTGTTTTTTGCATTGGTCACACACAAACTGCACTTTCACTGATGCTATCATCATTGTGACATGTTTTACTATTCTGAAACTTTTCAGCAAAGTTGCATACAACAGAGCCCCCATGTACAGGTTTTATAATGTTTTTGGAAAGTTAAATATAGTGCTTGCAAATTAAATTCTCTGGACTTTCTGCCCGGGTAGTCAGGCAGGTACCTCAAATTGCAATTAATACAATCAAATAATTATGTAAAAAGGTTACAGAAATATACATATATATATAACTTCATCATTTTTTTTCCAAGTAAAAATTGCAGAAAACTACACACACACATGCACACACACATATTTTCTCGGTGAAGAGAGTATATTTTATACTGATTTTAGATACATATTTTTTGCTTTTGCTGATTGCATTTTCAAAATACCTTTAAAATAAACAAGTAAAAAAAAATGTGTTAGCTCATAAGTTATCTATATGCTATAAATGTAAATGTTTAAGGTCCAAATAGTAGAACAGAGGTCAATTATTAACACATCTTTGCACAGAGAAGAATATGAACAATTGACTCCGTAGAACAATTGCGCATGAAGGCTTTTCAGCTGGTCCGGACAAATCAAATTCCTTTTATTCCACTCCCAAACAAAATCGATCAATCTGGGATTTTTCAGTTTAGTTTTATTAATTGAATACATCCCAAATGATCGATTACTTCGGGCGTGGAATAAAAATTATTTGATTAATGTGTACCAGTTGAAAAGCATTTATGTACAAGTCTGCTCCATAGCACAGATTACTAGTTCGATAATAATCATGCTCCTGTACAGTGGTGCTAAATATGCTGGTACTTTCTGTTCTTAGAGACTGTAATTGTTAAAATATACACTGCTTTCACTTTTGTTGGCCGATCACCATTGAATAAAAGAAATATGAATACCTCATGCAGTTTGTAATTAGCATCCTCTTCGTATACTTTGGGAGTGGCACCAGTTTACTAATAACTGCAGGTTGGTTAATTAATTAACAACTTCTGCAGCTGAAGAATGCTACACGCTGCTATAAATGCTCATACACACAGTGGCCCGGCATGAAGTATTCATATGCAGTAGGGGGAAATAGTTATATCCACTAAACAGGATTTGCCTATAACTGAATCATATTTCCCCTCCTAATTTAGACATTTCTGTCTGCTTGATAATTTGACTTTCAATTCAATTTAGTTGATATTTAGGGAACACATACTGGCCATTCTAGCCTAGCTCAGGTTGCTGCCCTTGGATGACAGATTAACCTCCTCCAGTGCACATCTAGAAGATGTACAACACACTACAAAAAAATCAAAAAAGATGAAGGCATTCTTCAAAAAGTAGAAAAAAAGCGGTGTACAATATCGCAAATGAGCTTTACAATTCACATCTGATCATGCAACAACAATAATAATAATAAATAGAGGGGTATATTCACTAAAATGTTACCTGACAACTAACTTGAAAGCTACACTACATACGTGAGAAAGAAATAGATCAAATGCAAAAATGAATTTGAATCAAAAATGAAAGAAGCAATTGGCCAACAAGAGATGTACATTTTGGCAGTCAGTTTAAATAAAGTACTAACTTTATCAGAGATTGTATTATCTTAAAATCTGGTATTTAAATGTATTCACCAATTCAGCTCACAATTTAGTGAACATGATGCAAATCATACCAACACAAATATATCTGCAATTGTATGTCTCCTTACCTTAATTAAATAATTCAGCTCTTTCAGACAAACTCTCTCTACCCTTCATGAGATTTGTGTGTTCCACAATACCCCCATTGCAGTTGTTTTATACCAGTATCTGAACCTATTGTCCCTCCCATTTTTATGAATATGTTTTTCTAGGCTAAACTTTATTTTAAACTTTTTTTTTTTTTTTTTTTTTTAAACTTGGTTTGCTGCCAGAACAAGATCAATCACAGGTAAATTAGTACATTCTTTTTTTCACAATGATCATAGTTAAAAAATAAACTCTATAGCTTGAGGTTAAAAAGCAATGAAATTCTCTGAACTGGAGTGTGCATCGCTTTGTAGTCGAACTATGTAATCTTTTTGATTGCATTGTTTTACCTGTAACTTTTTACTTGGAAATAGGGTGACTATGCTTATCTCATTTAATTTATTTCATACATCAAAACTGCAGGCTGTTTTAAAATCAATGGGGTTGAAGTATTTAAGGCACCCACTATAGGCAACCAGACCATTTCATCTCATTGAACTGGTCTGGATGCAGTGTCTCTGTCCTCATTAGTGCTACAATGTAAAACATTGCAGCACTAAGACTCTAATGCCTGTCTACCAGACAGCCACAATAGGCGCTTTTATTAATCTTACCAAAATTTAAGTTCTCTAAATGACACTGGACATCCTCACGCATTAGGACATCCAGCAACAATGAAAACCCCATAGGAAAGCATTGATTAATTGATGACGTCCGAGGAGGTAAAGCTCTAACCCAGTGCCGAGGGAGATTGGCCCTGGAATCGGGTAAGTGTTAAAAGGGTTTTTAAAGGAAGATGGAACCATAGTGTTAGGAAAACAGCTTTGTATTCCTAACACTATAGAATCTTTTTAAGCCTTTTTTTTTTTTTTTTTTTACTCGAAAGTAAACTAAAATGTTGTACTAAATCTGCAGATTTAGAAAGATCCTTTAAGCTAGTTAGTGTCAAAACTTTGAATGAATTCGGAGAAGGCTTAAGATCCAATAGTGCCCGAGGCAGGTTACTGGTTTGCACCTCATTCTTCACATAGTGATGGCAAATGGGACCAAGCAATGTCATAGTTCTGTGAACCCTGTCTAACCCTTGGAACCTAAACAGTCACCTAATTAAACAGTTTTATGGTGATATTGCATACACTTAATAATAGAATTTACATCTAACTAGTATTCTTTTATCGAAAATGTATTTTTCATTGATATACAGTTGTGTTCAAAAGTTTGCATACCCTGGAAGAAATTGTAAAATTTTAGCATTCATTTTGAAAACATATGATCATATGAAGCTATTTATTATAACATAGTTGTATGGCTCCTTCCTTTATAAATCATAATAATAACAGAAAACACCCAAATGGCCCTGATTAAAAGTTTGCATACCCTTGAATGTTTGGCATTGTTACAGACACACAAGGTGACACACACAGGTTAAACTGGCAATTAAAGGTTAATTTCCCACACCTGTGGATTTTTAAATTGCAATTAGTGTCTGTGTATAACTAGTCAATGAGTTAGTTAGCTCTCACGTAGATGCACTGAGCAGGCTAGATACTGAGCCATGAAGAGCTGAAAACTACTGTCAAAAAACCTGCGTAATAAGGTACTGGAGCTTTCTAGAGATGGAAAAGGATATAAAAAGATATCCAAAGCATTGAAAATGCCAGTCAGTACTGTTCGATCAGTGGAAAATTTGGGAATCTCTTAATACCAAGCCAGGGTCAGGTAAACCAAGAAAATTTCAGCCACTACTGCCAGAAGATTTGTTTGGGACATAACGAAAAACCCACAGGTAACCTCAGGAGAAATACAGGCTGCTCTGGAAAAATACGGTGGGATTGTTTCAAGGAGCACAATATGACGATACTTAAACAAAAATGAGCTACATGGTTGAGTTGCCAGAAAGAAGCCTTTACTGCGCCAATGCCACAAAAAAAGCCTGGTTACAATATGCCCGACAACACCTTGACATGCCTCTCAGCTTCTGGCACACTTTAATTTGGAGTGACAAGACCAAAATAGAGCTTTATGGTCACAAGCATAAGTGCTATGTTTGGAAAATTGTCAATAAGGCCAGTAGTGAAAAGAATACCATCCCCATTGTGAAGCATGGTGGTGGCTCACTGATGTTTTGGGGAGGTGTGAGCTCTAAAGGCAAGATTGTTAAAATTGATGGCAAGATGATTTCAGCATGTTATCAGATAATACTGGCAGACAATGTGCATTCTTCTGCACAAAGGCTGCACATGGGACGGTCTTGGACTTTCCAGCATGACAATGACTCTAAGCATAAGGCCAAGTTGACCCTCTAGTGGTTACAGCAGAAAAAGGTGAAGGTTCTGGAGTGGATATCACAGTCAAAGGTGCGGTTCATGCAATACGACCAAAGATTTTGCATGACCTGGAGGCATTTTGCCAAGACAAATGGGCATCTATACCACCTGCAAGAATTAGGGCCTCATATAAAACAATTACAAAAGACTGCACACTGTCATTGATGCTAGAGGGGGCAATACACAGGATTAAGAACTAAGGGTATGCAGACTTTTGAACAGGGGTCATTTAACTTTTTTCTTTGTTGCCATGTTTTGTTTTATGATTGTGCCATTATGTTATAACCTACTGTTGAATAGGAATCCCATAATCCTATATATATATATATATATATATATACACACACACATACACCCAAAACAATTATACAATATCAACCCAGCTAATGTCATACCTTGGATATTTTAGCCAAATTTGTAAATTCTTCTTTTCAGTTTACTACAATTAAACATTTAGTAGATGAACCCAAAAATGTGCAGCTGCTTTAATTTTCAAGCTGAATTAATAACACGCTTTTATTACAACATTGATTTTGGATATCACTTACATCACTGTTGATACAATCAAATTACATACAATGTTACTACAAAACAAGAATAGTTTTATCAGGAACATGCAATAACAATCAACTAAAATAACATTCTCATTCAAAAACAAGAAGACTGCTTTCAATGATGTTTATTTGTAGTTTGTATTCATCAATTCCAGAACATAATGCTATAATTTTTTTTTATTAAATCTTGGGTTAAAGAAAACAGGGTGTGCCGTAGAGTCTGAGCAGAATTTTGTTCCGAAAAAATAGTTAATTTAGTCATCACTCACGTCTTCTTGTGATAAGGGTTCACCAAATAAACTGGATGGACATTCAGTAGGACTTAGAGAGGATGCTGGAACACATTCTCATTGTGAAAGCATTATGACTATGAAATGCAAGACTGACAATGTGCAAAAATACATAATAGTGCTTAGCAATGTGAGATTTTGTAACCCCAGAATTACATAAATTCAGAGTAAGCAGTGCCCTTATCTAGAGCCTGTACTGACTCTTCCTTGAAGGTCACACGTGTATGCTCCGAAATAAACCACTCAAATGGACAACTGTGTTTTATCTCCTCTTGATCTAAAGAAAATAAAATGATTAAAGGGACACTATAGTCACCTGAACAACTTTAGCTTAATGAAGCAGTTTTGGTGTATAGAACATGCCCCTGCAGCCTCACTGCTCAATCCTCTGCCATTTAGGAGTTAAATCCCTTTGTTTATGAACCTTAGTCACACCTCCCTGCATGTGACTTGCACAGCCTTCCATAAACACTTCCTGTAAAGAGAGCCCTATTTAGGCTTTCTTTATTGCAAGTTCTGTTTAATTAAGATTTTCTTATCCCCTGCTATGTTAATAGCTTGCTAGACCCTGCAAGAGCCTCCTGTATGTGATTAAAGTTCAATTTAGAGATTGAGATACAATTATTTAAGGTAAATTACATCTGTTTGAAAGTGAAACCAGTTCTTTTTTCATGCAGGCTCTGTCAATCATAGCCAAGGGAGGTGTGGCTAGGGCTGCATAAACAGAAACAAAGTGATTTAACTCCTAAATGACAGTGAATTGAGCAATGAAATTGCAGGGGAATGATCAATACACTAAAACTGCTTTATTTAGCTAAAGTAATTTAGGGGACTATAGTGTTCCTTTAACATCAGTGCTCTCACAGTAAAGGTTCGGTTCTCAAATGAACCCACCCAAACCTCTTTCCATGTTACGGTAAAAAAAAGTCTAGAAGACAATACAGGGTCCAATACCATTATTGTTGTGAGATCTCTATGCCTGTTTATTTACCAACTGTTAATTCTGAAATTCATTGCTTAAAGAAACACTCTAGGAACCATACCAACGACATTCTTTTTTTGTAGCTGCCTTTTTTTCAAAGACGTCAACCTATTTTAGCACAATTTGATAAGTCACTTGGGTCAAATGGCTACAACTGCTGGTTTCCAGGAGAAGAAGCTGCATTGTTCTATAGCACAAAGCAGAACTATGCAGGATCACTGTCATTGGCTGGAAGCCTACACTGAGCTTTCTCAGCCAATTAGCGCAGTCCTGCACCAACCATGCTATATTCTACAGTGACATCTGATTTCTCTTGCTGGAGAACTTTTTTTGCAGATTAGACAGCTGAGGAACCCAGGTACGTTTTCAATTTACTGTGGGGTAGCATCTGAGTACTCCTGGCACCATAACTGCAGCAGACTGTAGCAGTTATGATGCTTTGTGTGTTGTGAATTAACTTAACATGGCTGGAATTTCAAAGAAACAACTCTTATCTATTAATCATTTTTACACCAGGACCATTTACTGTCTACAAAGTGCTGGGCAGTACTTTTATAATCTGCCTGACAGTCCTAGTAGTCCTAGAAAATATGTGGTGAGTGAGGTTCTCTGTAACATATCTCATAACAAAACATAACATGGCATGCCTCCTTTTGTTAGGCTCTTTCACATTTTAAGATCTAAAAGTGCCCATATTTTCAGGCACACAATAACCAGCACTCACTACACTCTCCCAATAGGGGCAATAGGTACATGAATTGTGCACTATCTTGAGTTTTGCACCAAAACCCCAAATCCACAAACAAAATAAAGTTCCCACGATCTTAGTGAAAAAGAAACCCCTTTTTTTGCACACGACACACCTGTAGTCTTTATCAGGCAAGTTTGAACATTTTCGAATGTTCTTATAACTAAAAATAACTTATTTTGAAAATGTTTGCAGTTAATCTGAAATGAACAAGTATTTTTCCATATCTCCACATTTCCCAATCTGGTGAATAATCCCATAATGGCATTTTACTTCTCTAACACAAAACACACCTTACAAACTGAATACACCTTAAAATAAGGATCATTTGTGTCTTCCCTACCAGGGAGTAACCATGATCCTCACGATTAGCATAGTCAATTGGTAATACCTTAATACATTTAGGTCTTTAGTGTCTGCATTAAATAATACATGCCTAACTTCAAGAGAATCATATAATAGCACTGACCCATATTTACTTTCTATGAAAATATAGGAAGAGTAAGGTATATATATTTGCCTCCATCTGCATACTGCACCACTAACACATGCACACTGCATCCCTCAAACACATTGCACCCCTTGCATCACACATTGCACCCCTCGCACACACATTGCACCCCTAGCACAGTGCTCCCCTCATGCACTGCACCCCTACATATACTACATTCCTTATACACACACACTACATCACTTGTACACATTAAATTCCAAACACACAATCTAGATCCCCTACACACACACACACTAGATCCCCTACACATAAACATTAGATTCCTTACACATACAATAGATCCACAATAGACATACACTGTAGCATCTACACGCACACTACATTCCTGACATACACACTCTGGATCCCCTATGCACACACTAGATCCCCTGTTCTCAAACACACGCAATACATTTCCTATACACACACTCTCTACAGCCCCTACACAAACTACATCACCCATACATACATACATTCAATACCACCCCTATGCACACTACATCACCCATACATACATGCATAAATACAATACAACCCGTAGGAATACACTTGTTACATCCCCTATACAAACTATACCCTCTATACACACACTATCTCACTCTCTACAGCCACACATTTTACATCACAAACAGAACACAGCTAAAACTGACTGACAATACACAATACACCACACCACAATCAGCTCACTCTACACACACGTAACCCCACAAGCAGCCTTTAAAACACAAGCATAATACACTTTCCTGGCCCTTTTATCCTCTGGTATCCCAGTTATGGAGACACCAGAGACCAGTCACAAGCAACAAAGTGCAAGCATATCATTACATTTGCTTGTGCTGTGCAGAACAAATATAGGGCCTTTTTCTCATGTGAGAGCTCTTCAGCAGGGCTCTGCGCATGGGCGGGCCTGGCAGAGCATTGAACCAATATGCTCACTTTGACATAGGTCATGTTGTCATTGGTGATGACAAAACACACTCCTCTCTGGCCCCACCTCCTTATTACTGGGCTGCTGTGATTAAAAAAATGTATGTGCCAAATATTTCCCCAGGCCGGCCCTGCCTGTAACGGAGAATAAACTTTTTGCAGGTGGACACTGAGTTCAAACAATTATTACCCAATTATTCATGAGCAGCATGCTCGTCAATCATATATGACAGCAAAATCATATTACATAAAATCTTAAGAGTGTGACATTCCTTTTGAAATCATAACAATTGTGAGTTATGCACAGCAAACATTACTGTAGAAAGAGACATTCCCCTCAGCCAGGGGAAGTGTGTCCTAAAATTTTAGGATCTGGTCATATTTTATTAATTTAGCTCAATCAATTTCCAAAACTCCAAACACATAGAATTTTGGTTATATCAGCTCAGCCAGGGGAAGTGTGTCCTAAAATATTAGGATCTGGTCATATTTTATTAATTTAGCTCAATCAATTTCCAAAACTCCAAACACATTGAATTTTGGTTATATAGCACATGTATAACAATGAATGGCACAATGTACATCACACCATAAAAACCATTTCAAAACCTTATATCGGTGATATTTAGTCCCAGCTAGACTGAAACAAATGTTCCCGGATGTCTCTGAGTTATGTTGGACAGGCTGTGAAAATATAGGAACTATGGCCTACATTTGGTGGAATTGCCTAAAACTGAAAGAATATTGGAACAATGCATTATTTTAGTCACTTCAACAATACCCCAAATTTCTAGTAAAATAGATCTTTCTAAACTTTTACCAAAAGGATTTTCCAAGGTAGAAAGGGTAGTAAGAACTCATATACTTATTACAGCCACTTGTGTATTGTCACGGTATTGGATATCTCCAGAGATTCCACCAAGAAAATAAATCATTACAATGGGATTGGAGAATAGAGGTTTTGAACGAACTCTACCACAATCATCATCTATATATGCCCAGGTGCGGGATGATAGGGTTCAAGAAATAAGAAGATTTAATACAGAACAAGTATTAGTATTCTTTATTCATTTTGATACCTAGATTTAGGTGAATATTACAAACGGTTCCTTTAAAAAAAAAAAAAAAAAAATGGTATAAATTGATCATACTCAACAACAATAGCTAAATCTGTGCACATTCTACACCCTATTAATTTTTTTTCTCTCCCTCCCCATTATTCCTTTATAACCAAATCCCTGTTTTCCTTATTTTGTCTTAGTTTGTACACCTTGCAATCTATCGTATATATTATCAATATAATGTGTATTGTATTATATAAATTAAAACATTTAATAAAAAAGTATTTGAAATAACTATGGTTATATGAAAGGTGATGTGGGAAATGCAGACATAACATTACAGTAGGTTTTATAAAGCCTGCAGGTCCATAATGTCTTTTTAAGTTATATGTGAGTATATACTCTTCAATTTGATAACCTAGATAAAATGTGCCTAAACATAATTTAACCCTATTAACGTATGTCTACAGCAACATACAAGTTTCAAATAATTGTCGGACCACACAACAATGACTGATTCAACAAATTAAACAAAGCGTTATCTATATATTATTAAGTGCACTTATTTCAATACACCTTATCTGCCAAACTTGGCCTCATGGAGAATTGATAATTAATCTGCAAATTTTGGTCCTAAAGATAACTTAAATGATAGCTTTGTTTATTGTTTAATTTTTCCGGTGTGGTTAGTTTTTCTTCTAAAATGGACATTTCTCTTGCAAGTTCTCCACAACTTATTTGGTGAAAAAAAACAAAAAAACAACAACAACAAAGTGTACACTTTGCAAAAATATTGTCTTAACTTATTCACTACGAGTCCAATTTATGCAGCATCTGTTTCACAAACACAGCAATTTTAATATAAAATAATAGACTATTCACCCAGGAAAGATACACTGAACTTGTCGATAGTTTCCAAGTACACCCTGAAATATAAATCCAGAGCTTTTAGTTATGTATATAAATAATTAAGGTACCTCCTTAGGTATATAATATTTCCATAAACAACAGCAACAAGGCAACAAAAAAAAATAACTTAAAAAAAAAAATTAAAAAAAATAAAATAGATCAGTACTTAATGATTTATTTCAGGGAAATAGCACACTTATATAATAATGTGTTTTCAATGAGTTTCAAGACAGATGCATGCAGTACTTACCCAAATGCTTAGATGTTTTTTGGCAGAAATTCAGGCAAGCCACAGGAGCGAGAAAAGAGGATTAATGGTAAGAATTCATAAAAAAAAAAAGAAGCATAAAAAAACAACTCCCATTTAATTTGCATGTAAAGTCCTACATAAAATAATAATTTTGATTATTACAAATATATATTTATAATGTAATCAATGATGTTTACAAGACTAGACTTCTACAAAAAATGCAGGTTCAGCAACACTAGCTGCGAGGTCACATGAGTGAGTATTTTCACAAAATCTTTAAACAATGCATTTTTGTGTCAGCGAGAGGCAGGACATGGTATGGGAGCTACACTGTGCAAGGAATGCTTAATTTTTTACAACCTTGGAAAGGAAAAGAGCAAAAGGTCTGGAAAATTAAAGAAATAAAAAAATAAAAGGAGTTAACTGACGACAAAAATAAACAGGATGTTCTTTTATTTTGTTTAGCCTGTGGCTTCAGGAATATTATTAAAGTGACAGGTCTGGTGACATTCAAAATGTGGATGGATATTGACTTAGTTAATGAAATAACACATTATTAAATAACACATTTATCATAGTTAACCTCAATATAAAGAAAAATCTTAAGATTTTAAAAATGGATTTTTTTTATTTTTTTTATTTTGTTTAAAGCATAATTGTATCCCACTGTATCTGAGCAGCCGTGTAGCCCATGCTTATTGTATCAGTAATGATGAATGAAGGATAACCACTGCATTTACATTCACACAGTTGCTTATAACTTCAGTGATTTGCATAAATTCCACAGCTTTTATCCAGGCCCTTATCATTTTGACACAATAGGAGGAGCTTATTTTTCTAAAAATATTCCGTATCGCTGTCTGTCTACACAACAGTTTTGTGGCTCAAACAGATGATGCACACAGCCCAATTTACAAAAATGGAAATCAATCTGTCTTCATGCCCAGATGTGGGATTAAGCAGGATGGCCATCTACTTACTGGTGTACCTAAGAGAGGTAACTCCCGTTAGACCATTTTTATTTTACTTTTTGGAACCATGGAGGCCATTTTCCCCAGGTAAAACATGCATTGACAAACCTTTTTTTCTTTAGAGCCTTAGTTTTTATCTTTGCTACAGCAACACAGACTAACTCTCAGGACTCTATGAGTAATGGTGTCCTACCCTGCTCCCTCCACTGGAAAACTTTGGAATACGTACAGGGGAGATATTGCTAGGGGAAGACAAACACTGGGCTGGGTAACTAGCTGGACATACTGGGTGGCGTAACCAGGAAGGTTGTAATTATCTAAACACGTATACAGGGCCTGACTAAGGCCCGGGCTTTTTGTAATCACAGCGGCCCACTAAGAAGGGGGCGGGGCAGAGAGGGTGTGTTTTGTCATCCCCAATGACAAGCACACACCCTCTCAAAGTGAGCATATTCATTCAATGCTCTTCCAGTGCAGACCATGCACAGAGCTCTGCTGAAAAGCTCTAGCATGAGAAAAAGGCTCTGTGTTTGTTTTGCACAGTGCAAGCAAATTTAATAACATGCTTGCACTGTGTTTCCATGCAAGTTGCCTCTGGTGTCTCTATAAATGGGATACCAGGAGACAAATGGGCCAGGAAAGAGTTTTGTGCATGTGTTTGGAGCTTGCTTGTGGGATTGCGTGTTTGTAGAGTGAGCTGATTGTGGTGTGGTATGTAATAAGGTTGTTTTTAGTTGTGTTTGTGATGTAATACATGTGTGGCTAGGGGCTGCAGAGAGTGTGTATAGGGGATGCAGTATGTGTGGGAGGGGGCAGTGTTTGTGTGAGGGGTGCTGTAGTGTGTGTGTGTATATATATATATATATATATATATATATATATATATATATATATATATATATATATATATATTTAGTTGGAAGTATTGTGTGTGTGTGTAAGTGGTGCAGTGTGTTGGGGGATTCTGTGTGAGTGAAGGGTGCAGTGGGTGTGTGTGAGGAGTGGTTTGTATATGAGGGGTGCAGTGTGTGTGTGATGCAGGCTGTGAGTGTAAGGGGTGAAATGTGTGTGTGTGTAAGGATGCTGTGTATGTGAGGGTGCTGTGTGTGTATGTGTGTGAGGGTGCTGTGAGTTTGAGGGTGCTGTGAGGGTGATGTGTGAAGGTAATGTTTGTGTGTGTGTGTGTGTGTGTGTGTGAGGATGAGGTGTGTAAGAGTGCTGTGTGTGTGAGAGTACTGTGTGTGAGTGCTGTGTGTGAGTGCTGTGTGTGAGGCATTGTGTCCCCCCTCCTTTCTTACCTTTAGCCTGGGAGGGTGAGCTGTGCTGCTGCCATCCCTGGTGGTGCTAGTTGTGATTGAACTCTAACCTGTGGGGCTAGAGTTCTTTCTCACGAGATTGAGGGTGTTGCCATGGCGGAGCAGAAAGATAGAGCTCAGCCAGGTCAGCTCTCCCTCCCCAGCCGCATGTTTGTGCAAGTGGGCCGGTGAGGGAGATCTTTGATCTCCCCACTGGCCCATCATTGACTACTGTAGGGCCGGCACTCAGCGCGGGACCTGCATGGACTGGCCGGGGAGGTCCTGTGACCTCCCCTGCCGGCCTCGGCCCATGGTCATGGCATTTTCCCGGTGTGCCGATGGCCAGTTCGGGCCTGCACGCATATATTATAAGGGATACAAATAATACAACATACAGAATTCTAGAGCACTCACTCGCTAAACACCTACTTTAAAGCTCACAGAATATAAAGATAGAGGAAAGAAGAATAAGGTAGCTTTTTGTCATTTGGTTTAGAATACGAACACATTATCCCAGATGTGCCTCTATATATCAAGCCTTTTTTTTAATTTTTTTTACTTTATATGGATAACTAAATGTCTTGTTCATGGACTTTCACAGTCTTACTACCAGGCCTTTCTGGCCACTGGCCAAACCGGGCAAATGCCAGGTGAGCCCCGATGCCCATGGGCAAGCTCAACAGGGAAGAGCAAAGGATGTTCTATACTTTAATAGGCTGGTGGGGAAATCAAATATCTCCCTCACTGGCCCAGTAAATTCTAATGCCTGGGTGAGGGAGAACTAGTCCACTTTAATTTTCTAGTTGCAGTATATATGGTTTTCTTGCGATGCACACTGGATACACAACCAGGGACACCAAACCTCCAGGCATTGATGCCTCTGCTATTTAAATATTTTTTTAATAATTATTGAGTTAAATAAAATAATTAATAAAAAAACTAAATTAATAGAATTCCTATCCCAAATTATATACACACAAAGTATACCCACACACACTCTACACCTCTATATTCAAACACAATACCCTCGTACACACACATTGTACTCCTATAATAATAAAAATAACTAGGTTCCCTATACACACCCTACTGCTCAAAAAAACCCTACATAATGTAACCCTTACACACACACACACACACACACACACACACACACACACACTTGACTCAACTATAGCTACTAAAGACATATATACAGCCACTAAATTATGGAAGGAAAGTATATCTGCACTCATGTCGCTTTAACCCCTGTATAACAACTCAACTTTGAATTCCATGTGTCGTCTTGCTCAGAAATGCTTCAGACTTGAGAAAGAGAGGTTCTCCCGAAAGCTTGTCATTAAAACATTCTGCTAGTCCAATAAAAAAGGTATTACAAGATACAAATTGTATCTGTTTTTTACATCTACAACACTGGACTAATACTGATAAGGCTACAATCTCTCTCTCTCTCTCTCTCTCTCTATATATATATATATATATATATATATATATATATAAAAAGAATAAAAAGAATTATATATATATATATATATATATATATATATAATTCTTTTTTTAATTGTGTGTATATATATATATAAAATTAATGTCATTCTAATTGTATTTTAATATAATATATACCCATCATACCACACGGGGGAGCTCAGTCACTTTGCCCCTGACGTCCCTGACGCCAGTGCGTTTTGTTATTTTCTCACTTTAATTTTTATTTACACTTGGGTAGCACTATGTGCACATTGTAGTTATATAAAAGAGAGAATATACAACAGAGGTGCCAATGGAAACCCCTGTCGGGTGCCATTCCCAATATCGAACCATTGAGAGTTACACCCATTACAAACAATTTTGAGTTTCAGGGAAGAATAAAGTGACATAACTAGTTCTTTGAAAGTTCCCTTGATCCCAAAGGCTGTTAATGTTTCTGACAGAAATCTCCAGTTTACCCTGTCAAAATGCCTTTTCGGCACCAACATAAATAAAAACTGTAGATAAATGTTATTTTTAAATTTTTAATACTATGTTAGATATTTTCCATATATTATCACCCCACAATCTTCCCATTATTAATCCTGACTGATCTGTATGGATTAAATTTGTGATGACTGTACCAAGTCAATCTTCTAAAATTTTGGAAAAGATTATAAATTGAGGCAATGGCAAATTGGGTTAAGAAGGAAAGTTAAAAATAGTTACAATATATGACACTACAGGATAAAAGAAATAAAACATTTGATAGAAAACGGAAAGCTATGAGAAATCTTATCATAGTAGGTGAGGTGTGAAAGGTGAGGGAAGAAAGGAAGAAAGAAAAAACATTAGAATTTTTCTTAAATTTGATACAATATTTGTTTTTATATTTATAATAAAAGGGTATAATGTAGTTTTATTTATTTATCAAAGTAGATCAAATAAAGCACACAATCTTATTTTTAGATAAAAAGCCTCTCTTTGTCTGAAGATCCCAGTGAACAGCTTCTTTAGAATGAGACTACTTTGAGACAATCTTCAAATATTCCTTCTTTATCGTGGATATTTATACAGCATGGAACAAAGGTAAAAAGTCAAGGGCATATATATTGTAAGTTCCTATCTATCTCCCTACACAGAGTGTCTGCTTAATTTCAAGAGGATTGCCATTTGACAGACTAGCATTTCGTGTCAATTCGTATATTTTTTCTATCAAATGCATTAGGTTTCTTGCCTGATTTATGTTCCTCTAGTTGCTCGCCGGCTACTTTCGTGGGAATTTATATAGCAGTTCGTGTAAATTGGTGCGAATGAGTTGGCGTCCTGGACGCACGAATGTGCATGCATTCGTTTCTATTTATTTCATGTGGTTTCTTTCTTCAGTCTTGTCAATTCTAGCTAACAGTACATTTGTTTCAGTTCATGCCCTTTCATTTCTGTTTGTGTCAATTAATTTTTTCCTGCAATAGAACTGAAGAATTAATTATGTGGCTGCCTGAGAATAGATTTCAGTATTTCCAGGTTGGTATCTAAAAGGGGTAGATTCATGCTGTATATGTTAGTTTCCTCCTGTAATAAAACTAAAAAGAAAAATGTTCTCTTTCTTCTCTCTATAGTATGGCATATTCTGCCTACAGACACTCATTATCTAGAAACCCAAGGTGAGTCAATATACTATAATTATATTGGGGATGAAAAGAGAGCAAAATAAGCCCAAACATATTTGGATGGTTTGTTATTCTCATTGCAGCCCTAGCAGAAGCCGGGAAAAATTCAAGGAGAAGAGCAATCGGTGTGTGGGCTGTAACCAGATAGTACCAGAAGGCAAGAACCTATGTATCAAATGCCTAAGTGAGGTTGCTGAAGAAAATACTAAAAGAGCATCTTCTCAAGACGAGCTAAAGGTCTGGATTTCCCAAGCTATTTCGGAAGGCTTTAAGGCTACAGCTACAAGCATGGGTCAGTCTAAATGCTCTAAAATTGAGACAATTTCTTCAGAACCAAGCTCAAGTTCAGAATATGAAGCAGTACGCTCTGAAGAAGATGAGCAGGAAATATATCACAGGAATATAGACTCTAGAATAATGGACATACAGATTCTTCTTATTGGAGACACCTTAAAAAGAATAAATGTCTGGAGTCGGATTGATATTTTGAAGACTTGAAACCATCAAGGTCTTCATTTAAAGAATACGGCTTCTAGAATGTATCCAGTCTCTTTGGAAGATGGGCTCTTTGGAATTCCAGGCCAATTCAAATGCATTTATTTCTTAAATTTAGAAAACAATTGGGACCAAGAAATCCTGATTCCGCAACACATAAAGAACCATCTAAGGTGGCGACTATCCAGTCACAATCTCCAGAAACGTTTTTCTTTAGAAGAACCAAACTGGATCAGTTTGACAACAGATGCCAGCCTAAAAGTTTGCGGAGGCCATTTCAGATCCACCTGGACTCAGGGAACCTGGTCTCAGAGGGAGAAGAAACTACATTCCAGCATAAAAGAGTTAATAACTATCCACAAATCTTCAAATGTTTTTCTTCCAGATCTTCAGAAGAAATGGGTGTCAATTCGGACAGACAACAGGGCAGTTGCAGCGTATATCAATCATCAAGGGGGCACCAAGAGCAAATGTCTTCTTTCAGCTATTGAACCTCTCATGACCCTGGCCAGAAACACATGTTAGGTCTGAAAACACTGTACCTACCTGGAGTAGACAATAGCATAGCAGACTATCTGAGCAGATAAGTTATTCAGGAGAATGGAGCCTACACCCGAAAGTATTCAGGATGATCACTCAAAGGTGGGGCATACCCCAAATCGACCTCATGGCAAACAGAGAATGCACAAGTGTCTCAGATCCTCCTTTAGCAGGTCAAGATGCCCTGTCCCAACCATGGGATTTCGATCTGGGGTATTTGTTCCCTCCCCTACCTATCATTCCTTACCTATTGAAGAAGATTGTCAAAGAAAGGAGAAAGATTATTGCCATTATCGCCATATGGCCAAGGAGACCCTGGTATCCGCTCTTACTCAAGATGGCCATATCCAGCCCCTGGAGACTTCCCCCCAGGAAGGACATTCTAATCCAAGGCCCAGTAATTCATCCAAACCCAGCTCTACAGAATATGGGAGCATGGCTTTTGAGCCGTCATCTCTACTAAAACAGGGCCTTACAGTTAAAGTTGTTGATACTCTCTTAAAATCTAGGAAAACAATCTAATTCTTCCTGTTATTACAAAATCTGGGAAACCTTCTAATCATGGGCTGGTTCAGTCTCCACTGACCCTATAAATACATCACACATTCAAATTCGGAATTTTTACAATCGGGACTGGATAAAGGACTTAGTCTGAGTACTCTCAAGGTCCAATCTTCAGCCTTATCTGCACTCCACAATACATCCTGGATTTCAAACCCTCTTTTTTCAAGATTCTTCAAGGCAGCTATGAAAATTAATTCCCCAGCAAGAAATACTGCTCCTCTTTGGGATCTTCCTCTAGTTCTTTAATTATTAACGGAACCACCATATGCCTCTCTCTCACAGATCTCTATCCAACATTCACTTCTTCATAAAAGCATATCAATGAAACTGTTAATAGCTCCCAATTGATTCCTCTCTTGCAACTGTCCCTAGTCTAATACTATCCTTAACTTTTATGTCACTTTAGCCCACCCCCTCTAGCATGTAAGCTCATTGAGCAGGGCCCTTAACCCCTCTGTTCCTGTGTGTCCAACTTGTCTGGTTACAGCTACATGTCTGTACGTCCACCCATTGTAAAGCGGTGCGCTATATAAATAATAACATAATAATAATAATAATAACAACATCTAACCTACAAAACTGTGATTCTGGTCGCAATTACAACTGCTAAACATATTTCCAAACTCCAAGCCTTTTCATCTCAAGACTCCCATACTCTACTCTTCTACGACAGCATTATTCTTAAACCAGTTCAAAATGTCCTTCAGAAAGTGGTATCTAATTTCCACATAGGTCAATAATCAGTTTTACCATCTTTTTTTTCGAATCCTCAAACTCCAGAGGAAGTGAAGTTACATGAACTGGATATTCGAGAGTATTTAATAAAATATTTGGAAACTACTAAAGACTTAAGACAGTCGGAAAAACTTGTCATTCTTCCTAATGGTTCCACTAAGGGAGAAGCAGCCTCTTTTTTACACTTAGATGTTGGATAACAGCAGTTATACCAGAGGCATACTGAAAGTATAATAAAAATCCACCGGCTAAGATCAGAGCTCATTCTACAAGATCTCTTTCCACAACTTGGGCAAATTGGGCAGAGGTGCCTCGGGTTGATATCTGCAAGGCAGCCACTTGGCCACTTGTCCAGGGACATTTATTAAACACTACAAGATGGATATGGCCTCTTCTACAAAATTTGGTAGATGTGTTCTGTCTTCTGTTCCCAGTTTATAATAAATCACTTTAGTTCTGCAATCACTATTGTAAAATTTTCTTTTTTATCCCAACCTTCTTAAATTAGCTTGGGCATTACCCATAAGTGATGCTGCCATAATTAGCCAGGAATAAGGAAATTTTAAACCATACTTACCGTAATTTTCTTTTCCTGGTTATTTATCATGGCAGCATCATGTTCCCTCCCAAGTGTTTTTTGGACTTTATAATGGACTGGTGTGTAATTTGAATTCATTTTCGTGTCCTGTTCTGGTCCTGAGAGCAGAGCTACCCATAAGTGATGCTGCCATGATTAATAGCCAGGAAAAGAAAATTACGGTAAGTATACTTTACATTTTCCTTATTTTCTAGTTTTGTACCTCTGTATTGAAGTGACGAATAGATATGAGAAATTGCATCTTTGCATGAGCTTTGATATTCATGTAATCTCTCAAAAGGAGTGGAGACAAAGGACCGTTATAATCCGTGTCTCCAAGAACTCAACAATTTATTTGAAGTTGTACATTTCCTCCGTGGACATTTCCAATTTCTCCCTAAGGCAACGCTGCTCTGATAAGCTGACCTTGTCAGGTGTAACTTGCATGAAACTCAGGATGCAATACTTGTACTTGCAGAAAAATAAATAAAGCCGAGTCCAATGTGGATAATCCAATAGGGGCAGGGCAGAAACAAGGTCAGACAATCTAAAAGGTAAAAATCCAGGCAGCAGAGGTTCAATAACAAATAGGCAGTCCAAGGTCAGGTAAAAGAGTTATACAGGATAATAGGAAAGCAGGTAAGGTTAGCAAGGTAGCTCAGAACAACTGAGCAATTCAAGTTGCAACAGAGCAGTGTAGACATGTTTTTCAGTAAATCCATGATATTTTTAAATGAAGAAAATTTTAAATTTTCTTTTCTTATAATGTATATACTTTTTTCATCTGAATAAGGTTGGGTGTTACATAGTTACATAGGCTGAAAAGAGACATGTGTCCATTAAGTTCAGCCTTCCTCAAATTAGTTTTTTGCTGTTGGTCCAAAAGAAGCCAAAAAAAAAGTTTGAAGCACTTCCAATTTTGCAACAAACTAAGAAAACAATTTCCCTCTTGACCCAAAATGGCAGTCAGATTTATCCTTGGATCAAGAATCTTTTACCCTGCAGTTGAAAAATGATATAATTGAATATTATGTATTTAAAGAATGTATGTAGTTGCTGTTTAAACATCTGTACAAACTCTGACAAAACCACTTCTTCAGGCAGATAATTCCACATCCTTATTGTTCTTACAGTAAAAAACCCTTTCCAATGCCTTAGACTAAATCATCTTTATTCCAGTCTAAACATATGACCTCGTGTCCTATGTATAGTCCTATTTGTGAATAGATTTCCACACAATGGTTTGCATTGGCCCCAGATATATTTGTATAATGTTATCATATCCCCTTCCAAGGTGACCTTTTTTCTAAACACACATTTTCTTACCACACACATTACTATTGTAATACATACAATACTTAGTCCAGATTTTTTTTTATTTTTTTTTAACTGAGTAGGTCCAATGTTTCATAATCTGGCTCTAAAATATGGGAATATTTATTTATTCTTTATTATTTGCTCTATTTTATAGTATTATCTCTCATTTGCTTGTACAAAGTAATAATAATGCCAAACAGCAGGCCCATTCTTTTGGTGATATGAGTGGGGTAGTAACCCTGAGCCCCTGCACTCTGTGTGGGTACACAAACATGACCATCACATTTGGATTGCTCTCACAATGAACTATCTGGGTGTGAGGCATACAATTAAAGATACACTATAGTGTTAAAAATATACATTTGTATCCCTAACGCTATAGTGTCCCTGTTCTACTAGTATTAGTCCCCCCCACCATGTACATTTAAACAAAACTTACCTTTTACCAGATCCTGACATCTCCAGCTCTCATGACATCAAGGAGAAAGATGGCTTCCGTCTCAATGGCCAAGCCAATACTACTCATAGAGGAGCATTGGGCATCTATTGCGCATGTGTGCAAGAGCCATTCGCACATACAAACATCCCCACAGGAAAACATTGAATAATTTTTTTCCTCTGTAAAGCTCTGTGTCATGTGATTGAGTTTTAATCTAGTGACTGTCATACTGACAGAGTGCAGGGTCTCAGGCTAAGTGCTCCGCTTGTGTCACCAAAAGAATGGGCCTACCTTTTGTAATATTATTATGTGTACAAGCAAATTAGAGAGTTTACTATAGAATTGTGGAAATAAGAAATAACACAATATATAAAAAAATACATGTATCCATACATGACAGCCACTAGAAATCTTCATCTAGCAACGTTGCAGTTTCCAAAATATCTGGAATATTTTAAAATGTGGAGTTAAAAGGACAGGGACACTGCACCCAAACCATAATTAATTTAGATGGAGTGGTCTGGGTAACTATAGTGTCCCTTTAGGCACAGACTTCCCAACACCCAGATACTACAGTGTGGGCCTTGTAGATGCTTTATAACCTTGATACAGGCAGAGGGTGTCAAAAGAAATTCAATAAATAGTTCAAAGATTTTTGCCAAAAACAATATACGTTTATACTTTCACATATAGGTAATAATACAACATAGAAATATAAAAAAGTGCAAACCTCCAAATATCAAGATGTGCAAACAAACAACAATAAGGTGCTTAAAGAGTAATGATGGTGGATAATAGCTGGTACACCAATCAATGCATTTTGGATAATGACTTTCTAAAGATTATATTTGAGCTAGAGAAAGACCTATATTAAAACACACAGCCATCATCTCTCAACCCAAGTAAGGCAGATCCCATACTTTCCAATTTGGGAGCTATGCTATTAGGATCAGGTGCTGAACACCCAATTCCATTTGGCTACTTACTATTTGTTTCCACCCGGGGGAATGATGAAGGTAGAACCATTATTCATTGATCTCTTGCAGAATTTTATATTACCCTCCACTTCACCGCACAGGAGGTGGGAGTTGGAGGAGGAGTCACTTGCCTGGTCTCTTTTCTGGGGCCGTAAATGTAAAGTCGGTGTAATATTTATGATAGGTCAAAAGAAAAAAAAAAGTCAAGCTCTAACAGGTGAAGTTAGTACAAGCATACATGGACACATTGCAGCAATTTCCCTAGTGGGATACTATAATTATGCTTTATAAAGCACCACAAATTTTTTAAGCAATGTACAATGGATGGACAAACAGACAAGTATGTACAACCAGACGATTTGGACGCACAGGAACAGTCCATTTTGAGGGCCCTGTTCAAATGAACTTACGTTCTAGAGGGAGCGGGATAAAGTGGCACAAGAGGTAATGGTAGATATATTTCACATATAGGAAAAGTAGGTTGCTAAGAGTTTTTCCAGTGAATGCTTAGGTTTTTTTTTAATGACAGTTGCAGGAGAGGAAGCGGGTGGGTTATCAAAGTGACGGGAGGAAAAGCTTTCAACAGTTTAGTTGAATTGTTTTATTGAAGAAATGAGTTTTCAATGACTTTTAGAAGGAATGGAGACTGGGTAAGAGTCTAACAGAGCAGACAAGGGAGTTTCATTGGATAAAAGTTATTTTGCCATAAGAGATCCAGCTTGTGCAATATGTAACCTATGTTATAATCGTTAAATTAATCAATCAAAATGAAAAATAAACCTGATGATTTGTTTACTGTAAAATAATTAAAAGTACAGTAAAATGTTGCAATTACTGCACAGTAAAGATCTGGATCTGTATACAAAACAGCAATACCAAAGACATAGTACCTATAAAACTATATAATTATGTTATCTCGGGAACATTGTTACATGATGAGGACTAGTAAACAAAGTGTTCAAGGTCCAGTCTCTACTCCCATTCTTCTATCAGTTTTTGTGACTGAATTTGTTGGGCCATTCTTGCCTCCACAGACATTCCCCATGATTTAAGTTTCCATTTTTGATGGTGTATGACATGGAAATAGAGGAGACTGTGTATTGTATTGTCTCTGACAGTAGCATAGTAAGAGTTGGCGAGTCTAGTCACACTTCTCCTGACTGGAGGCATTGGTGCCTGCAGCTTTTGAGTTAAGTAGGAGGTAGGTGGTATTGGTGAAGTGCTTTAGTGGCATTATTGAGGATTCAAACTCCTAAAAACAAGTTGTTTCTGCCTTCCTCTGGCTGCATGACACTGAAGGTTGTACTGGACAAGCAGTGATTAATTAGATGACTTTATAATTGTGCCTTAGAGGAGATCAACTACACCTTACTGATGAAGTCTAACGAGAGCCAAATCGATTGCCTGAGGATGCTGCATCTCTTGTGCAGAGGTAGCCTGGATCTGGACTGCTCTTGTGGAAGGATTAGTCCTGGTATGCGACAGGCCAAAGTTTTCTCTGATATGGTACAAATGACACCACATGAGCTGTTGTTCATTTCAGTGTTCTCATACATTCTTGTTTTTGACAAATTATATCTCCTTACCTCTCACTAACCTTCAGGGCCGGTGCAAGGATTTTTGCCGCCCTAGGCAAAAGAAAGATTTGCTGTCCCCCTCCCAGCCCCAGTGACATCACAATGCCCTACCCATATGATCTGCCATATGAACTAACGCCAGTGCTGCACACAGTGTGTGTTTACATTAAAAAGCCTGCAGGGACAAACTATAGACACCAAAACCACTTCATTAAGCTGCAGTGGTTCTGGGGACTAAAGTGTCCCTTTATTGTGAGGTAAATTAGAGATTAGTGTCACTAATAATATACTAGATTGCCTACTTACAACCAGATGAGGATGGTGATGGGCTCTGGCTGCAGTCTGGCTCCACTGGTCTGGTGTAGAACAGGATCTCTGGAGGCTGTTTGTAACTGTGGTCACAAAATTCAATGTTCTGGGAGAACGGCAAGCAGCTCCATTTTTTGGGGCCCCTTACACAGCTCAAGGTGCGTTGAGTGTGTGTAAGATGCATTGTTTTTCTGTGTGTGTGTAAGAGAAGCAATATGTGTTTGCATGTGTGTGTAAGGGATGCATTATGTGTTTCTGTGTATGTGTGCAAAGGACGCATTGTCTTTATGTGTAAGGGTTGCATTGTGTGTGTGTGTGTGTGTGTGTGTGTGTAATGGATGCATTGTGTGTTTCTCTGTGTTTAAGGGAAACATGTTGTGTTTCTGTGTGTGTAGGGATGCATTGTGTGTGTGTGTGCGTAGTGTGAAAGAGCTCCCTGTCCTGCCCCCTGTCCTATAGAGCTCTCCCTTCCGTCCCTTAGAGATCTCCCCTACCTCTTAGTGGTCTCGCATCTCCCCCCCTCCCCTGTCCCTTAGTGGTCTCTACTCTCTCCCCCCCCCTACCTCCCTTAGTGGTCTCTACTCTCCCCCCACCCTCGCCTAGTGGTCTATCCTCCACACACCCCCTCCCTCCCTTAGTGTTCTCTGCTCTCCCCCCACCCTCCCTTAGCAGTCTCTCCTCACCGCCCTTCCCTAGTGGTCTCTCCACCACCCCCTCCCTCCTTTAGTGGTCTCTCCCTCCCCACGTTCTTCTCAAACCCCCTCCCTGTGTTCTCATCCCCCCCGTGTTCTCCTCCCCCTCTCCTCTTGTTCTCCTCTTCTTCCCCCATGTTCTCCTCTTCTCCCCCTGTAATCTTCTCTTCTTCTCCCCCTCCCTGTAATCTCTTCTTCTCCCCCTCCCTCCAATCTCTTCTTCTTCTTCCCCCTCCCTCCAATCTCTTCTTCTTCTTCCCCCTCCCTCCCTGTAATCTCTTCTTCTTCCCCCACCCTTCCTGTAATCTCTTCTACCCCCTCCCTGTAATCTCTTCTTCCCACCCCTCCCTCCCTGTAATCTCTTCTTTCCCCCCTCCCTTCCTGTAATATCTTCTTTCCCCCTCCCTCCCTGTAATCTCTTTCCCCCCCCCCTCCCTTACTGTAATCTCTTCTTTCCCCCTCCCTCCCTGTAATCTCTTCTCCCCCTCCCTGTAATCTCTTCTTCCCACCCCCCTCCCTCCCTGTAATCTCTTCCTTCCCCCTCCCTTCCTGTAATCTCTTCTTTCCCCCTCCCTCCCTGTAATCTCTTCTCCCCCTCCTGTAATCTCTTATCCCCTCCCTGTAATCTCTTCTTCCCCCCTCCCCTCCTGTAATCTCTTCTTCCCCCCTCCCTTCCTGTAATCTCTTCTTTTCCCCTCGCTCCCTGTAATCTATTCTCCCCCCTCCCTGTAATCTCTTCTTCCCCCCTCCCTTCCTGTAATCTCTTCTCCCCCCCTCCCTCCCTGTAATCTCTTCTCCCCTCGTCCTTGTAATCTCTTCTCCCCCCTCCCTGTAATCTCTTCTCCCCCCTTCCCTGTAATCTCTTCTCCCCCCTTCCCTGTAAACTCTTCTCCCCCCTCCCTGTAATCTCTTCTCCCCCCTTCCCTGTAATCTCTTCTTCCCACCCCTCCCTCCCTGTAATCTCTTCTTCGCCCCCCCCCTCCCTCCCTGTAATCTCTTCTTCTTCCCCCCTCCCTCCCTGTAATCTCTTCTCCCCCCCACTCCCTGTAATCTCTTCTCCCCCTCCCTCCCTGTAATCTCTTCTTCCCCCCCTCCCTGTAATCTCTTCTTTCCCCCCCTCCCTACCTCCCTGTAATCTCTTCTTTCCCCCTCCCTTCCTCCCTGTAATCTCTTCCCCCTTCCCTGTAATCTCTTCTTTCCCCCTCCCTCCCTCCCTGTAATCTCTAATTCTCCCCCCCCCCTTTTCTCCTCACCTTCCCTTCCTGTAGCGTGGCCGAGCTCCTCTCCGGTCTGCGGTACAGGAGTTTCTGTTTCCTGTACCCGGCCGGACTGACAGGAAATGCACACTGAGTGTGCACTTCCTGTCAGTCCGGCCGGGACCGCGGACCGGAGAGAAGCTCGGCCACGCTACAGGGGAGGGGAGGTGAGGCAGTGCGGCAGCCGCCTAAGCGCTCTTTATAGAGCGCTCAGGTGGCTGCAGCATTTAAAGGGCCGGCGATGGGCGCCCCCTCCTATATGGCGCCCTAGACGGCTGCCTAGTTTGCCTTATAGGAAGCGCCGGCCCTGCTAACCTTATACCCTGAAAAATCTTGTCAGATCTTGTGAAGTTCTGTGGTGTAGTATTGTGGGGTTCTTCAGCTGGTTCCAAAGCTTACATTGTAATGATACATTTCTCCCCTAGAACCAATAGTTGTACTACATTTTGTAGATGGCATTTACTAAACTACCTTCGGATGGGAGATGGTAAGCCAACAGTTGTACTACATTTTGTAGATGGCATTTACTAAACTACCTTCGTATGGGAGATGGTAAGCCATTTTAAAATATGTCATTATTATTTCTACAATTGGACTGGCCAAGTTGCCCTCCAGTAGCAAATATATTCAGGCAAGGTGTTTCAGAGCAAAACATTAGAAATCATAGAGGTTTGTCAAAAGAGTATTTCAAGAATAACATTTTTCTGTGTGTGCTGCAGATGTTACTCCAAGGCATGTTACTATTTCAGCGTTAGAATTGATGTAGTTGGTGCCCTGTAAATGCACAAGGTTATGGTAGGCCTTCTGAGAGTTTCCACTCAAACTGTGCAACATGCTTGCCCATTCAGCTACCTGCTGTAATTATCTTACTGCAGTGATTTTAACCCCTTAACCCCTTAAGGACCAAACTTCTGGAATAAAAGGGAATCATGACATGTCACACATGTCATGTGTCCTCAAGGGGTTAAGGACTTAGGACGGTTCAGGACCGTCATCAGCATTTTTGCGTTGCCGACCGATGACGGTCTTGAACCGTCCTAACTTTAAGATGAACTTACCCGATCGGCGTCGTTCCCCCGGCGGCGATCGGCGGTGCTCCCGTTGTGGGGAGACTGCCTGCAGCCCAGACAGTCTCCCCATGGCGAATTAGGACCCCTGGGGCCATGTCATCGCTCAACAGAGCGACCACATGGTCACAATAGGTGTCCATGTGTCTGCCTGCAGGGGGACTGTCTGTGCTGACAGGCAGCCTCCCTGCAAGTGTAAAATCAAAGAAAAAATAGTTAATGTTAATAATAAAGTTAATGTTAATAATAAAAAAAATTATATATATGTGTGTATATATATGATATATAGACATATATTATATCTATATAATATGTCTATATATCATATATATAATATCATACTATGTTTATTTTTATATTAATTTGTACATATATTAATATAAAAATACACTTATAATTAACCCCTTAAGGACACATGACGTGTGTGACATGTCATGATTCCCTTTTATTTCAGAAGTTTGGTCCTTAAGGGGTTAAATTACACACGTATATATAGAATATATATAATAACTATATATATTGTATATATATATTATTATAAAATACAAATAATTAGTAAATTAAATTAAATAAAAAAATGTAAAAATAATAATAAAAAATTCAAAAAAATTATATATCTATATGAAATTTTATTCTTTTTTTTGTAAAGTCACTTTTTTTATTGTCTGTCAACAAAATGAACAAGCAAACATGGCAGTCAAATGATATAGCAGTGGGACACGCAGGTCTCCATTCAAGTTACATCAACAAAAGGCATGATGGATGCGCAGATCCACAGTAGTTAGGCATACAGATGGATGTGGAGTGAAAGTGGCTGCCTCGCTCTATGTGGTCTGGGTGTGCTTATTGGCCAGTTTGCCTTTGTACAAGTAAAGAAGCGGTAGAAAACAGCATAAGCGTTTACGAACAACGGGACGTGGAGGTCCCTGAAAGAGTAGGTCGAAGTGGCCATAGTAAGTGAATCGTAGCGATAGCATGTAACGTTTCAGTATTATTTTCATCATCTAATCATTAGCTAAATATGTGTGTTTGTCGCCTTTATAGTTAGCGTGGTCGACTTGGAACTTTATATGGCGGTGTCGCCAGTTGTGATTGTCAGTGTGTGTGGTGTTGTGTCTGCGGAGCGTCTAGTCCTGTGGGGCATCACCGCCCTCGACCGGGTTCCCCTCACGTCCATGATTCAAATTTGTCGGTCATCCCATTCCCTATGGGTCGGGGGGAGGGGGGGAGGGCAAAACTCCTGCGTCTGCTTCAGTAAAGCTGGTGTTGGGCCTGTTATGTGGGGGTCAGGGTAGGGTCATGTCTGTCTCGGGTGTACTGTTGCCCAACTGAGCCCCCAATGTCTTGTCACCGTCAGGTAGCTATGTGGTCGTTGGGGTAGTTGTTGGATAAGAGCTCTGCCTGGCGATGCTGGGTGTATGCTCCATGTGCTAGTGAGGTCCTCAGCGTTAGTCCCCTGCGGTAGACCTCGATATTTGAGGTAGGGTCGTGGGAGTGTGAATGCGTGTGTGTATATACCACGATGGTCGCGTTAAGGATCCCTGTATGCTTCCTGGGATACGGTAGTCCAGTGGTAGTGGACAATGTCACTGCTAAGAAATTGTATTCTAACTGTATTTTGATATTAAAATATATACATTTATATCAAAACACACTTAGAATGAAATTGTATATATATATATATATATATAAATAAATAAAAATAATACGAAATATACATTTGTTTATATACAAAATAACATAAATAAATATATAAATATACACGTAGACTTCAAATATATAAATGCGCATATATATTTAAATTCTACGTGCATATTTATGTAATATTTTTACATAATTAAATAATTTTATTAATTGCAATTTGAGGGACCTGCCTGCCAACCCAGGCCGAAATTGCAGAGAATTTAATTTGCTAGCACTGTATTTTACCCTGTAACTTTCTATGACACCCTAAAACATGTACATGGGGGGTACCGTTTTACTCGGGAGACTTTGCTGAACACAAATATTAGTGATTCCAAACAGTAAAACCTATCACAGCGATGATATTGTCAGTGAAAGTGACTTTTGTCAAATTTTTCACACACAAACAGCACTTTTACTGATGATATAATTGTTGTGATACGTTTTCCTATTTTTAAACACTAATATTTGTGTTCAGCAAAGTCTCCCGAGTTTAACAGTACCCCCATGTACAGATTTTATAGCGTTTTTTAAAGTTACAGGGTCAAATATATGGGTCAAATATTTTTACATTGAAAATGGCCAGGTTGGTTACGTTGCCTTTGAGAGCATATGGTAGCCCAGGAATGAGAATTAACCCAATGATGGCATACCATTTGCAAAAGAAGACAACCCAAGGTATTGTAACTGGGGTATGTCCAGTCTTTTTTAGTAGCCACTTAAACACAAACAGTGGCCAAAATTAGCGTTCAATTTAGTTTTTTACTTTTTCACAGACAAACAAATATGAACGCTAACTTTGGCCAGTGTTTGCGACTAGGTGGCTACTAAAAAAGACTGGACATACCCCATATTGAATACCCTGGGTTGTCTACTTTAAAAAAAATATGTACATGTGGGGTGTTATTCAGAGAATTTTGACAGATAATAGTGTTACAATGTCACTATTGATAAATTTGAAAAAATGTATGTTTTGAAACCACAATATCCTACTTGTACCTATAGCCCTATAACTTGCAAAAAAAAAGCAAAAAAGCATGTAAACACTGGATATTTTAAAACTCACGACAAAATTTAGAATCTATTTAGCAGTTTTTTTTATTCGCTTTTGTAGATGAGTAAAAGACTTTTCAAGTAAAAGTAAAAAAACATGTATTTTTTTCATTTTTTTCATCATATTTTTTTATTTTTTTTAAATTAAATTACATGAGATTATATAAATAATGGTATGTAAAGAAAGCCTTTTTTGTCCTGAAAAAAAACAACATATAATTTGTATAGGAACAGTAAATGAGAGAGCGGAAAATTACAGCTAAACACAAACACCACAAAAGTGTAAAAAGAGGCCTGGTCGCAAATGTACAACCTCGCAAAAACAGTCCAGTCCTTAAGGGGTTAAGGCCAGAAGGTATGCCATCATGCCATCTTGTGCAGGTAGTAAATAGCCTGGTGACCTTGGAACCTTAACAGCTGACATCAAAATCAAAGTTCAGCCTCTCAGATATTGCATGAATCTCAAGTTGCAGAGTACATTTACCATTTTGCTGTTCCTTGTAGGTGTTTACGAAAATCTTCACTTTTGCAGGGATAGTTTGTTGCCCCATGATCTCAGTGTTCTTCTTTTGCATGTTGACATGCGTTAGTTACTGCAGATCTGTGGTAACCTGGATCAACTATTTAACCACCTCATCCATGCTGAGTTTGCAAACCATTATACCTACAAATCAATAGCATGACTGCCCATTTTCTCTAGCATATGTGGCAATTTAAAAACAGTATTCTAAGAGCAATACAAGCAGAGGATACTGAAGTAGTCAGGTTGAGTCCTCGATTGACAGCCAAGATGCAACTCAGGAGCTTTATAAGACAGCTCAGAGAAAAAAAGGGACTCTCTGATAATCCCTCCCCCTTGTTATGAAACGTGTTTAGAGTGTCCCTTTAAAGTGTTCCATCTTTGTGTCTTGTCACACTTTAAGTTACTAGAATTTTCTGATTATGGATTTTTTTTTTATATCATCACAATATAAAAAAATCTACCCTTGTATCTCAGCCTAGTTAACTGGAAACTTTTTTTTAATTATTCTGGCTGTACTGTTTCATTTTTGTATCAGCAGGTGCCAACATTTTAATAAAGAAGTTATGCTTCATCTGATAAGGTCAAACGGATTTGGATAACAGGATATGACACAGACTATTGTTGTGTACATACGAGCAGTTAAAAAGAACTAAGGCTTAATTTACACTTATTGTGCCAGCAAATTAAGTATACAATATCTGCTGTAATACAAGAAAGGGCATGATTTATTACAAACACATTGCTGGTAAATACATTTCTGGTACAGATCCTGGTAAATACTCTGCTGGTAAATGAGGCAGCTTGAATTATTTAAAGGCATACTCTAAGCACCAAAACTACTTTATATTAATGTTGTGTTTCATGACTGCTGATCCAGAAAAACCCCACCTCCCGTTGCCCTCCGTAAATAATAACACCACACAAAAGTTATGGGTAAGGGCAACGGCCACAGCTTTATTAATTTTTGACACAGACCAGCTTTCCATCGAACTGCCAGCTGTTGAGAGACTCCTCCCAACAGGCAGATACCACTTCTTTGTCCATGAGTTCATATCAGCCTGCCTACCGCCATCAGCCCACGGCAGGCTGCGACTCCCCAAGTTGACTCATCAATTTATTTTCAATTTCCAATGCGCTGGCCAGGAACACTGCTGCAGCTGTGACAACGAGAAGAAAGAACAAACCAGAACCAAGAAACATACCAGAACAAGCACAATACAAAGTCAAAACACTATAGGGAGGGTGGGTGGGAAATTAGTACGTTCTCACTCCTCACTTTACTGAGAAACTGATATGGCCCCTCCTCTGCACTGCTTTATATTTAATATTGCAACAAAGTATCCAATATAGCCACCCCCCCTTACTGATGGCCTGCAATCATGCCCTCCCTTCCTTTTCAGTCCAGGGAGATACTGATACATAGACACTTACTCTTTTTTCTGGCAATGCAAAACATTGCCATTTCAGAGAAATATCTGATGTAAGCCACTAACGCATGTAACACGCTAGTGCAATGATTAAGTGACCCCTACTATTTCTTCTAAATGTAATTGAAAGAAATAAAGGTGATTTTCTTTTTAAGTATTTTTAATATTATATATATATATTTTTAAAGTAAGAGTACGCCTAAGCCTGAATTTAGGATCAAGTATCTGGTTCATTGCACACCAAAGTCAAGGGCAGTGTTAGTATATAATTTTAGTTATCACATCTTATATGTATTCTTAAACGGTTCAATATGTCAAATAATGGTTTACATAGAGTTGAGCGAACCCGGACTGTAAAGCTCGAGTTCGCACCAAACATTACGTTTTTTGGACCCCGAACACGGACATATCACTGTATGTTCTGGTTGGAGTTCGGTGCCCTTAGAAGCCATCACAGCCATGCCTACTAATGACACGGCTGTGATTGGTCAGTGCAGCATGTGACCCAGCCTCTATATATAAGCTGGAGTCGCGTAGCGTCGCATGTCACATGATCTCTTATTAGTGTAGGGAGAGGATGCTGCCGCTTTCAGGGACAGATTAGGAAAGAATTCTGCAAACTAGTACATTAGCGGGGTGGGGTGCACTTCATATCTGAGAGTCAAATAGAAGCGTCAAATAGTGCGCTTACAGCGCAGTTGTAAAAATTCAAATTTTTTGCTGCTAATCTGCTAAATAGTACATGTTGGGCGTGCTCTTCATATCTGAGAGTCAAATAGAAGCGTCAAATAGTGCGCTTACAGCGCAGTTGTAAAAATTCTTATTTTCTGGATGCTAATCTGCTTAATAGTAAATTTGGAGCGTGCTCTTCATATCTGAGAGTCAAATAGTGCTGTGACATAGCATTTTTAAACATTCAAATTTTTTGGCTGCTAAATAGTACATTTGCGGCCTGCGGTGCACTTCATGCCTGAGAGTCAAATAGAAGCATCAAATAGTGCGGTTACAGCGCAGTTGTAAAAATTCTAAATGTTTTTCTGCTAAACTGCTAAATAGTACATATTGGGCGTGCTCTTCATATCTGAGAGTCAAATAGAAGCGTCAAATAATGCTGTGAAATAGCATTTTTAAACATTCACATTTTTTGGCTGCTAAATAGTACATTTGCGGCCTGCGGTGCACTTCATATCTGAGAGTCAAATAGAACCGTCAAATACCAATTTAACAATATTTTAATTCAGGGGCAATACCCTCACAAGTCAAACTGAGAGGTCAGTTTATAGGGAAAACTGTTGACTGGATACATTTCTAAAACAATTTCCATATGTCCTTTGCAGACTTTACATGCTGGAAAAACACAGGTGCCAACTGCTTTGGCTTTCTGCAGCGTGCAGACCTGCATGGAGGGCAGGGTTGAGGAGTGGGTGGAAGATGATGTGGAGGATGCTGAGGTCCTAGACCCCACATGGAATCAAGGTCATGTGAGTGACCTGTGCAGTTTGGAGGAAGAGGTGCTGATCGCCAAGAGGCACCAGCACAGCATAAGAGGGAGCAGGGTGCAAAAGCGGAGCAGCCGTCCCCTAGCGCTCGTCGGCATGTATTATCTTTAGAATTCCCACAGTTATCCAAGTAACAGTTGAAGCGATAAAAAGAACCATAACAGATTTAACGAGCCGTTTGCAGTCCGGTAACCGGCGCGCTTTCGGTGTTCTCACCCTGCTGCTGCTTGTCTGTCTGCGCTGCAGCATAACTTTGGCCTTCCCGCTCACTGCCTCATATGCGACGTGCCCTCAAGGTAGAAAGACTGTGTGAGCAGCAGCATGCAATAGTGGAGATTCAGCTGCAGCACGCACGGGTCAGTCGCTCTGTACCAGACTTGCCCTCCAATTGATCAGAGTTAAAGGATTTTATGTGGACTCACTACAATTAAAGGGACTTTAAAGAGTTGTATTGTATGGTAGCTTGTGGCCAGGGTGGTTGTGCTTCCTGGCGCCCTCTGCTCCCTTCTTCCTTCATCTGGGTTCATGGAGGTCGCCCTCTGTCTATTGGCAAGGACATAGGCTTGCACCTCCAAAAAGGTCCTGCTGACAATCTCCTCTGAGGTTGGCTCTCGGTAATATGTTAGGCGCTGTTACACCTCCTTGCACACTTGCTCCTCATCTCCTGCTGCGCTGCTGCGTAACTTCGGCCATCCCTCTCATCGCCTCATGAGACTGTGCGAGCAGCAGCAGGCGATAGTGGAGTTTCAGCTGCATCACGCACCGGTCAGTCGCTCTGCACCAGACTTGCCCTCCAATTGATCAGAGTTAAAGGATTTCAAGTGGACTCATTACAATTACAGGACCTGTATTGTTATTTGTCGTCACTACCTTGCCGCGTCAGGAGTGGGTCATTTATGCACCTGCTGCCTTGCTTGCATGTGGTAGCCGTTTCTCAGGCTCCCTCTCAGGAATCGAACCCTTATTCCCCGTTAGCCGTGGTCACCATGGTAGGCATAGTAAATGGCATCGAAAGTTGATATGGATGACCTACAAATGCGTTGTCGCCTTTTCGTTGGGAAGCCCATTGAAAACGTGCTCTAGCATGATGAGCTGGGTGATCTCCTCCAGGAACTTGGCTTGATGGGAGTTGAGCCAGTTCTGGGTGGCCCTTGTGATGCGGCATGCCCATTCAGCATTGGGAGTCCTTCTACCCTTTCCGGGTCTCGCTAAACTTTTGGCGGTATTGCTTGGGGGTGACCGCAGACCGAGCCAGGGGGATTTGGGTAAAAAAAGGATAGTCTCTGATCTGCTCTTCTGGTACAGCCCAGTAAATATCTGCTGCCTTTTCCCACTAGTTTGCTGGCAAGGATAGTGACCCAGTCGCTGGGGTCCATGTCTTGGAGTAGGCACAGGCGCTCAAAGTCTTGTAAAAAGTCATTTATGCCTTCTTCTGCTTCCTTGAAGTCTTTGATGGCATTGTATGGTAGCTTGTGGGCCAGGGGGGTTGTGCTTCCTGGCGCCCTCTGCTCCCTTCTTCCTTCGTCTGGGTTCATGGAGGTCGCCCTCTGTCTATTGGCCAGGACATAGGCTTGCACCTCCCAAAAAGTCCTGCTGACAATCTCCTCTGATGGTGGCTCTCGGTAATATGCCAGGCGCCATTACACCTCCTGGTGCACTTCCTCCTCATCTCCTGCCACTGCTCGCCTGTCTGCACTGCAGCATAACTTTGGCCTTCCCGCTCACCGCCTCATGAGACTGTGCGAGCAGCAGCAGGCGATAGTGGAGTTTCAGCTGCAGCACGCACGGGTCAGTCGCTCTGCGCAAAAGAGTTGTCTTTTTTTATATGTCCCAATATTTTGGGGGCTACCCCAATCAAGAATATATATATATATAAAAAACAGTGTTGGCTACCTCCTCCTCCACCGCTGCTTCCACCTACATCGCCACGGTCACCTCCTCCTCAACCTATGGGTCACGTAGTATAAACTATGTACACAATAGCAGGATCTTATGAAGGCCTTTTCTCCATTCATCAGGAGTTTAGCATTTCTCCATGCATCAGGACTGCAAGAAATGCACTGCAGGCCGCAAATGTTTCTTTTTTTTATATGTCCCAATATTTTGGGGGCTACCCCAATAAAAAAAAAATTAAAAAAATAAATAAAATAAAAAACATTATTCGCTACCTACTCCTCCTCCACCACCTGTAATGGATCACCTTGTACCCCGCCTGGGTACCTCCGTTGAAGGATGCTCTTAGCGCTTACAGAGGGCTCCAAGCACTCCAGCCGACACCATAACCACCGTAGACTCCTTCAGCGAGCAATACAGGAACAAGCTCTTAAAAGAGCTTAGTAGTGATTAGCTAAGGAAGCATGCAGAGCATATAAATCCCTTGTAGTGATATAGCAATTCCCCTGATAAGAGACAGGACTCTAGATTGAGGGTGAAGTAGAACTCTCTGTACTGGCACATACAGCCTCTTTTATTCACATTCTACACACATAGTACTGCCCCCACGGTTTTGCAGAACAACCAATCAATACGTACAATACACTCAGACACTCCCACACAAAATCCTCCCCTCTGCCTGTGATATAATTACTGAACACAAATTATCACAGGCAGGAAAATACACAGTTTTACACAATATTCATAACTCTAAAAGTATACATCACATTCACATAAACTTACATTTTCAGAATCAGCATACTCCAAATACAAACATACGTCAAAATCATACAAATTGGTCCAGTGGGTCAAAAGTTAGTTGAAAGTCCCTTTGTGATCAAATGAAGCTTGGCTTTTCTGCCCAAAACCAGTTCCACAGATTCTTCTATCCTGGAGATAATTGGGAAGTAATTCAATTATCTCCAAGGACAGAGGCAAAACTCCATTAGCCATATGGTAGCAAAATACAATAAAATACATAAAAATATATAACTGTGCAGCTATTGCATAAAACAGGTACATTCAACATATCCCCAGATAGCTTAGATCTGAGCGCACATTATTACTGAATGGCACTCAGATCACATACATATAGTTCAATTGCCATGGAGCCAAAGTCTTTCACATAGTCTTTCGTTATACGAATGGGCTCCATGGCATAGCTATCTGGTAACACTGCTCACATAGGGAAAGTACTGAATGACCCTGCTTTCGGGTCTTTGCAGGGAAAATCAAGTATTTCAACATGGGGCCATAGTCACAGAGCAGGAGGCGGGCAATCAGTCTTCTCCAATGCCCAGTGGTGAGGCTGGTTCCGCCACACAGCCGCTTCCACCTACACCGCCACGGTCACTGCCTCCTCAACCTTTGGGTCACGTAGTATAAACTATGTACGCAATAACAGAGGCTTGTGAAGGCCTTTTCTCTATGCATCAGGAGTTGAGCTCAGTTTGAACAATGAAAGAGAATACCCTGCACTCCAATCCTCTCTCATATGGATAATTCTGGTGATCCTCCTGACAGCCATGCTTTAGATTTTTGGGTTATGTTCTTCCAAAGCGAAATTCAAAGATTCCATCTAGTGCTATTTTATGGCTCAGTTGTATTTTTAATTTTTATGTTATTTAAGTGACTTCCCTATACACATTTGTTTGCAGGGCACTTGTCCTACTCTTACCCCTATTTTACTTCCTTTTGCTGCCCTCTAGTCCTTTCCAGGAGTTTTTTAGAGGCATTTTTGTGCCCAAAAGTTCAGGTCCCCATTGACTTCAATGGGGCTCAGGTTTGGGGTCAAGTTCAGGGTCAAGATCGATCCCGAACCCGGAATTTTTTTCAAAGTTCAGCCGAACCCACCGAACACGAACATCCAGGTGTCCGCTCAGCTCTATTTACATGTACTAGATGGAAGAGATGGGTAGTTAATTTAGTTGTTGTGTTACCTGGCTCTGTGACAAGATATATCTGATATCATACATAAGTTGAATAGTGAATTTGAAAACAATAAAGAAAATGTTTACAAGCCTCTGAATCTAGAGACAGACTAGACACACGTGTCACAAGAAAACACCAGGACTGTCAAGGGCTTGACCTTTTCTACATGTGAATTCAAGTTAGAACAACAACTTTAAAGGAAGTATATACAATGTGACAACACACCTTCAGTGAAATGGTAGCAAATTGTTTCTATTATCAAGCCAATCGTCGGCCACTCAGGGAAGTATGACACATCCACCTCAATCAGCTTTATTGTGTCTTTGCCTACACAGGGAACTATAAATAAAGGAACCATTCCAAACGTATATTCCTGGAGTATAATAACAAAGTATTTAACCAGGAAATGTACATTCAGATAACTCTGGTTTTCAAGTACGTCCTGGGGATGTTACCTTAGCCCAACATCCAGAGGTTGTTACTATTACCCAATGTAATGATACTCTTTACTCCTATAATCACCTTGCAAGGCTAGGATTAACTTGGAAATTAGTATGGAGGTAAAGGCAACCTATATCTGTCCCTTAGAAAAACTCTGTGGAAGGTTTCCTCTGATCTTCACCAATATCATTCACCATCCAAGAATCTGCAGGCTCTGTGATATAGAACAAATATGTTGTGTTATTAACCTCCGCCTACTTAACCAACCTAAAGTACAGACATAAAACCTCCCATCTACTTCCTGTCCAAATAGACTAGAGATAGTGGTAAAACAAATATAAAGGATAGAAAAATGTACTTCCTTGACAAATGGAATTTAATACCCTGCCAAGACCTCTTTATAACATAGCGCTGTGTATTTATACCTTGGCTACTTAGTGTAATAAAACATGCATGTAACAAGTAAGTGTAATAGTCACTTACATAAATAGCCCTGTATGAAATAACAGTTGGAAACATATATATGATAGCATACAGTGACCCACAAATAAAGATAGAGAAAAAAGTAGTCCTAACAATACACCTAATTCATTGGCCGCTAAATGAACAAGTTAAAAAACAGGAATACCTGTTACATGTGCTACTTTGTACAAAGTGAAGGCAAGTGTTTAAAAAGAAAAAACATAAAACAATGCCCGGCATTTCAGTGCTGCCCTGGTATGTTACTATCCACAGCAGGTCAAAAATTCCCATTAGGCAAAATAGGTGTGTAGTCATGTAGGGGGTGCCTGTTTACATCAATTATAATGAGTTTTTACAAAGCTTAAGTGGGCTGGTGGTGTACGATAAGTACCAGGAGCCTGGTCAGTGTCCTCTGTAGTCCAGTCAGTCTCCAATGCCTGATTGCAGAGCTGCATGAACAGTTATAGAGAGTGTAAAACTCATTAATTTCCCAGCTCCTCCAGTGTCTGCGTGTGAAGCTTGACAGGAAGTGGAAAGGATCACTTCCCATCTGCCCAGTAACAGCTTTTCACAACTTCTCACACAAGGCATGAAGGAACCTCACATGGGAACACCTCCATCTAACTACTGACCAATAAACATGAAAGTTCCTGTCAGCCATCATAGCCTCCAAGAGTGATGGGCATATGAGCAATTCTCAAGAGGGGATTGGAATCAACACCAGAGGATCAAAACACCAACTGCTGGTAGACCAAGCAGCAGGGCGAGACTGGGAATGAAAAGCAGCCCTGGAAAAAAAGTATATACCAGCCCCATAATGCATTGCACCAGCATAGAGTGCAGATATGGAAGTGGAAATCAAAAACCTTAAAACTTTAAACTATCACTCAAATGTGAAAGTAAGCACTCCTAGGGCTTCAAAATAAACAAAAAGAGTGGATTTATTGTAGGCAGACTTGCATTTGCATATAATCAATGTTTCAGTACAACTACCTTAACATATTAAGGAAAGTTTCAGAATTGGACTGAGATTGTGAATGTATGCTATTGCACGGCAGTAAAAAAAATGGGACTATCCTGCTTATTTTGAAGTAACACGAGTGTGCTCTTCACTTTGGCTAATAACTTGATGATCTCAATGCCAATTTAATTCCTATAGGAAAGCATTGGGAGGCTATTGCGCATGTGTGGCATCGCACCAATCAGCATCTCCTCATAGAGATGCATTGCATTATGTCCCATTAGTCCCCCCCCCCCCCCAGCTCTCCCTGTACCTTGTTATAGCATGGCCAAGCAGGCAGCCCACGTGGAGAGGTTCCTGCTCACTGTACCCAGTCTGACAGGTAGCAGTTCTGTGCTCTTTGTGAGCACTTCCTGTCAGACTAGGTAGGGGAACAGAAGCTCCTCTACCCGTGATCTGCCTGATCGACCACGCTACATTCTGTGACCGGCAGAAGGGGAGCGCATCCCCTCCTGCTGGTTACTATGTAATTGCGCCATCAATATTCCCAGTATCACGGTGGGCCAGTCCAGCCCTGCCAAGCAGTCACACAGGATTCTAAGACCAAACAGACCAACAGCCTGGATTGACCTGGATGTGGCATATCCCAAGATGATGCCATATCCTCAATGATGTTCTGCATAGGCTTCAACCCCTCTGTCAGATCATCATAAAGAGTGGATATGAATACAGGTTCAAGAGAAGAACTACCATCAGTCCCCTACTCTACATGGATGACATCAAGCTGTTTGCAGGATATTGACTCACTGATCCACCCAACTAGGATATACAGCAAGGACATCGAAATTTCGTTCAGACTAGATAAGTGTGGGCGGATGATAGCAAAAAGATATAAAGGACAAAAGGAGTTCAAGAAGCAGAAGGTCAAATTAGAGATGTAGAGAACATCTACAAGTACCTGGGTGTACAAACACTTGGAAACCATGAGGAAGAGGCAAGGAGGATAGCAACATCCTCTACCTCCAGAGAGTCAGACAGGTCCTAAACAGGGCTGGACTCGGAATGCAAAGCATACACACACACACACATACAAGATCACTACAGAAAAGATCACTGACACACCAGGCCTGCCTTAGGTCTTTAGGTGCTGTGTGTGAAACATTTTCACAGCGCCCCTCCCTGGTCACACACACTCATCCATATATCTTGAAGGTATAAGGATCTATGGCAGAGATAGGCAACCTTTGGCATCCCAGATGTTGTGGGCTACATCTCCCTTGATGCTTTACCTGCATTATAATTGTAAGAGCATTATGGGCAATGTAGTCCAAAACATCTGGAGTGCCGAAGGTTGCCTACCCCTAATCTATGGTTTGTATATGGGTATTTCATTCAGATTTTTAAAAATGCATATAGGCCCATGCAGTGTCACATGCACACAGTCAGACATACTGTCAGATTCACAGAGTTATACACATATACTGTCAATATTGTCCATAGTCCCAGGTGCATAGCCACTGGTTACACTCTTTAACCCCTTAAGGACACAACTTCTGGAATAAAAGGGAATCATGACGGAATATATCCGTCATGCGTCCGTAAGAAGTTGCATACATACAGCCAAACACAATCACAAGCAGACAGTAAGAGGCAATCACACACAAACACAGTTACAGGCAGACAGGCACATACACAGTAAGCCATACACATAGGTACAGGCAGTTACACACACTGTCACAGACAGTCACACAGACACACACCTACAAGCAGATATTCCCATACACAGTCAAGGCAGACAGTTACACACACACACACACACACACACACACACACAAACAGTTCCAGGCAGACAGTCACCCACAGTCACAAACAGACTGTCATATGCACACAGTTACAGACAGTCACTCACACACACACACACACACACACACACACAGCTACAGGCAGTAACTGTCAATCAGTCTCACACACACAGTTACAGACAGTCACAAACACACACACAGTTACAGACACACTGTCAGGGAATTGGTCGGGAAGGGGTGCTGACCAGTGCAGCAGCCGCTATATGGTGGAACCCAGAATGCAAAGAAACCAATATACACACAAATCAAGGCAAAAAAATCAGTATATTAATATTTAAGGAAGGCAGGTAAATAAAATACAAATATAGATGACAGAGTGTAGCAAAATGGCCTCTGTATACAGGACAGGCAAGGCAGGGCCAGGCTTCTGGGTATAAGACAGGCAAGGCAGGGTCATGACTCTGGGTACAGAACAGGCAAGGCAGTGCCAGGCCTCTGGATAAAGGACAGACAAGGCAGGGCTAGGCTTCTGGATACTGGACAGGCAAGGCAGGGCCAGTCCTCTGGATACAGGGAAGGCAGTTCAGGAACATAGGGCTGGATAAAAGTACCAGACCAACAACAAACATTAATGAACAAGCAAACAAAAAAAGGGTGAGGCTCAACTAACTAGTGAGAAGTTAATTATAAAGTAAGGCCAGTTGAGAACAGAGAGATAAAGCTCAGTCTGGGTGCAACAGACAGGTACTGGCCCTGTGAGGTACTGCACCAGACTGAGAATAAACCTAATTGTGACACACACACACAGTTACAGGCAGACAGTCACACACACTGTCACAGACAGACTGTCATATGCACACAGTTACAGACAGTCACACACACACATTTACAGATAGTCACACACACCGTTACATGCAGGAATTTACATACACAGTCAAAGACATACAGTCACACACAGTTACAGACAGACAGACAGACACACACACACCCCGTCACAGACAGACAGTCACACACAGTTACAGACACACAGTTACAGACATACAGTCACACACAGTTACAGACACACAGTTACAGACAGACAAACAGACACACACAGTTATGGACACACACACACAGTTACAGACAAACACACACAGACATATACCAGTCTCCATTATGCTCTGGAGGGGAAGGAGTGGAAGCATGGAAGCACTGCAGGCCCTGTCTAGCAGTTGTGGAAGCAGGAACTCCTTCTTGCTTCTCACTCAGTGTGCAGCATAACCGGGCAGCAGGTAGAGACCCCCACAACTGATTTAGCCTGCCCGATGGCTGATTTAGCCCCATCTCCTCTCTCTATTTAGCTCCGCCTCTTCACCCCCAGACCCTAAGTGTGTGAGCTATGTCGGCTGCCCGGCGCCCCGTTGATATGGCGCCCTGTGCGGCTGCACAGCTCACACACCCCTAAGACCAGACCAGATGACACACATTAAAGCTCACTACAGACAAGTTCACTGACACACCCCACTACAATTGTGTAGTGACATACTGACACACATACAAACTCATTAACTTGCAGGCACACACACACATCCACAAGATCACTCTCACCCACTAGCTGCAGTGTATTTGAAGTCAGGGGATACAGAAAGAGACACAACGATAAGAGAAAGTCAGAAGTTAGGGATACAGAATACTGGGAAGTCAAAATCAAAGCCAAAGTCTACCTGGCATTGAAGGCTCTGGAAGTCTTTGGAGGTGAAGACTTAATTTTCTGGCCTCTTCCTAAAGATGAGGTCAGCTGCTTGAGGCTGGGGGCAGAAATTGAGTGCAGAGGTGGATCTTGAGTGCAGGACAGAGCAGGAGAGGCACAGAAAGCTGCCTTCCTACAGTGCTCTTTCCTGCCACCTAAGCCTCAATGTGGCTGCACAAGCCCCCAGCACCTCCCTCCTTAATTCTCTTAGACTCTTACAGGGCTGCCTGCCCAGTCCTAAGTGCTGCGACCCACCAGGACATTTCCTGGTATACAGGTGGGCCAGTCCGGCCTTGGCCTTGAAGTCCCAGCTCAATGGCAAGAACAAGATCCAAGCCATCAGTACACATGTCCTACAAGTTATCAAGTACACAGCTGGAATAATAACCTGGCCAAGAGAAGAGTTGGTCACCATGGATGTCAAGATCTGTAAACTACTCACTATGAATGGAGGATTCCACCTGAAATCCAGCACTTAGAGACTCTACAACAGCTGGAAGGAAGGAGGTTGGGGCCTCATGAGTGTCGAAGTCAGTGTCTTGGAAGAAACACAGAGCATTCACAAACACATCATGAAAATAGAGGATGCAGAAATGGAGGAGGTTCCATAGCAACACAAACATTTCCATGAGGTGTACCACCAACAGACAGTAAATGTGGCTCACATTACAAAATTCTACCAGTGGTTGGAAAATGCAGGACTGAAAGATAGCACTGAGGCACTAATCCTAGAAGCACAGGAACAGGCACTAAACACCAGATCATAGATGTGGGGATCTATCAGACAGGACCCACGGTAAAGACTGTGTAAAAAGGCCTCTAAAACAATCCAGCACATAGTAGCAAGATGTTGGCAGGGACAGCATACACTGAGAAGCACAACCAAGTTGCTGGGATTGTGTTCTGAAAGATCTGCACCAAATATAGGCTGGTCCTGCTTAAATCCAGAAGGCAGATACCACAAAGGGTAGTTGAGAATGACAGGGATTAGATCATGTGGGACTTCCACATGTAGACAGACAAGCAAGTAGTGGAAAACCAATCTGACATTGTGGAGGTAGAAAAGTAACGGAAGACTGCACTGGTGTTGGACATGGATATACCCAGTGACCATAACATCAGGAACAAGGAACATTTGAAGGGACAAATACCAAGGGGATACTGAAAGAGGAGGTTGAAAGGATTGTGAAAGAAGTAGTTCCAGTTGTGATAGCAGCACTTGGGACTGTAACCCCCAAGTTGAGGGAGTGGTATCAGGAGAATCCAGGCGGGACATGTTATAGAGCTGCCTTGGCTATTAAATTCTATTTTCAGGGGAGTAGCTATTTTTTCTCTGTTTGCATATTCTTGGAGAATTGATAATATATGTACCATTTATTTTATTTATTTTTTAAATTCTTTATTTTTCTTTGTGCAAAGAATGACAAAACTTTTTTCAATGCCACAACAACATAATTGAAAGATATAAACAGTAGTTGTACATTCATGGCAAAAGGGCATCGGCACATTTTTAAATGTTAAAGGATAAACAGGCTTTTCTGGTAGCAATGCCTATCTAGGTAAACTGAGAAATATTGGACTATGCAGTAGTTTAGGCACATAGGTAATAGTTAAGTTGTGAGGTCATAGCAGAGATTACAATGTTAAGTATCAGTAGTATACATATTAATAAACTGGACTCAGGCTAAAACAAAGCTATTAATCTTATGCAGGTAACTAACTTATTGGGTGTATTGAATCCTACGTTTAAGGTGAGTTAGGTGAGGGTAAGATTAACTTCCTAAGCTATAACCAGGCTAAGCTACAGGTCATATTAAAACATAAGTATAAGTACTAGCTTAAATGCTTCATCTGGTTGGCTTACAAGAGTCTCATAGCGTGGAGCTAGCTGCCGCAAAGCTCAGTGTCTCGTAGTGCTCAGGTAAATGCAGCTTGATGGCCCCATTCAGCGGTCAGCCGATTCCTGTGTCTATTCTCTGCGCGGCTCGTTCTGGTCGGTCTGCAATGGGGGGCTTGACGGGTGAGCCAAGGGCAATGGTAGAGTTGGTGCCACTGTAGAGTTCCGTCTCTCCTTTGTCTCGGAGGGGCTCTCCGCATTTGTCGTTCGCTGGCAAGAGGCTGGAGCTCGTGGATCTTCGTTTGTGGGGTTGCTTTCCGTTGGTTGGCGGTTTCCGGCGCCGCTGTGTGGTGAGCGGGCTTGGTGGTCTTGCTGTGGTGTATGTGAGGCTGAGTGTCGGCGTCTGAGGGATCCGTCGCCCTTTCCCGCCACCTTGCCTCCCGGCTCTGTCTCTGACTGGAGGTCGCCCCGCGGGCCCTTGGTGTGTTTCTGCACAGATGTCGCCGTGTAGACGGCCGGATCCATGCCGCTACTGTTCTCATGGCGAGGCGGAGGGACCAGCCCTTAGTGTGGAGCCTTGTCCACAGGCTGTTGCATAGCCGGGCAAAAAACTCCTGAGTGTGCTTGGGTGGCTGAATGAGAGTGCTTTTTGGCATCAGGTGCGCCTGTGCCGCCATCTTGATTGCATTTCCATTGTCTCGTTTGAGTGTAGATTTAGTTGCTTGTTTACCAAATATAGGCTGGTCCTGCTTAAATCCAGAAGGCAGATACCACAAAGGGTAGTTGAGAATGACAGGGATTAGATCATGTGGGACTTCCACATGCAGACAGACAAGCAAGTAGTGGAAAACCAATCTGACATTGTGGAGGTAGAAAAGTAACGGAAGACTGCACTGGTGTTGGACATGGATATACCCAGTGACCATAACATCAGGAACAAGGAACATTTGAAGGGACAAATACCAAGGGGATACTGAAAGAGGAGGTTGAAAGGATTGTGAAAGAAGTAGTTCCAGTTGTGATAGCAGCACTTGGGACTGTAACCCCCAAGTTGAGGGAGTGGTATCAGGAGAATCCAGGCGGGACATGTTATAGAGCTGCCTTGGCTATTAAATTCTATTTTCAGGGGAGTAGCTATTTTTTCTCTGTTTGCATATTCTTGGAGAATTGATAATATATGTACCATTTATTTTATTTATTTTTTAAATTCTTTATTTTTCTTTGTGCAAAGAATGACAAAACTTTTTTCAATGCCACAACAACATAATTGAAAGATATAAACAGTAGTTGTACATTCATGGCAAAAGGGCATCGGCACATTTTTAAATGTTAAAGGATAAACAGGCTTTTCTGGTAGCAATGCCTATCTAGGTAAACTGAGAAATATTGGACTATGCAGTAGTTTAGGCACATAGGTAATAGTTAAGTTGTGAGGTCATAGCAGAGATTACAATGTTAAGTATCAGTAGTATACATATTAATAAACTGGACTCAGGCTAAAACAAAGCTATTAATCTTATGCAGGTAACTAACTTATTGGGTGTATTGAATCCTACGTTTAAGGTGAGTTAGGTGAGGGTAAGATTAACTTCCTAAGCTATAACCAGGCTAAGCTACAGGTCATATTAAAACATAAGTATAAGTACTAGCTTAAATGCTTCATCTGGTTGGCTTACAAGAGTCTCATAGCGTGGAGCTAGCTGCCGCAAAGCTCAGTGTCTCGTAGTGCTCAGGTAAATGCAGCTTGATGGCCCCATTCAGCGGTCAGCCGATTCCTGTGTCTATTCTCTGCGCGGCTCGTTCTGGTCGGTCTGCAATGGGGGGCTTGACGGGTGAGCCAAGGGCAATGGTAGAGTTGGTGCCACTGTAGAGTTCCGTCTCTCCTTTGTCTCGGAGGGGCTCTCCGCATTTGTCGTTCGCTGGCAAGAGGCTGGAGCTCGTGGATCTTCGTTTGTGGGGTTGCTTTCCGTTGGTTGGCGGTTTCCGGCGCCGCTGTGTGGTGAGCGGGCTTGGTGGTCTTGCTGTGGTGTATGTGAGGCCGAGTGTCGGCGTCTGAGGGATCCGTCGCCCTTTCCCGCCACCTTGCCTCCCGGCTCTGTCTCTGACTGGAGGTCGCCCCGCGGGCCCTTGGTGTGTTTCTGCACAGATGTCGCCGTGTAGACGGCCGGATCCATGCCGCTACTGTTCTCATGGCGAGGCGGAGGGACCAGCCCTTAGTGTGGAGCCTTGTCCACAGGCTGTTGCATAGCCGGGCAAAAAACTCCTGAGTGTGCTTGGGTGGCTGAATGAGAGTGCTTTTTGGCGTCAGGTGCGCCTGTGCCGCCATCTTGATTGCATTTCCATTGTCTCGTTTGAGTGTAGATTTAGTTGCTTGTTTAGTCCGCTTTGCAGGGGTAACAGTCCCCAGCGAGGACCGGGATATCCCCCGCCGGTCCAGAGGGGGGGGTAGCAGGGCAGTAGTCAACACTCGCTTGTGAGCAGGTCTCATGCCAGGGGGTCGGCCGTCTCCCCCAGGCCTCAAACCCTGCTCAAATGTAGGCCGCGTGGCCGGTCCATGTGCCCATTGTGTGCAGTGGTACATGACGGGTATCGTTATGCTCCCAGTGCGGTTCTGCTCCATTTTTGGGGCTTTGTGTGCTGCCAGCATTGGTAGTTTAATCAGGATGCGCGTTTGTTTGCCTGCTGGTGCCTATATGTACCATTTTTAAATAAAACATGAGCGAGCAGGCAAAACACATTTATTTTATTTTTTGAGGGATTCATATTCAACTGTAGGTTATAACAGAATGGCACAATCATAAAACAAAACATGACAACAAAGAAAAAAATGAAATTGCCCCTATTCACAAGTCTGCATACTTTTAGTTCTTAATAGTGTGTATTGCCCCCTTTAGCATCAATGACTTTATACCGTATTTTGTAATAGTTGTCTATAAGGCCTCAATTTCTTGCAGGTGGTATAGCTGCCCATTTGTCTTGGCAAAATGCCTCCAGGTCATGCAAAGTCTTTTGCTGTCTTGCATGAACCGCACTTTTGAGATCTCCCCAGAGTGGCTCAATGAAATTAAAGTCAAAAGACCGTGATGGCTACTCCAGAACCTTTACCTTTTTCCGCTGTAACCACTGGAGGGTCAACTTGGCCTTGTGCTTAGGGTCATTGCCATGCTGGGAAGTCCAAGAGCATTCTAGCAGAATAATGCACATTGTCTGCCAGTATTTTCTGATAACATGTTGCATTCATCTTGCCATTCATTTTCACAAGATTCCCTTTGCCTTAATATTATTATTATTATTATTGCCATTTATATAGCACCAACAGATTCCGTAGCGCTTTACAATATTATGAGAGGGGATTTAACTATAAATAATACAATTACAAATAAACTTACAGGAACAATAGGTTGAAAAGGACCCTGCTCAATCGAGCTTACATTCTATAGGAGGTGGGGTGTAAAACACATTGGGACAGGAATTTGCAATCAAACAAGGTGGGCTGCCCTTTAGGAGAGGGCAAGAGACAGGTATGTGAGGTAGGGGTTAGTCTTGGAGGCCATAAGCTTTCCTAAAGAGATGGGTTTTAAGGCACTTCTTAAAAGATGCAAGACTAGGGGAGAGTCTGATGGTGGTAGGCAGGCTATTCCATAGGAAGGGAGCTCACACACTCCCAAAACATCAGTGAGCCACCACCATGCTTCACAGTGGAGATGGTATTCTTTCCACCATAGGCCTTGTTGACCCCTTTCCAAACATAGCGCCAAGACCATAAAGCTCTATTTTGGTCTCGTCACTCACAATTACAATGTCCCAGAAGTGAGGTGTGTCAAGGTGTTGTCAGGCATATTGTAGCTGGGCTTTTTTTGCGGGATTGGCACAGTAATGGCTTTTTTTTTCTGGCATCTCGACCTTGCAGCTCATTTTTGTTAAAATATCATCTTATTGTGCTCTTTGATATAACCACGCCATATTTTTCCAGAGCAGCCTGTATTTTGTTTGATGAACCTCTAGGTCAGTGATGGCGAACCTTTTTGAGCCTGAGTGCCCAAACCATGCCAACCATGCCAATACATGCCAACTTTTTTTCCTTAAAGTGCCAACACGGCAATTGCGTGTGTGTGTGTGGGGGTGCATGTGTGTGTGGGGGTGCTGTGTGTGTGTGGGGGGGGGGTGTTGTGTGTGTGTGTGTATGAGGGGTGCTGTGTGTGTGTGTATGAGGGGTGCTGTGTGTGTGTGTATGAGGGGTGCTGTGTAAGTGTGTGCGGGGGGTGCTGTGTAAGTGTGTGTGGGGGGTGCTGTGTGTGTGGGGGGGTGATGTGTGTGTGTGGGGGGGTGCTGTGGGGGGTGCTGTGTGTGTGGGGGGGGTGCTGCGTGTGTGTATGTGGGGAGGGTGCTGTGTGTGTGTATGAGGGGTAATGTGTGTGTGAGAGGGGTGCTGTGTGGGGGTAGGGGTGCTGGGCGGGGGTAAGGGTGCTGTGGGGGGTAGGGGTACTTCTGGGGGGTAGGAGTGCTGGGGGGTAGGGGTACTGTTGTGGGGGGTAGGGGTACTGCTGTGGGGGGAAGCAGTACTGTGTGTGGGGGGTAGGGGTACTGTGTGTGGGGGGTAGGGGTACTGCTGGGTGGTAGGGGTACTGCTGGGGGGGAAGGGGTACTGCTGGGGGTGGAAGGGGTACTGCTGGGGGTGGTAGGGGTGCTTGGGGGGTAGGGGTACTGCTGGGGGGGGGGGTAGGGGTGCTGTGTGTCAGTATCCCCCCCCTCCCTCCTTCTTACCTTTAATGAAGTAGGGGGGGGGGGCGGCACAGCCATCCCTGGTGGTGGAAAGCACTGCAGGGGGAGGGATCTGTGAATCTGCTCCCCTGTCGTCCCGTGCGATGCTGTGTGGAGCGTTGCCATGGTAACACTCGGCAACACTCCACACAGCATCGCGCGGGAGGACAGGGAAGCTGCATCACAGATCCCTCCCCCTGCCTCCCGACCCGGAAGCAGAGTAGGCGCCTGCCGTTTCGGGCAGGCAGGTGCCTACTCTGCATTGATGGTGAACCTATGGCCGCGTGCCCACAGAGAGGGCCCAGCGTGCCACCTGTGGCACGCGTGCCATAGGTTCGCCATCACTGCTCTAGGTTTTTGTTTGATCCCGAACAATTCTTCTGGCAGTTGTGGCTGAAATGTTTCTTAGTTTACCTGACCTTGGCTTAGTATCAAGAGATCTCTGAAATTTCCACTTCTTAATAAGTGATTAAACAGTACTGACTGGCATTTTCAAGCCTTTGGATATCTTTTTATATCCTTTTCCATCTTTGTAAAGTTCCATTACTTTGTTACACAGGTCTTTTGACAGTTCTTTTCTGCTCCCCATGGCTCAGTATCTAACATGCTCAGTACATCCACGTAACAAACGAATTGACTATTTATACACAGACATAATTGCAATTTAAAAAGCCACAGGTGTGGGAAATTAACTCTTAATTGCCATTTTAACCTGTGTGTGTCACCTTATGTGTCTGTAACAATGCCAAACATTCAAGGGTATGCAAACAGTGCCATTTGGGTGCTTTCAGTTATCATTATGATTTAAAAAGGAGCACAGCAACTTTATAACAAATTGCTTCATATGATCACTATCCTTCAATAAAATAAATTTTTCTTGCACGATCATATTGTCATATTTTCAAACTCAATGCCAAAATGTCACAATTTCTGCCATTGTGTGCAATCTTTTGAGCACAACTGTATTTAGAGGGACAGTAGATTGGGAGGTTTTATGTCTATTAGACTGGTTAAGTAGGTTACTAAAGCAATATTATAATAGTCAAGGTAACAGCACAAGAGACCTGTTCCCATTATATCACAGAACCTGCAGATTCTAGGATAGTGAATTATACTGGTGAAGATCAGGGGAATCTTTGGAATTCTTCCGTTATTTATAATCCTCTGTAGGCAAATGCACAATTAAGCCTGATTGAGATAGGTGTTTGAGACTTCCCCGGGTGGATGATAAGCTGGATAGTAGAAACAGTTTGTTACCTTTGCACTGGAGGTGTGCTATCACATTGTAAATACTTTCTGTGAGAATGTTGTTCTAAATTTAATTTGAGAGTATACAATCATCAGTTAGTAACCAGTATATTGTGAAGGGGGCCATTTAATAGTTTTTCTTAAGGGATTCATATTCAACTGTAGGTTATAACAGAATGGCACAATCATAAAACAAAACATGGCAACAAAGATCATAGAGAACGTTTCAATATTGAAAAAAAAAAAGACAGAAAGGAAGAAAATGAAAAACAAAAACAGTGAGTTATGTCGGACACAGAGCATTTTAGTAAATTTGTGGATACTTTTGATAATGTGTCAGGATTACTAGTTGATCCAGCACATAGAATTGTGTCACTCAGATGACTAATAGGTAACGTATTACCGGGCCTTAGAATGGCCGGACTTAACGTGCCAAAGAATAGTCAGGATACTTGCCGAGGTCAGGGGTTACAGAAAGAGACACAACGATAAGAGAAAGACAGAAGTCAGGGATACAGAATACTGGGAAGTCAAAATCAAAGCCAAAGTCAAAAACCAGAAGAAACTTGAAGCAGGAACGCACTCTCAGACAACCACAAGGGAAACCACGACAGGGAAATGAGCAGGATGAGAACTGGGCCTAAATACCCCTCCTCTAGATCTGATAGGCTGTAACCGGCCTTTGACCCCAAAGCAGTTATCAGGTTCCCATTAGCATAATTGCTGCTCAGCATTAACCCTTCTGTGGATTTGGTTGCTGCTCGGCACAACTTTTTCCTGTGTGGACAGTAAATGTAATTTACTACATTTTTATAAGCGGATGAATACGTGACATAATGACTGTACAATTGTAGCCAGTGGTGTATTTAGCATTTGTGCTGCCCTAGGCAGGACGGTGCTCGGGCACCCCCCTCCCCCAAATTTAAATTTCCCCCACCCCTTCCTGTCAAGGCCGCATTTTGACTGACTGACGCTCACTCACTGACAGACGCACACTCACTGACAGACACACACTCTCATATACACTGACAAACAATGACATACACACACTATTACTTGGACACACACTCTCACTGACAGACGCACGCACTTACTGATAGATGCACGCACTCACTGACAGACACACGCCCCCACTGACCAACACATACACACTCACTGACCGACACACACACACATTCACTCACAGACACACACATACATGCTTACACACACACAAACACATTCACTTACAGACACACACACATACACACTTACAGACACATACATACATACACTTAAAGATACACAAACACATTCACTCATACATTCACTAGGACATAAACACTCACAGACGCACGCACACAGACATTTCCACCAACACTCACAAACTAATATTTTTTAACATTTTATTTTTTTTATTCCCTGGGAGACCTAGAGTGGATTGCTTACCTGCAGTCCAGTGTGACTGCTGGACGGGCAGGCAGGGGGCGCACAGGCTGAGTAGGTGGTGCTTAGTGATGCCGGGAGCCGGTCTGACGTCATATTCCGGCTTCATTAAGCGGCGCGGAGGGAGCTGAGCAGGAACAGCTCAGGTGAGTATGCTCCCTCGCTGCCCACGGCCTGCCACCAGCCTTGGGGGGGGGGCTCAAAAGTGGCCAGCCGGCCAGCTCTTGAGCCCCCCAGGATATGAGGCAAGCAAGGGATCTGCCTGGGCGTTTAGGGGTGGCTTTTTTTGCCGCCCCCTGCAAAGTGCTGCCCAAGGCAGATGCCTTGTTTGCCTCATGATACACACATCCCTGATTGTAGTATGAGCATAGGGGTGAAGATTTATTGAACTGAACCAAATGCCAAACATTTTAAATAAAAGATAATTTGTTGTGTGTCACCTTAGCTAAAAGTCATCAATAATCCATTCGTTGTATCAAAGGCTGGACTGGGTCACAAACCTTGCCCAGGCATTTTTAAAATGGCCCAGTGGGATGTGATAGAATCGAAGAGGTGGCGTGTTGTGTCATCCCTATGCCAAGCATGTTAATTCAATGCTCTTCCAGGGCATCTCATACACAGAGCTTTCTCATGGGTAGAAGGCTGAAGAGCTTTGGCATAGGAAAAGGTCCTGTGTTTTTTTTGCTCAGAATAAGCAAATTTAAAGACATGTTTGTGCTGCATTTACTCATGACTTGTCTCTGGTGTTACCATACTTGGACTACCAGAGGACCATGGGCCAGTAGAGGGTATTGTGCGGGCTTTTAGAGGCTGCTTGTAGAATTGTGCATGCACACACCACACACATCTTCTAGACACACAATCTGTATGGCCTTATACATGTGCACACAAACACACACTTTAACCCTTTACAGTCCAGAAACACACAATATAGCCACAATATAACATCACAACTGACACAATATAACATCACAACTGACACACGCAATCCCTCAAGCATGCTTCCTACATATACACCATCATAGAGGGCCTCCCCCCAAACTCACCTTGTCCTACTTTTTCCCTCTAGAATCCCACTAATTGACACACCTGATACAAGGTGCAAGGACAAGGAAGTGCAGCACTAAATTCAGTTGTACTGTGTAAAACAAACACAGGATATTTTCCCCATCTAAAATCTCTTCAGCAGGTCTCCGCACGTGGAATGTCCTGGAGAGGCATCCAGCTACATACTCATTTTGGGGGTCATTACATAACATGTCCCATTTTTGGCCCCAATCTTCTGATTGGACTGCTCTGTCCTTAAAGGTCTGGGGCAGATTTGTAAGCCAGCAATTCCCTGCTTGGGAAGTATAGTAATACAGCTTGCGTTCTTCAATATTTCTGCTGTGCTGTCATTTCTCACCCTTCCTATTGTCAAACATGATATTTCTTTTAACAAAACATGTTATATGTATTATTTTTACATGTAAATGTTAATTATGCTTTAAAATATTTTTTTTGGTCCAACTGTAGATCTTTCAGTTAAAATAGTGCACAAAGCACCATATGTGATAGATATTCCTTGCACAATTTAAAGTGCAATAGGTTGAGACAAAGCAAAGCAGAACATTGTAATTCTTTTAGACAGAACTGAATGTCCTTCAAAAACATTTTTATTTTGTTTTACTAATAATACCTTTGTTTTGTGCTAGATAGCATCATCTTGGATCTAATATAAAAAAAGGCATTAGCATTAATAAATATCCTATTTACCATACAAAAGTCACAATGGATACTCTTATCATTACATTTTGTAACATTTCTTATTTACTTCACAATTTATATAGTTATATTTAATATAAACAGTTTTAAGAACTTTTGCAACAGGACACTTTACATTGGGAGTAATTGTGTTTAAATAACTAAGCATGATCTGTAAGCGATTTAAACAAGTATAGTTTTTTTTTCTGTAAAGAATACAGTCTAAACCAAGTATACATTTAGCCAACAGATTTATTATATCATCTTAAATTTAGTCTAAGTCAGTGTTTCCCAACCCAGTCCTCAAGGCGCACCTACCAGTCCAGGATTTAGGGATTACATAGCAGTGGCTAAGGTGTTTTTAGAAAAAAAAAAGAAAAAACACCTTAGACACAACTGGGTCACCCCTAAATCCTGGACTGGTAGGTGTGCCTTGAGGACTGGGTTGGGAAACACTGGTCTAAGTAATATGTAAATAACAGGAATTATATACATACAAATATCTGATAAACTGATTTTAAAGCATTATACAGATAAAAATAATAATTAACAAAATGTTCCTGCATTTGCTGCAAATCCAAGGGTTTGCTGCTTTCTGCTCTGAATTCTGGGCCAACTAGAAAGTAAATGACACCTGTTATATAAGCTCAGCTATCCATGGTTTTCAACGGTAGTGCTAAGAAAGGGGTCTTTATGTTCTGAAAATATTTTAAGCTTGGTTCAATGCAAAACCCAGGCCCATTCCCAACCCCATACCCTCAACTCCTTCAAGGGCCAAGGCCATAATGCGGTGGAGTGATGCAACTACTACATGTGTAAAAGGCCTGAGCCACCTACGCCTCAATAAACTAGTTGTTACTATACAGTTGTTGGTATCTTCCTGTCTTCTACGTTGGGCCACCATCAAGGGTTGACAACAACAACTCTGTTAAGGGGTATGGTTGATCAATGGACTGGATGGACTGGGCCAATTAACTGACATTACTGACTGCCCCCACTAGACATGTGCAATTTGTTTTGTTCTGAAATGTAAATTCTGACTAATTTTGTGGAGGCTTCCGAATGTCCAAATTTCTGAAGTGCCAAAATGCTTCGGATTTCTGAAAAGTGGCAAAACAAGAGAGGGAGGGAAAATTATGGGAATAATGACAGGAATCAAACCCTAACCCCTAACCCTACCCCTACCTCTATCCTTTACCCCTAACCCTACCCCTAACACTATCCCCATCCCCAACCCTAACCCTACCCCTAACCCTACTCTTAGCCCTAACCCTACCCCTAAACCTACCCCTATCCCTATTTATGTAAGTGGTTGTGGTGGTTGTGGTTGTGGGTAGAGTAAAGGGTAGGGTTGGGGGTAGGGTTAGGGGTAGAGTTGTGGGTATAGTTAGGGTTAGGGGTAGGTTAGGGTTAGTTTTGAACTGTGTGAAGAGCTGTATGTTTGTAAGAAAAATAAAGTTTACAAATCAAAAAGACAATTCAAGAACATTGTCTGCATCTGAAAAAAAAAAACCACAAGATACAACGTGAATTCTACAATCAAGCACGTAGCAGAGATTGGCAAGTTTCCAGATCCAAGTCCAGAATGTACAGCTGTGTGGGTGAAGCAAAGAAATAGGCAGAAATAACGTTTGATCTGATGAGTAACATGGAATTCATAAATTATATTGCAGAGAAAAGTAAATTGCAGTTTGCATTTAATAAATGCTGTTTTGTGGCAATCTTTATACACATAAAGTGAAATTGGCAATAGTGAAATTGACAAGACTTTGAATCTAGTCTGTACTTACAATCCATTGATTTGTAAACGAGATGCATGTCAAGGCAAATTTGAATCATCAGATAAAGAAGTTGACTTGTATATTACAAATCATATTTAAATGACCAGTGTAACAATGTAACAAAGAGTACATTCTGTAGTTGTGAGAGATTGTCAGAAACTGTCTGTGAACTGGAGTAGAAAGTTGAAGTTGGAAATGGTCTTATTTGCCAGCTTAGAAATTAAAGGGACAATATAGTCAACCATACCACTTCAGCTAAATACAGTGGTCTGGGTGCCAGGTCCCTCAGGTTTTAACTCTTCACATGTAAACATAACAGTTTCAGAGAAGTGGCTGTCTTTCTCGGGAACTGACGTCGTCGGGGGGAGAAGAGGTCACTAGCGCCGAGGTAGCCCGGCACCAGGGCCGCCATCAGGGCATGACAACCATAACAGTTGTCATGGGCCCGGCGGTCCTGGGGGGCCCCGAGCCCCACATACTGCTGCAGTAAGTAATGGCTGAGCTGGGGAGTTAAACAATCTCCCCAGCCAGCCTGCACTCAGCAAGGGGCCCGCACAGCCGTCCGCGGGCCCCTGCTGCTACTAATCATCTCCTCCGTGCAGGGCACACTGAGGGACAGCTATAGGGGCCTTCCAAAGACCCCACTAGGCTGCCCCTCAGTGTGCCTGTCTCCAAACACAGCCTCACTGAGCTGCCTGTAACTGCTCAGGGCAGCTCCCTGCAGCTGGTTCTGCAGGAAGTGACATCACCAGTCACAGTGCAGAGTGAGCTGTGCGGAGCTGCCCTGAGCAGACTTACAGGCAGCGTATCAGCATTGTGAGGTTCCTACAGAAGAGGACCACCAGAGAGGTAAGGTTTGGGAGGGTTTTGGGAGCCCCTACCCCCCTTGCTCCCACTGCATCCCCTACCCCCACTGCATCCCCTACCCCCCCTGCTCCCACTGCATCCCCTACACCCCCTGCTCCCACTGCATCCCCTACCCCCCCTGCTCCCACTGCATCCCCTACCCCCCTTGCTCCCACTGCATCCCCTACCCCCCTGCTCCCACTGCATCCCCTACCCTCCCTTGCTCCCACTGCATCTCTACCCCCCCTGCACCCACTGCATCCCCTATCCTCCCTACCCCCCTGCTCCCACTGCATCCCCTATCCCCCTTGCTCCCACTGCATCCCCTACCCCCCTTGCTCCCACTGCATCCCCTACCCCCCCTTGCTCCCACTGCATCCCCTACCCCCCCTTGCTCCCACTGCATCCCCTACCCCCCCTTGCTCCCACTGCATCCCCTACCCCCTGCTCCCACTGCATCCCCTACCCCCTGCTCCCACTGCATCCCCTACCCCCTGCTCCCACTGCACCCCCTACCCCCCTGCTCCCACTGCATCCCCTACCCCCCTGCTCCCACTGCATCCCCTACCCCCCTGCTTCCACTGCATCCCCTACCCCCCTGCTCCCACTGCATCCCCTACCCCCTGCTCCCACTGCAGCTCCTGCCCCCTGCACAGTGCGCAATGGCAGGGTTTCGCTTTTGGTAGTGGCTAGTGGGCTACCCAACTGCTCCCACTGCAGCTCCTATTACCCTTTGCACCCACTACATCCTGTCCCTCCTCTGCACCCACTACAGCCTCTATTCCCCCCTGTACCCTCTGCAGCCCCTTCCACTCACACCCTTTGCACGCACAAAAATAAAGGGACACTATAGTTACCAGAACAACTACAGTTTAATTTATATTATAGAGCTTAATGTAGTTGTTCTGGTGAGTATAGTCTACCACTGCAGGGTTTTTGCTGCAAAGACTGCCTTTTCAGAGAAAATGCAGTGTTTACATTGCTGCCTAGGAACATCTAGGCGCTTCCTGTGTCAGTGTTGCAAAATGTGCAGCACTGACATTCAACATCTCCATGCTCTGCATGTCAACGCTGAACGCTTGTCATAGAGAAGCACATATATATATATCTATATATATATATATATATATATATATATATATATATATATATATATATGTGCACAGAGGGCCCCCTGCTACCTGTACGATGAAGAGGGGGCCCAGCAGCACACTCTGTCCTCCTTTCCAGCTGCTCTCTGTCTAACTTTCCTGCGGCTGCCAGAGCGTTGCCACGGGTTACTATGGCAACGCTCCGCACAGCACGCAGGCCTGTCTCGTGAGATTTAGTCAGAGAGGAGCTGTAAAGGAAGACAGTGTGTGCTGCTGGGCCCCCTCTTTAATGTACCGCGGCTGGCTCCCTCCACCATGCCACTGGATCAACAGGAAATGCGATCTCCCCCCTCCCTGGCACGGTAAGAACCAGGGAGGGGGGAATAAAATTGAAATATACACAAATAAATAAATAAAATAATACTCCCCTTCCCCCCTATTTTACACACACACACTGAATCCTTACAAGCACACTCTTCACTACACACACACACACACTACATTCACTCAACACACTCTGCACTACACACACACACACTACATTCACTAAACACACTCTGCACTACACACACACTACATTCACTAACACACTCTGCACTACATTCACTAAACACACTCTGCACTACAGACACACACTATATTCACTATACACATTTTGCTCTACACACACACACTACATTCACTATACACATTTTGCACTACACACACACACTACATTCACTAAACACACTCTGCACTACATTCACTATACACTCTCTGCACTCACTACAAACACTACATTCACTAAACACACTTTGCACTACACACGCACTACATTCACTAAACACACTTTGCACTACACACACACTACATTCACTAAACACACTTTGCACTACACACACTACATTCACTACACACACACACACTACATTCACTATACACACGTTTCACTCACTACAAACACACTACATTCACTACAAACACACTACATTCACTATACACACTACATCCACTACAAAAACACACACTCTGCATTCACTATACACACACCTACATTCACTACACACACACTCTGCATCTAATGCATGCATACAAACATTACATACATTACACAAAACATACAATCTGCATCCACTATATACACTGCATCCATGACACACATACTGCATCCACTATACACACTGTATCCATGACACACATACCGCATCCACTATACACATTCTACATCCACTATACACACTGCATCCATGACACACATACCGCATCCACTATACACACACACTTCATCCTTGTGGGCGGACTCGGGGCTGGCCCCGGGGGCCCAGATCTTGATCTGTGTCAGGGGCCCTAAAATTTCTGATGGCAGCCCTGCCCGGCACTAGATAAAGGTAAGCTGCTAAAGGGGTTTTAACCCCTTCAGTGCCACGGGAGGGGATCCCTGAGGGTGAGGGCACCCTCAGGGCACTATAGTGTCAGGAAAACAGCAGGCCTAGAACCAATTCATACTGAAAATATATCATCTTATAGTGATTTGCAGGAATGTAAATTTCAAGACAGAGCTGCAAAACTTAGTTTGAAAATTCATGAACAATTCATGAAAAATTTGAAATGTATTCTGGTTTATGACACGTCACTGTATGCATTTAGTAATACTGAAATTTTCAAGTCGACACCTAAGTCTGATGCATATTGATGTGTGTAACTTACACACAGAAGAATTATAATATAGATGTATAATAACATCAGGCGAACCACCCAACAAAAAAGAAGAAATATATATTATATAATAATAAGAAGAAAGGGAATTTATTACAGCAAACACGTCATTAAATTTCCTTCTGCTGCCTAAAATAAACACAGAGGCATTTGCAATCCAAGAGCACTTCGAACTGGCATACTCATTTTACATGTCATTGGTGATGACACAACATGCCCCTATCTCAGACCTTTCCTCTCTTATTGGGCTGCTCCATCCAGTTTTGTCTCAATTCAGCTCTGGATATATGGTTCAACACTTGGCTCCATTCATCAGAAAATGTGAATGGAACTTCTGTGTAAGCTGATAGAAGATGCACCCAAACTTATCTTCCTGGTTTAATGGAGGTAAAGATCCTGCATCATCTGCTTTACAGGAAACTGTGTAGGGGCCAGTCATCGATACTATAGGCTTCCTATCAGACTATCAGGCTTCCTCAAACTCTGGCCCTCCAGATGTTGTTGAACTACAACTCCCATGATTCTATGAACGAAATAGATAGGCTGAGAATCATGGGAGTTGTAGTTCAGCAACATCTGGAGGAGCCGGAGTTTGGGAAAGCCTGCTATAGAGTGTATCAGATCAACAGATACTTCCACCTTTGACACAACCAAGTGACATGTTTGTAGCACAGAATATACAACTTGGTTATTAGTTCCATAAAAATCACATGATGGTAAGAAGATGTTGGGCTGTTAGAGATTTCAAAGCAGCAAGAACATTTCTACAATTTGTGTAGACTATCTGTCTATAAAAAAGTTAACATGCTAACTAGCTTTATGTTAACTTTTTTTATAGCCAAATAGTCTACACAAATTTTGCCCCTCTGCTTCCATCCTATACTCAGCTCCATCTGCACAACAACATAGAGCAATTGCAAGCATATGTGGAGTGAAGTAAAAAAAAATAAGTTTTTAAAAGTTTGTGTGGAATGGTGAAAAGTAAGTTTATTTTTGCTGGATAGATGAACTCTTGTCAGATACATTGCTCAAAGTTTGCATTACAAGATGACTGTTGACAGATATTCTTCTAAATAGAATGAAAAAGGATAAATGAGTCATTTATTACACAGGAGTTTACAGAGGAAGAGGTTCTATTTCAACTGTCAAAAGTAAAGACAAATAAGTCAATGGGACCTGATGGAATACACCCAAAGCTATTAAAAGAGCTTAGTGGTGTACTAGCAAAACCATTAACAGATTTATTTAACCAATCATTGTTAACAAGAGTAGTCTCAGAAGATTGGAAGTTAGCGAATGCTGTGCCCATTCACAAGAAAGGTAATAGGGAGGAGTCGGGCAACTGTAGGCCAGTAAGCCTTACTTCAGTAGTGGGGAAAGTGAAGGAAACCATGTTAAAGGATAGGATTGTTGAACATCTAAAAACACATGGATTTGAAGATCAGAGACAACATGGGTTTACTTCAGGGAGATCATGCCAAACTAATCTTATTGATTTTTTTGATTGGGTAACTAAAATTATAGATCAGGGTGGTGCAGTAGACATTGCTTACCTAGATTTCAGTAAGGCTTTTGACACTGTTGCACATAGAAGGCTTATCAATAAACTGCAATCTTTGAGTTTGGATTCCAATATTGTTGAATGGGTAAGGCAGTGGCTGAGTGACAGGCAACAGAGGGTTGTAGTCAATGGAGTATATTCAAAGCTTGGGCTTGTCACCAGTGGAGTACCTCAGGGATCTGTACTTGGACCCATTCTCTTTAATATTTTTATTAGTGATATTGCAGAAGGTCTTGATGGTAAGGTGTGTCTTTTTGCGGATGATACTAAGATATGTAACAGGGTTGATGTTCCAGGAGGGATAAGCCAAATGGCAAGTGATTTAGATAAACTAGAAAAATGGTCAGAGTTGTGGCAACTGACATTTAATGTGGATAAGTGCAAGATAATGCATCTTGGACGTAAAAACCCAAGGGCAGAGTACAGAATATTTGATAGAGTCCTAACCTCAACATCTGAGGAAAGGGATTTAGGGGTGATTATTTCTGAGGACTTAAAGGTAGGCAGACAATGTAATAGAGCAGCAGGAAATGCTAGCAGAATGCTTGGTTGTATAGGGAGAGGTATTAGCAATAGAAAGAGGGAAGTGCTCATGCCATTGTACAGAACACTGGTGAGACCTCACTTGGAGTATTGTACGCAGTACTGGAGACCATATCTTCAGAAGGATATTGATACCTTAGAGAGAGTTCAAAGAAGGGCTACTAAACTGGTTCATGGATTGCAGGATAAAACTTACCAGGAAAGGTTAAAGGATCTTAACATGTATAGCTTGGAGGAAAGACGAGACAGGGGGATATGATAGAAACATTTAAATACATAAAGGGAATCAACACAGTAAAGGAGGAGACTGTATTTAAAATAAGAAAACCTACCACAACAAGAGGACATAGTCTTAAATTAGAGGGACAAAGGTTTAAAAATAATATCAGGAAGTATTACTTTACTGAGAGGGTAGTGGATGCATGGAATAGCCTTCCAGCTGAAGTGGTAGAGGTTAACACAGTAAAGGAGTTTAAGCATGCGTGGGATAGGCATAAGGCTATCCTAATTATAAGATAAGACCAGGGACTAATGAAAGTATTTAGAAAACTGGGCAGACTACATTATTATTATTATTATTATTGCAATTTATATAGCGCCAACAGATTCCGTAGCGCTTTACAATATTATGAGAGGGGATTTAACTATAAATAGGACAATTACAAATAAACTTACAGGAACAATAGGTTGAAGAGGACCCTGCTCGATCGAGCTTACATTCTATAGGAGGTGGGGTGTTAAACACATTAGGACAGGAATTTGCAATCAAATAAGGTGGACTGCCCTTTAGGAGAGGGCAAGAGACAGGTATGTGAGGTATTGGTTAGTCTTGGAGGCCATAAGCTTTCCTAAAGAGATGGGTTTTAAGGCACTTCTTAAAAGATGCAAGACTAGGGGAGAGTCTGATGGTGGTAGGCAGGCTATTCCATAGGAAGGAGCCGCCCGCAAGAAGTCCTGCAAGCGCGAGTTGGCCGTACGAGTGCGGACAACGGACAGGAGGTGGTCACAGGCAGAGCGGAGAGACCGAGAAGGGACATACCTATGGATCTGTGAGGAGATATAAGAGGGGCTAGAGTTGTTCAGTGCTTTATAGGTGTGAGTTAGTACCTTGAATTGACTCCTATAGCATACAGGAAGCCAATGTAAGGACTGGCAGAGGGGTGAGGTGTGAGAGAAACAACTAGAGAGGAAAATCAGTCTAGCAGAAGCGTTCATTACGGACTGTAGGGGTGCAGTACGGCTTTTGGGAAGACCAATCAGGAGAGGGTTACAGTAATCTATGCGGGAAATTACCAGGTGGTATCTGGTGCAAGAAAGGGGCGGATGCGGGCTATGTTTTTAAGATGGAATCTACAGGATTTGGCAACATGCTGGATGTGAGGCTCAAAGGTTAGACCCGAGTCAAGTATGACGCCAAGACAGCGCGCTTGCAAGGATGGACTGATGTTGGTACCACAAACTTGAAGGGAGAGCAAAAGAGGAGGATCAGTATTAGGAGGAGGAAAGACAAGGAGCTCAGTTTTTGAGAGATTGAGTTTCAGAAAGCGGGAGGACATATGGGTCGAATGGTTCTTATCTGCCGTCACATTCCATGTTTCTATGTTTCTATAAGAGAAATTAGTAGGGTAAAGTATGCACTGTGAGAGGCATAGGATAGGACTGGCCTTAGACCTTAAGCGCCCTGTGTTAAACGTAGAAGTGATGCTCCCAGTGTGCACCACCGACCATTATTCAATATCATCATACAATGTTAATAGATACATTTGACATGAAATTGTCACAAATCATGTGAGGATTTTGTGTGTGTAAATGTGTTGTCAACACATGTGAATGTCTTCCTTTGCGCAATATTGTCGTGTATTATATTTGAAGTGGCAATGTCAGTGTCAAGTGCATTACACTTGTGCACGGCTCTGCATTCATTTTTGCTGAACCACTTCATCTAAAAATAATAAAATTGTCATGATAGCAGAATTTCATTAATGTGGTGGTTTGGCTCGTCCATTGAAAAAGATTCAGGAAAATGAATCAGATGAATCAAAATTGCATAAAATTGGCCAATATGTGTTCTGCAAATATATACATGATATAAATATTATTAATATATATTGAAGTAGGCTGCTAGGTGTCTTTTACCACTAGTTCATAATAAAACAAATCTCCAAGCCCATTGCGATTCAGAGTTTTACTGTCAGTGGATGTCAGTGTTTCTGGATTTGTACAACCAATATGTTTGTACGTCAGTGTTACTGCATGTGTACAATATCACTATGTATGTAGGTTGGTATTCATGTATGCAAGAATATGTGTACAGGAATATGTAAATATTGTGCTTTTCACAATGACAGTACCGGGTTGATCTGACTGCAATTTGGGCACTAGCAAAAAAACAGGCATTGCCCCCTAAACTCTGCTATGGTTACTGTGATGAATGGCCATTTGAAGAACTAGACTGTATATAGTTCATTATGCCGCTACCCTGGCTCACAGAAGCAGGGCGGACATACAATGATCTCAGGACAGTGTTACATTGTAAATTCATGTTCTACTTTATTGTAACATGTAGCATTGTAACAAGAGGTAACTGTAACAGCTATGCTAGTGCATTTGTATTGTGTTTAGTTGCTCTTTGTCTCAGATGGCCTCAGCTAGATGCCAGGCTGTCTGATGGGATTAGGAAATGTACCTAGCAGCCATTGTAAGATGGTTAGCCTTCACAGTGGGAGGTGAAACAACAGTGCAATAGTATAGCATCCTGCCTATTGCATGCTTACAGCAAAATGGTCAAGGAGACACATTGTGTTGCAATAGCCGGCTCTGGTCAGAAAGGGAACTTGCTAGAGGTATCCAGAGATTTGGCTACGTTACCCCAATGGGGGCAGGGGTTAGTGTATCATGTGTCCTCACCTGGAGACTGTATCTCCTACTTATTCATTTGTCCGCTGTGTCACATTACCCCATTGTAATTTCTGTACCTGCATACTCCTCCTTGTATTTTGCAAACAAGTGGGTAATGCGTGTAAATGTAGAAAAAACTGTGTGATTATACAATAAAGTAGCAGGTTGATGGAGTTCATTTTTACATCATGAAGAGACTTTCTTGTCTCTTTCTTTGTTCTAACTATCTACAGTCTGCTATAGTGCGATCGCGCACAAGAAAATTACTAGTGGTTTTTTAGTTAGATAGAATATCCTGTAAGACCCGGAGCAACTCCGCTTTGCCAGGGGAATCAGTGACTCAAGTAGCAGAATCCTGGCACTCATAGTAGAAGTTTGCCAGACGAGCTAGCAGAAGTTCCCACAGGCGATACAAAGTCCGAACAGAGATGTCAGGACCGTAACACTTCCATCTGAATCGCCAGCGAGGAGAGACGCTGCATTTGCTAGCATGATAAGTACAGGCTAATGTAAAGAATCCCACAGCCGAAACTAGGCCTAAACTGGACCACCTTCAGGGCCAGAGATGCCAGGGACATACTGTTACAGTTACCTATCCTATTGCATTGATAACTATAGAATGCGTGGTAACCACATTGACATTTCATAAATTATTTATAAAGTATTAGTTTATCTTTTGTAGCTATTTCTTACTTGGTGTGCATATGAATTATTCATTTCAAGGGATATAAAATGTTATTGCGAAAATGTTTTTACAATACAATGGAATGCTACTCATACCCTTCTTAACCCTCACCACTGCTCCTCCATATCTCAGGTGACAGCTTCTCAAAATTAGTTTCATTTTCTTCTCTCTACAGATTATCTCTGCACTCTGACATCCTTCTGCAACAAAGCCCAGTTATTTTGCTTTCACTTTTTTGTATCATCCTTCAGCTGTCTCTTATCTCAAATATTTAATTACCTCACAAACTACGCTCTCTCCTGATCACTGGTCACTACTTCAAATATTCCCTGCAATTCTTTTGTGTCAACTTCCAAATATTAACTTCAGATTGCAAGCTCATGAATTTTCTTGCTAAGCACTTTGTATAAAAGTACTGTATTTGCTAGCTTGTAAACTCACAGGCAGGTTCATCTGTAGCTTTTGTATCAGTGTGGGTTATTAATGTGTTACATAGTGAAAGCAATACTAAAGATTAAACATACTGAAAAAAGTGGGAAGTAAAAAAATAAAAGGGGAGACAAAAAAGGAGAAGGAGCTCCTTGAATCCATAGGACCCACAACTGCAATAAGTTATCATACATTAACTAGATCAGGGAGAGTTACAGAACGTTCATTACATAAGACCCTCTGGTATGAAACAGAGTGATCACAGCACCATGGCCAACAAATCGTCCATCGAGTTAGTGTGCCTGATTTCTGCCATCTAGGGCTAAATATATTTAATCCTGATGCAGTAAGCGCCCATCTGGGGGCTAGAGTAATTTTGCAGATCAATATGTCCACACGAGTAACCTCTCACAAGAATTTCCTGTGAGAGCACTTTGATTGATTGGTTTACAAGCCAATTAGTCAGAGCTCTCTGACCTAGTTTTCAATGTGCGAGAAGGTCTTTTTAACAGAAAACTATTACCATACTTACTGTAATTTTCTTTTCTTGTCTAATATCCATGTCAGCATCACCTATGAGGTTAGCTCCTCCCTCTCAGTTATTAGGACAGTAATCGACAAATAAAGTGATGTCAAATAAGAAGTCATTTCCCCAGATTCAGCAGTCTTGTAACCAAGTCAGTCTAGAAAAAAAGGGGAGGGTTCATTGATGCTGACATGGACATTAGCCATGAAAATAAAATTATGGTAAGAATGGTAACAATTTTCTGTTTTCCAGGCCAATCCATGTCAACATCACCTATGGGACTTCCCAAATTCAGATATAGTTGGCAAAAATACACAAAAACACAATTTCAATGCTAAACAAATGTTAATCAAATGTTTGTGACAGAGTTAAAGACTTTTCTCCCAAAATATGAGACAGATGAGCCAAAAACTTGTATTTATACAAATATGAATCAGCAAGGTTGTATATAGAATATAAAGGTCATTAGCCATTAGGCAAGCTTTTATAATATATAGCAAAACAAGACAGCGTGTGTCTAATCCCACACCTCTAAGAATAGTCTGTGAGACATAAATTACTTCTCCAATATAATATAGCAGCTTCCTCTTGGGATATTCCAGACCTTATGCTGTACAGATAGAGTGTATATATAGATAGCAGACCAGTATAGCTGGTAATCTACAGAAACAAAACAGTACAATAGTGTAAGACTGTAAATATACAATAAAACTGCACCAATATCAATTGAACTCACAAGATGTAGATAGATATAATCGCGTTTGGGTGCCACCCCTTAGATGATTGGGGATAATTTAGCATTTCTGACACTTTTTACTGTAGTAAATAGCCCTGTGCCTATTAATCTCAACTAGAATATTATGCACCCATCCCATCTCTGCCTGATAATGTATTAGGGGCGTGTACAATGCCTGAAATACCTGAATTGGGTCTCTGGTTAAAATGAAATCCTAATATTTCAAAGATGTGAAGACAATTTAAAGCCAATGGAGTGATTCTGATTAGCTCTAACCTCTCTGGAGGGGAAGTGGGATATAGCCCTAGATTTGATGGCAGAGTAAGTAACTGAGCAATGTGAAATTGTAACAAGACATTTGCATAAAAATGTTGTCTGGGCGAATATAGTTAAAGGGACACCTTAAACCCCTAAAGTAATTCAGCTTGCTTGTGTGAAGAGTGTGTCCTCTTTTTTTCTTTTTACAAAGGTGCTTTGATAAATTATCATAGTTACACCCACCCTGGCTGTCAATCAGACAACTTGTCTTGTTACTTCCTGGCTGGGGAGCTAAACACAAGAGACAGCCAACTGCAGAGCACATGTCTTGCAAAGACTTCTTATTGAGCTAAATTGGGCAGTCTGTGATTGGACGGCACAAAACGTTGGAGTGGGATTAGAAGGGGAGGGCTTGCAAGTACTGCAGACAAGAGATCTGCAGCTTTTGGGAAATGTTTTTAGATATATCCAAATGAGGAAATGCATAATTAAATGCATGCATGTATAAATGCTAAATAGGGATTTTTTTTTTCTGTATTTGCAAACTGGAGTTTCCCTTTAAGCTAAAGTAGTTCCATTAAACTATAGGTAGATCCCAGGGGAACAACGGTGTCTTGACTATTCTAAGTAAAAATCTACTCACCATAAAAAATAAAATAAAAAAAAAACCTCACAAGAATAAATAAATACTGTTTTGTGGTGCTATGCATGTAACAATTGTCTTTCACTTTCATTTGTTTTAATTTTTCAAACATTTATTTGCTGTGTTTGGTCAGTAACTAGACAGCTACACAACATGGATGCTAGACTGGACTTCTAACGTAGATTAGAACCTCTTTTAGTATTTTATATGAGATACATGGTCTGTAATCATTCACAATATAGGCAGCATAGTTCATAAATATGCAAGCTTGTTTCTAGTTAAAACGGACAGGATTGTTTTCTAAAGTGAGTATTGTAGGGAATTCAAAGGGAAATTGAACTGAATTTCAAATTGAATGCCAAAATAGTTGGACTGAATAAATTTCTCCCAGCCATCTATGGTTCCAGTTCAGTTTCTTTGGCCTTAAATATGAAATTAAATGTTCAATTCCTGACAATTCTCACTTTAGTGAATAAGCCTTTTAATATATTGTTGTGACAAAGTGTGCAGCTGTATAAAATGTAACGCATACCGTATGTGTTTTGTGTTGATCAGTGCTGTCATCTGCTGTTATAGTTTGGAAATACATACTATGTATCCAGTGGATACTGGAGTTTTTAGCCAATTATAGGGCTTATATTTTATAATGTTGAATATATTATAGTTATAATAAAGATACTGTGAATTAGCTAACCTAGATGTTATTTTCCAATATACTGAAGGAAGTATCTGACTATGAAATTAGATAGTAATTAAAAAATATAATAAAGAAACTACATCCTATTAACCCCGTAGTGACACTGCTTCAGTTTGCTTGTTTTTTACTTCATGACACAAGAAATGTTGGCAATTTAATTTTCATTTTGGCATCATGTGCTTGTGTTGAACCGCAAGTTTCATCTTTCTCATTTATTGCACCAACAAATATAATATATAATTATATGTAAAGGCAAAAGGGGGTTATATCTGACCTGACATAAACATATATGAATTCTCATGTATTATAAAAAAAAATACAAAAAAAATTGCAAAACCAAATGCAATGAAATCAAAGTTTATTTTTATTTTTTTCAATTCTTTATTTTTGCAGTGCATAGTTTGAACACATACACTTGTATCGCCACGATAGCGGGTCCAAGTTGGTGAAATAAAACATATTCAACATTTTACAGTATCATGGCAAATTTAAACAGCACTTTTTCTTTTTTATATAGAACATGGTTACATGAAAAATCTTCCTCAGTGTTTAATAGTATAGTAAACTGATTAATTCTGTGACTTGTGGGATTAACATGCTAGCTGAACATAAGGTAACATCTCTGTACTATCTGGACATATAATTGTCATGCTGCTTCAAAAACTGAATGTATATACGTGGTGTAGCTATATTTGCCTGAATAGGTTAATTGTATGTCGGCCCTAGGATTAGTGGTGCTATGAGAAAATACGTTTGAGGTGGCATGTGGGGAAGCAAAATGTCATAGCGAGGTCCCCTGGGGTCCCCCAGGTAGAGGTCCCCTTGTGGATAGGCCAGATAGGGCCGCCACCAGAAATTTTGGGGCCCCTAACTCAGCTCAGGGTCTGGGCCCCCTGGGGCCACCTCCACTTGCTGCGGCTCCTTTTTTTTTTTTTTTTTTTTTTTTTAGGGGCCCGGTTGCGCTATAACACGGCCACAGCGCTGACCGGGCCCCTGAAGACACAGGGCCCATCGGGTGGCTATAAGTGCATGGGCCACCCGATGGACCCCATCAGTGGCTGCTTTTTTTTTTAACCATGCTACACATGGTTGTCACCCCCTGAGGTTACATTAACAGGACACAAAGAAAATACATCAATGACTAAATTCACAGTTTAGAACTGATGTTAAGACACATAAGATAATTAATGCTAAGCAAGGAATGCAGGAAAATGAAAACACTATAATTAGTTATATACTGTAAAAGTTCATGCTACGTGGAATTTAATTAGTTGGTAATAAAAGCCGAATCTATTTAAAGGGGTAGTCAAAGAAAAAACTATAACCACTCAACATCCTCTGACATCACTGGATCATTGGTCTGTTCAGTCACATGGAAATCAGACTACTTGAATTTGAAGTGCACATGAAAGCTCTGCTAATACAATCATTATGACATATGGTTTAGGAATTAACCCAGCTGACATGATATCCATGCTAAAAGCACTGAAGCATATCAGATACAAAGTCTCCCTATAGAAATTCTGCTCTGGTTCTATATGGAATTTCTCATAGAATGTAGGACACTAAATATTATATATAATTGGAAATGTTTTGATATCTTCCTTCATCACTTCCTGTTTTTTTTTACGTGCACCATTGAAGAAATTCTTTTTATCCATTTTATTATTATTATTGATAAAAAAATATGTATTATACAGCCTCTCCGTGTATGATGATTTAAAGCCAACAAATAATGTGCAAGCAGCCATTTTAACTTCTCTTTGGTCAGACGCAACCTGTGCTCCGATGAGATTGACCACCATGCAAAGTTTGAACCTTGACAACTGGTTCATAGCTCCTTTCTAAGAGATTGTCAGAAATATGAACATGTACTAGGTCCAGTTACCTTTACCTTCTACGGGCAGACATTAAGTGTACTTCATTTTCATATTTTCCCCAGTGATTGGGTGCGCAAAGCTCAAGTAATTAAGCATAAGTAGGGAGACTCTGAGTATTTCTAAGAGTCCTACTCTCTCCCCTTAATGTATCCCATCCACCTAAGTGCAACTCTCACCTAAAAACAAACTAATTAACTCCATATATACTGTATAACTCAGTAACCAAATGGTTAATTATGGGAAAGTGTCCCGTTCACACAATGAGCAGAAGTCTTGGAGTCAAGTAAAAGCTTCCAATCACCCCACTTTGGGAAAAGATACCTCTTTATCACTGTACCATACAACAATGAATTAATCCCAAGTCTGTCTATCAGTCACTGTATAAACACACACAAGTGGGGCTTCAGCCTTTCCTAAATAGAAATAGAAATGCACACCGTAGTGAAGCAGTATTACATGTTATATTGTGTCCCAGCTATAGATTGCCCTCACAGGATTTATGAAATTAAATGCCTTCAAACCACTCAGGGTTTTCTCAATGAGTTAACAGCACGCCTCATCCTTTTTTTGTTCTCTGCACAGGAATGCTCGAAGGACTCCAATGCAGGTAAAAGACAGACATACATAGACATCTATACACACATACAGACAGACATAGACACACATAAAAAAAGACATACAGACACACATACAGCTAATTTTCCAGCCACCCTCCTGTCTCTTACCTTTTCTTTGCAGGAGGGTGGCTGGGGCTGATGGCACTGGCAGTCGGCTGGCTCTCCCTCACTGGCGCGCGCGCGCGCTCCTCCCGCAGCACTTGCTGCGGCTGCTTTTTTTTTTTTTTAAGGGGCTATAACACGGCCACAGCGCTGACCGGGCCCCTGAAGACACAGGGCCCATTGGGTGGCTATAAGTGCATGGGCCACCCGATGGACCCCATCAGCGTGCGGGCCACGGTGCAAGTGCACCGGAGGCAGTTCCACCGTTACACGTGGGGCCCGGGCCGCTGGGCCCCCCAGGGCCGCCGGGCCCGTGACAACCGTCATGGTTGTCACCCCCTGATGGCGGCCCTGAGGCCAGATGGAGGAAGATCAATACCCAGAGGTCGCGATGTGGCACAGTGAGTCGTGTTCGCTCTCCCCGTCCTGGACCCTTGTTTACCGTGTGTCTCTGATGGCTCACCCAATGCCTTGTTGGGGCTGTACAGTGCTCTGTTGTGGGTGTCCCTAGATCTCCTTTTGGGACCGGTGAGTGAACAGGAGTTGGGGTCGTTTGGCTGTACCTTGTTGCCTGCGTAGGGTCGCCCCTGATATGGTGAGTGCTTGTAGCCGGCTTGTGTTTGGCTTCTGCGGTGTTCTGCGCTTCGATGCCTTGTGTGTGCGAGGTGTGTGCTCTCCTCTCCACCGCCATGGTGTGGTTTTAGATCCCACCGGTGCTGTGATTCGTTGCTGCGGATCGGTTGGTGGCTGTCTAGGAGGGCGACGTGAGCTGGGTGGTCTTGGGACCCGTTGTTGCAGCCGGTGCTTGAGCTTAAGCCAGAATTCGGCGAAAATTCGATTCAGGTTGGACCCGGGTTCTTGTTGGGCCTCGTGCTTGCTGGAAGGCAGCATGGTTTCCGCCATTTTAGGTAGGCCTCTCATTTCCCTCATGCATTCCTGCTTTGTCTGGGAAGAGCCCCAGGGATGGACCAGGATCACCCCCACCGGTCCAAGGGGGGAGTTGCGGGGTGCCCGCTTGTGGCAGTTGGTCTCCGGAGTGCTCCAGGCTGGGAGGTCGGCCGCCTCTCCCGCCCGGCACACGCTAGGCCGCATGCCCTCGCGGGTACAATCTGCTGTCCATCGTCCACTCATGGGCCGCTTTACCGGTTCACCGTGGGGACTTGGCTTTAGTAAGTCGCTTGGGGTCTCGTGCTGTATTTTAGGGCGGTCAAGACGTGTATTTTTTAGCCATTTTGGCCAGGTTTAGTAGGGAGCTCCAGCCATACACGTCTGTCCACCATGACAGTCAGGCCCCACCCCCCTAAATCAAAGTTTATTTTGACAGTTTTCGCAATATCCACATAATTAGTGCAGATTAAGAAAAATAATTTTAAAAAAGTTAATTTGCCTTGATTTACGAAGTACATCATATATCTAGGATTTCCTGGTTAATTAATGCATTAGCTCCACCCATTTAGCTGTTTAGGACAATAAGTAAAATATATAAATATACTTTTTTGGGTCACAATCAGTGAATTATCCTGTCATTTTGGTTGTGACCTCTTTATGAGGTCTATCAATTTTTGTTTTAGCTAACCTGGGCTATTTTTTTTTTTTTTATTTAGCTTTCCCTGGGAGAGTTCATCCTCTCTCTCTCCTAGTAGCCCTCAGTATGCAGCCCCTTTAAGGTAAACTTCACAGAGGGAAGGATAACACTTCAAGCTTTGTGTTTCACTGGTCACAGCTCTGTGATCTAGTTGGTAGCGGTTTTTAGTATGCACTGATTATCTTATTTATTGTTCTGCTTTGTGTCATTTTTTTAATGTGCTGCAGGTAAGTTAATTTAACATTTTGCTTGTTTTTGCTTTCGTACATGGTTTGTTTTGGGGCTTAATTAGTTTCTATATCTGTTTTATTTTTAGCTACCTCCTTTGATTTTTTTATGGAACCTTCTTAATCTGCCAGGAGGACTCCTTCTAGAAATGCCAGGTAAGCTGCTACTTGTTCATTTCAAATAGTGCCTTCCATAAGGATTGCTATGTTTGGCTGACATTCTTTTTTTGCCATTTGTAGCAATCCTGAATTGTAATCTGTGGAGAAAGCAGGTAGGAAAATGAAGCATAAACCTAATATGTGTGCTGCATGTGAGGAAGTCAATAAATTGTGAATAAAGCAGATGTGCATATAATAATTCAGCAGAGGGCGCCAGATGCCAGTGTTAGTGTAGCATATATATACCTGGGAGATATAAATATACAGGGAACCTGGGAAACACCATGTCATCACATTACAGCAAATATTCTGGAAATGAGAGCAGCCTTTCTTGCTCTTCATCATTTGCATGATCTTTTGGTAGGAAAATGGGTAAAATTGAGGATCAACAATCAGTCATTTCTACATCAACAGACAGGGAGAAACAAGGAGCAAGGGAAGTTACTCCAATAAAGTGCTGGGCTCTGAAGAAAGTTCAAGATATCTTGGCAGTCCATGTAGCTGTGAAATACAATACCAAAGCGGATTATCTAATTTGCCATTTCTTGGATCACTCAGAATTTCAATTAAATACAGATTATTTTTTTTCAAAGTTAGGACAAAGGTGGGGTCATCCGGGAATAGATCTCATGGCCTCGGGTTCAAACAGCCAACTTCCAGTTTTCTATTCCCACAAGTACCATCCTCAAGTCCTTCCTCCAGATACTCTCATCTTTCCGTGGAAGTTCAAACTAGTCTATGTTTTTCATCCAACCTCTTTATTTTGCAGTACTTTGAAGAAAATTTGCAGGTAACAATTAACAGTGATTGCAATCATTCTGTTTTTGCCCAAGAGGCCATGGTTTTCTCCTCTCCATAGCTCCACAAATGAACTCTTGCCATGGAAGAATTTACTGTCCCAAGGACCAGTTCTCCATCTGGCAATTCCCAAGCTTCATTAGATGGCTTGGAACCAAGAGGAAGGCATTAGCAGATAACAACAAAAAAAGTTATTTCCACACTTCTCCGCTCTCATAAAATTTCAACTTCTAATACTCACTACAAAATGTGGTTAGTCTTTGCAGATTGAGCAAAATTTAAAAATCCTTACCCGATTTACCCTCAATTGTTTATATTTTAGAATTTTTGCAGTCAGGGTTGGACAAATGTCTCCTTCTAAGGGGTCTTAAAGTTCAAATTCCTGCTCTTTTTTACCCTGACAGTTACTCGTTGAGCCTTGGTTCTTATGGTAGACTGTTTTCTTACAGTAGTTAAAGAGGTTCAACCACCTATCAAATCCTCAGCATTTTTTAGTGGTTCTTAGACATTTGACTGAAGTACCTTTTGAGCCTCTGCAAGCAACTTCTGATATGTTTTAAACTTTAAAATGTCTTTGTTGTTGACCATCACGACAGGAAGATGGGATTTGAAATACAAACCTTCTCTTCTGAACCTCCTCTAACCATTTTTTATCCAGACAGGGTGGTATTGCATACTGTACCAGAGTTTCATCCAAAAGTTTCTCTTTCCACATTAATCTAGAAGTCGTGCTTCCCTCCTTATACCAACCTACATCCAATCCAGATGAAGAAATATGCCATTCCCTTGAGGTAAGGAGATGCCTATAATGTTACCTGGAACATACCAAACCTTGGAAAACATTTAATGGTCTATTCCTTATGCCATGCAAGATGAATACAAACTATCAAATACTTCAAAAATCCACCTCTGTGAAGTTGGAAAATCCATTTTGGAACTCTGCACTATACTAGTGGAACTCTGCAGCTATTTTTAATGAACTTTATATTTTAATAATTTATATTTTTAATCTTGTGCTTTTGTTTTATATATTTTCTCATATTTCTCTTATTTATTAGTCAATCTGCACACACCAGTTAAGCCTTAAGACTTGCTTTTGTCACAGAAATATAAAATTTGTGTTTAACAATGTATTGACTATCCACTGAGTTCAGGTGGAATGGGGTTTCAGTTGCTTTTTTCCCAACCATACCTTTCTTGGTTTGTGCTCCGCAAGTAACGCCAAGCCTCAATAGCAAGCAAGTAACCAACTTAATGCTGATAAGTTGCATTAACAATGAAAAAGCTGTCCATGAGTGGTTCACTGGCTTTGCATTTCTTCCGGAGTTGTGTTTCAAAGTTGATGTATAGAGCAAACACAAACTTCAAGTTATCTATGTTTAAAATTAAATAATGAGGCAAAAAGGTGATTCTTCGTTGAACTCATTTGCACATGCCGACCCAGATTCCCTTGTGGTGATAACATCACTGCAATTTGAGATTTCGATAAGAAGAGCAAGTCTTAAGGCTTGACTGGTGTGTGCAGATCTGTGTTTAACAATGTATTGACTATATGCTGACTTCAGGTGGAAGGGTTTTTCAATCACTTGTTTCACTCGTTGTGCTCTTATTTATTAAATATTTTTCACTTTTGCAGTATATCAGTCTGAGGTGCTTTTTCTTTCTTTTTCTGCATTTTACCACCCAATTCATGTAGGGAGTGTATGTCCCTATAGTCATTGATTAGTCAGGGATACAGAAAAAACATTTCGACTTACCATAATTTTCTTTTCCTGGATATATCCATTGTAGCATTGGGACCTTCTACTCATGATATATATATTTGTCTTTCAAATTCGAGGTACTAAGACTGAAGAGGAGGTCCAATGTATTCATATATTTTTCTTCCTGTTTTAAATTTGGAGGATCTAACCCTCTAGTAATTTTGGCATGGATGAATCCAGGGGAAAGAATGACAGTAAGACTAAATACATTTTACAGTATTCACTTTGTTTTTGGTAGTTACTGTCACAAAATAACAGGATTAACATTTTAATGTGGAATGATTTTAGAATTTGCAACGTTTGTATTCTACGTTTAATAGCCATCACAGAAAAAAACATTGCTACACTAAAGAATATATTTATATAAAGTAGACATCAAAGGGCATTTACCTGAGGGCATTTTGACACTGTTTAATGTGTATTTCCAACACCTGATGTTTAAGATCCCAAATTGTGTTCTGCTACATCTTCTGAGTACAACAGTACCCAGTGGTGTATCCTGGTTTTGTGCTGCCCTAGGCAGGACAAAACTCAGGCGCCCCCCTCTCCCCCCGCGCTACCCCCACCCAACCTTTCCCCCCGCCCCGCATTCTAAATACACACACACACACTCGCTAACAGAAACACACACACACTAACAGACACACTCACTAACAGACAAACACACTCACTAACAGACACACACTCACTCACTAGCAGACACAAACTAGCAGACACACACTCACTGACATACACACACACTCACAGGCAAACACACACTAACAGACACACACAGTCACACACTAACAGACACACACACACTAACAGACACAGACACACACACACACTAACAGACACAGACACACGCACACACACTAACAGACACACACACACAAACACACTAACAGACACACACACACAAACACACTAACAGACACACACACTGACACACACACACTAACAGACACAGACACACACACTAACAGACACAGACACAAACACTAACAGACACACACACTGACACACACTAACAGACACACACACTGACACACACTAACAGACACACACACTGACACACACTAACAGACACACACACACTGACACACACTAACAGACACACACACACTAACAGACACACACACTGACACACACACACTAACAGACACACACACACACAGACACACACTAACAGACACAAACACTGACACACACACACACTAACAGACACAGACACACACTAACAGACACACACACTAACAGACACAGACACACACTCACCCACCCACATTAACACATTTTTTTAAATGTATTTTTAACACATTTTTTTTTTATTTTTTTAACACATTTTTTTTATTTTTTTTTAACACATTTTTTTTAACACATTTTTTTAAACACGTTTTTTTTTTATTTATTTTTCACACATTTTTTTTATTTATTTTTCACACATTTTTTTTTAAATTTATTTTTCACACATTTTTTTAAAATTTATTTTTCACACATTTTTTTTTTATTTAACACCCCCCCCCCCCCCCCAGCCTCCTTACCTTTGGGAATGCTGGGGAGGCGGGTGTCTCTTCTTCCCTGGTGGTCCAGTGGCTGCTGGGCGGCACTGCCTGGCGGGCGGCCGGCCGGCCAGCCGGCCGGCCAGCCGGCCGGCGAGGGAGCACTTCCCCTGAGCTGTCTGCTCAGCTCCCTCGCGCGCCTCAGAGTGAGGCTGGGAGCCGGAATATGACGTCATATTCCGGCTCCGCCTCCCAGCCTCACTCTGCGGCTGGCGAGGGAGCTGAGCAGACAGCTCAGGGGAAGTGCTCCCTCGCCGGCCGGCCGGCCGGCCGGCCGCCCGCCAGGCAGTGCCGCCCAGCAGCCCAGCAGCCCGCCGGCATGTCTGTTAGCCGCAAGGCTAACAAGGCATTTGCCCTGGGCATTTGGGGGCGGCTTTTTTTGCCGCCCCCTGGAAAATGCCGCCCAAGGCAAATGCCTTGTTTGCCTCGCGGCTAATACACCCCTGACAGTACCCCCAATGTATGCTTTTGTCACAATCTTGTGAAGTCAAAGTGCCATATTAGAGACCTAACCATTTACAGTTTGCAGTTAGAATTTTCATAGATGGATTTGATGGGCATATGTCTCATTTTGGGGTTTTGCACCAGTTTGACTTTCTAAACACACATGCATACCATTACAACAGTAAACACCAGGAAGTATGTTGTATGTTATATTTTGAGCTTTATTGTGCAGTCATTGTTTCACCATTTTTTTTGAAGGTTATGGTATTATTTTAGTTTCAGAACTTTTCTTTACTTCATGTGTACTATTGTAATACAAACTACTAAATTGTGTGAATTTAAAACCTGCCAGTACAGTTTTTAGAAAAATATAAAAAAATATCATACTAAAAATGTCACTAGAGTCTTCAATCGCAACATTAAAAAAATCAATATATCGAAAAATATCAAAATATCAAAATATTAAATAATTTTAAAAGTTTATCCAAAAATATTAAACCACTTGAAAAGCGCATATGAAAATATTAAATTGAGGCATCCAGAGGATCCAAGCATCTTTACTTCCAGTAAATACTCATAACGTTTGTTTTTCATCTCCTTTATCCCCACATTTCATACGGCACTGCAAAGAACTACTTTTGAAATGCAAATGTTACAGAGTACTTCATTAAAGGACCACTATAGTGCCAGGAAAACAAACTTGTTTTCCTGGCACTATGTAGTCCTTAGGTCCCGTCCACCCTCATGGGCCCCCTCCCGCTGGGCTGAAGGGGTTAAAACCCCTTCAGCCACTTACCTTTCTCTAGCGCTGGGGTCCCTCGGCGCTGGGGACTCTCCTCCTCCTGCCGACGTCAGCATGCGCGTTCAAACCGCCCATAGGAAAGCATTACTCAATGCTTTCCTATGGACGTCAGCGTCTTCTCACTGTGCTTTTAACAGTGAGAATCATGGAAACGGTTGGATTAACCCTCAGTTTCTCTGAAACTGCTATGTTTTCAGCTGCAGGGTTTAAACTAGAGGGACCTGGCACCCAGACCACTTCATTGAGCTGAAGTGGTCTGGGTGCCTATAGTGGTCCTTTAAGTAATTTCCACATCTCCCTGGTGACAATTTTAATACCAAGGTTGCGCACTTATCATTATACCGGGTCCTTGTTTTTTGTATTAAAAAAAGAGTGAGTAGCCCTTCGTGGAAGTCAAACCTGTGTCTCATGTATGCTGCAAATGAAGTGCTATTGCAAAGCTAGTTCACGAATTATGGCTAGATAGTGAGATAAATTTCATTATGGACTTCAATTACTCCGAATTTGGCTGATCGTTTGAATTCCAAACTCCAAGCCGAATTCGAACTGAACGAAACATGCAATGGCCAGACATGTTCATTTTAATTTGTGATTCTGAATTGTGCCCATTGCTCCCAAAAAGAGATGATTGATCATTAGGGGTTCATCACTAAATGTTGAGTTTATTCACAGATCACAGATATATATATATATATATATATATATATATATATATATATATCTTTAATAAATTATAAAAACATATAAATATAGATTTATTTATTTTTTTGCTGCTTACTCTTTTTTCCTCTATTGGTTACTCTTTGTCACCTGATATTTGAATCCAGTGATGGGAAAATGTGAATATCAGTTTACTGTAAAATATATACATACTATTTATATTTTGTATATATTTTGCAGTACACTGGTTAGCTCATTATCATGCCTTTTGGTTTTTCTGATTTGTTTTCCCAGACAAATTTTGTTTATAAAATTCGGCTGAGCTGAACCGCATGATGGCAAAAATTAGGCCATTCCAATTTTTTTTTCTATTTTCGGTAAAAGTTATTCGTACAATTTTTTTTTAAGCTGTATACAATTCTACTATATATTACTAGGATATGATTGGATTATGATGAAGTGGCCAGAATCTCAATGTATGTCATAGTTACACAAGATATTCACTTGGTCCTATGTCATTTTGATTTCGTCATGCGTACTTCACCAATTGACACACAATATTGTTTCCCCAAACCAACATACAGTATGCAAACTAATAACAAGTTCAAAAATGAAGTAGGTAAGTTACTCAAAAGAAAGTGAACATTAATCTAGTAAATTAGAGATGTAGTAAAAGAAAAGATAAAACCAAATGAAGGAAATTGGAATACTTTCCCCAGAGTAAGGAATGTTGAATATTTGCTTAATACTTTTAGGTAGTTCAGTTTCTTACATAGTGTAACGGACCCCGGGACCCCGAATAAGGAGACCCATTTCCCCCCAGTAACTAGATAACACACAGTCCTGGAGGTACAACAGGAAAGAATCTGTTTATTTTGCTAAACATGGTTTTACAGACATAAACCCCTACATGGGGTCTCCAACACAAAACAACAGAGATTTCAATCCCAAGAAGCTGAAGGGGGAGGGAGGAAGGACAAAGCATCTCTTGGTTATATTGGGCTGGCAGTGTCTAGAATGATTTCTAAAATAAAAAAATGTTAAATGCTGGAACAAATTTGATTCAAAACTACTTTTAACTTTTTTTTCATTAAATGAAATCTATTTAGTAATTTCATTTTTTCATGTACTTATTTCAATAACTTAGAGTTGGAATGGACAACCGTTAAAATTCCAGGTGTTGTGGACAACATCTTCCCTAATGCTTTGCCAGTATTGCGCTCCAATCCCACTTGCTTTATTTGACTAATTTACCATTTTTGGCACAAAATTGACTAGAAACCTATCAGTTTTCATAAGAATTTGAAAAAGTATTCAAGTCAGCCCTGTTTTAGGTCCAAATAGATTGGAGTAATATTTGAACTTCACTTTAATTTCTGACAACGCTCTTGAACTGTGTATATTAAAACTGATTTCATTCACTAATTGGTCAAATGTCTTGCATTAGAAACCAAATTAGCAAATTTAAAGCAAACATAGCTAAACTTTAAAAGTTCCCTTTTTCATCTATGTCCTCAATTTTAATAAAATTCACAATAATGGCTGCTGTGCGTATCACAGGACTCCAATCGAGTGCACGTGCACACTTTGCTTGCAGGCAACTTCATTGGCCAACTCCACTCAATGTTATTGAAGCACTTTCATCGAGGCCGAATGCTCTCTGCTCAGTGAGTCAATTGATACTTTCATGCGGTGCTTAAAGTTTCTCTGGTGTCCACAGAAGTAACTCATAAAAGAACAAACCTGTGGTAGCGGAACAAGAGCAACATATTATGTATGCCTGGGTCTGGCTGAATCTGCGACTGTTCAAAGGTATGACTCTTAACATTGGCCCTGACCTTACCGCACAGCACTTTATGCTAAATATTCATCATCTTTAGTTTTTTGCACATATTTATAGGTGTCATTATGTAATTCCTTACACACTTTTATAATGTTTTCTTTAGATCCCTGCTCTGCATTTCAACTGGTCTAACAATATACAAATATTTATTTTAAATACTGTTTTGATGACCCTATACGTTTCATAAACTTGTTAATTTTTTTTATTTCTCCTTAAAAAAAATTGTTGTTGGTTTACAAAGACAAAGAGGAGCAGAGCATCTTAACTTTAAATACAAGCTAGAGGCATATTATTTCCTGTAACTGTTTCTTCCATGGTTTTTAAACAGCAGTGTACTGTTAGCCTCGGCAGCCGCAGAAGATTTAAATGATTATTTCACAGATTATTACTCTAGAAAGCATAAAGTAATGTGAATAAGGAAGATTAACTATAAAGATGTTTGACCTTGAAATGTGAAGAAGTTAGTTTTATTGAATCATTTCTTCTTAACTTTCTTTTTTTTTAACTTCCAGTAAGTCACAAAACCCATAAAAAGGGGTTATAAAATGCTTTCAATGAGTGACTTTCTACTCGCTCATTTAGTTTTATTACTTGGTTTTTAAATGTCCATTTTCACACAATTTAAAAATATCATCACAGAAAGTGCTTGATCAGGACACAAAACCATGGGGCAAAAAACTAAAAAAACAAATGAACAACCATTTCTGTTTTTATTGGTAAAAGAAATATGCTACATTTAATGTAAAAAAAATTGTTGAAAAAGAAGGAACTATGAAAAAAAATATCTACATAAAAATTATAATAACCAGAGTTGGCACAAACAGGGCTATCTGCTAATCCATAATAGTAGGGATCATTCTAACAGGGCATACATAATAAACAAATTAATACTTAATCCAGACATACACCTTCCTATGTTATCTCTTATTTGCTTGCTTTTTCTACTAAGAACATATAGGGTGTAATATATATAGAGACCTTAAGTTTTTACTTTGAGCATATACATTTTTACATAATATTATTAAAGTCATATTTTATTGTTTTATGTAAATGACTGTATATAAATGATCAATTTTGTTTTTTATAATTCAAAAGTAATTTTTTTTATATAAAATCAAACAAACATTATATCAATACCGTCCTATTATCAGTGGCATTGACTCCCTTTCCTGCAACTTATCAGAATACATTGATTTCTTCTTACAACCGTATGTACCTATGATGTCTACTTATATCAAGGACACCAAACATCTTTTAAATGATTTATTATAAATACAGTGGAAATCAACGAATGTCCTGGCTTTGGACGACGTTGTTGCACTGTATACAAATATCCCCCACGAGAAAGGTCTTTTAGCCATTCAAGACATTTTGATATCTAGTAATGAAAAAATGAGTACAAAACAAGCAGACATTTTGGTTGACTGTATCCAATTTGTGTTAACACAAAATTTATTTTGGTTTGACAACAAATATTATTTACAGCTGTGTGGTGTCGCCATGGGGACGAGATTCGCCCCAGCTTCACCAACCTTTACGTATCCCATTGGGAATCTAGACATGTTGGGTTGGGTCAGACGCTGGGGGGGAGTCTCGTTCTGTGGCGACGCTACATAGATTATGTACTTTTTTATTTGGGAAGGGGATTAAGATAGTCTAAACAATTGTATCCAATATATTAATCAAAATGACTATAATTTACAATTTACTTCCACCTGCCATTCAAAGCAGATTGACTTCCTTGATCTCACTTTATACATAGAGGAGAACACCTTAAAAACCAAAACTTTTTGTAAAAGTACCAATTGCAACACAGCAATACAATATTTTAGTTTACATCATCCCTCTTGGCTAATGAACATCCCCAAAGGACAACTTACCCGTTTAAGACGTAATTGTTCAGACTTAAAGGTGTTTAAGCAACAATCTCAAATTATAAAGAGAAGGCAGAAGTAGGTCTTATTCAAACAGATAGAATGGATTTCTTAAGAAATAATAAACATATCAGGATTGATAAAATAGAAAAACATTCGAGGGGAGGGAATATGTAGATATCATTAAATATGAAAGAAGCTCAATTGATTTATAACTTAGGAACTCTTAAATCAGGACTGAATGAAGAGATAGACCTTACTGGTCTTATTTAACAACTAAACAAATTATTCTTCATTTTATTTTAGTTCACACTTCTTCTTTAATTCATTTTTTTATTTATTCCTTTATAACTTTTGTTATTTTATGTTTTCTACATATTCTAATTATTATTTTTTTTAGTTTTTCAGAGTTTGACCCTCGATATATTAATATTATTTTTATTCATATGAAATTTTGTTTTTTATTTTTATTTTTATTTTTATTCCGTACAAGACTCAGCATCATAGCTTTATGCACTTTGGCAATCATTATCTTGTAATTTATTGTATATATACAATATACTGAGAACCCTAATGAATAAGTTGGCTACCAACTGACGGCTGATTCCAGCAGGCAATCTTGCAGCCAAACATCAACTGTCAATCACACTACAGGACCACTGTGATTGACTGTCATAGGAGTTCTATGGTGTGTGAGACCCATTCAGGCTGTTATTATTATTATTATTATTATTATCGCCATTTATTTAGCGCCAGCAGATTCTGTAGCGCTTTACAAAATTATAAGAGGGGGATTTAACTATAAATAGGACAATTACAAGAAAACTTACAGGAACGATAGGTTGAAGAGGACCCTGCTCAAACAAGCTTACCGTCTATAGGACTGGGCAATACGGCTTTTGGGAAGACCAGGTAGGAGAGGGTTACAATAATCCATGTGGGGAATTACTAGAGCATGGACAAGCTTCTTAGTAACATCTTGCATAAGAAATTGATGGATGAGGGCTATGTTTTTAAGATGGAATCTATAGGATTTTGTAACATACTGGATGTGAGGTGAGGGCATAATCAAGTATGACGCCAAGACAGCGTGCTTGCAAGGATGGACTGATGTGGATACCACTAATTTGAAGGGAGAGCAAAAGAGGAGGATCAGTATTATGGGGAGAAAGGAACTGGACAGTCTCACAAATAAGGCTGTCCCTTAACAGCAATTTATAAGTGTTGTATTTCTTGAGGCTTTCAATTATAGCGCTGACACTCAATTTTTTTCTCATATATTTTATGTAAAGTTTTTAAGGATCCTTTTGTAATAATCTCAGAATTACAATAAAGTATAGCTAGAAAATGTATTTCTTGCTGCTTCAAGGCAGTCCTTCAGCTAACTCAATAGAACCAATATAGATAGAGCTAAGAAATCTGCTAACTGCTGCTTTAAGGCAACCCCTTATCTATCTGAATAGAGCCAGTGCTTATAAGTCTACAGATACTGCCTAAATAGAAGAACTATCCATGTTTTTTAATTTTTAAGGTGTTTCATTCCATTGTTGGATTAGTACTTTCTATAAGGGTAATGGGATTGGTACTGGGCCTTTTCTTTACAAGTCTATACTAATCTGATTTTATTTTTGGGTTATGCCCTAATTACCCTACAAACATTACAAACCCAGTGGCAGATTTTCTCTCACTATGTTCGTATAATTCTTGGAGACTCAGGTAGATACGACAAGGCAGCTGATGGTGATTCCAAAAATAATTTTGCAGAGTGTTTTAAACAGTGGAAGAGATCATAGGAGAACTGTGTGAGGTCCCAAGGTGCCTAATTTGAAGGGGACTAATGCATTATGATCCTATGTACAATGTTTCTTGTATCTCGTATAATATAATAATAATAGAATATTTCATATTACATTGCTGGATACTTTTTGGACAGACCTTGTATATACTTTAATTGCAATTCTATATAATTGTTCTGTATAATTGTTCTGGGCCTCTCATGCAAATGCATTGCCCTCAGTTTATACACATATCTGACATTACATTCTTCAAATGCATTTAATGACATAGACAGACAGACAGATACATTTTTGTGTTTAACTGCACTTAAATGTGGAATTAATGTCTTTTTTTCCTATTTGTACTGGGAGTCTATAGTCTCTAACTTGTGTTTTCATCTTCCCATCTAGCAGAAGTAGGTGAAAATTGAATGAACGATTGAAAGCAAGGTATTTCTTTCAGGATGTTTGACAAGCATGCCAAAACGCATAAGGTAGAGATTTGACGGCAGTTAAGCTCACTTGCAATACGTTCCATCACTAATTCTTCAAGTTAAATATTAAATAGTTTTACTGTATTTTACACATATCCTGCTTAAGTGTATTTCTATAATTATATAACAGAATTCCTGTCTATTCTTTATACAGAGAGTACCCAATTGCTGATATTGTCATTTTTATATTGTAGTTTATCACGAAGTATACGCTTTAAAAATTGATTTACAAAATAGTCTGTTTTACAGTATATTAAGTATATTCAGCTAGATGTGAAGATCAAAAGTAGGTAACTATAGATCCCCAATACATCATCATACATAATTTGTTCCATATTTTAGAACAATTCAACACAAGAGCCTACAGTATATTACTTTTAAGATACACTGCATCCTGTTCTCTTTTGTGCAAAATAAAGTCAAGTTGAGTAAGTTAGGGACTGCATTAGAGCCGGTGGTAAATTTCACTGTCTGTTGGGAAACCTAATATTCCATTTCTCATTTCCTGCTAATCTCCACAGGAAACATTAAATGTTACGGCAGATGCTAATTACCAGTCACTAAGAGCTGAATTTTGTGGCATAGAAACAGCCTTGAGTCACTAACTTTATCAACAGCCATTTTAGAGATTACTGGCTCGTTGGCTATTGATTGCAAAAAGCATGTAAACAAGCTCAAAATTGCACATACCTAGGGTGTCTAGTTCTCGCCTCTTAGGATCACAGTTGGCTTTAGTATCAGTTAGCCAGATTTTTCAAAAGACTACAAGTAAGAAAAATATTTAGCTAAAAAAAATATAAAAATAAATAGTCATACTTTAGTTTATTTTTTAGTACACTAGTAACTAAAATGTTTATATGTATAATATATGTGTATGTATGAGAGTGATGGCAGTGTGCAAGTATGAAAGTGTGCACGTATGATATTTAGTTGTATGTGCATGTATGTATTTATATAATGTGTGTCCATGTATAGGGACTAGTCACAAGGGACTGTGTGAGGTCCCAAGGTGCAAACTTTAAAGGGGACTGAAGTATGTCCTACCTACACTGTATATTGTATCTTGTATCTTCTTTAATAAATGTCTCGAATTTTCATATTTTCATATTACATGGCTGGATACTTCCCGGACAGACCTCATGTGTATATATAAAAGTTGTATTGAGATAGCACTCCCAGGACTCCAAAATGTGGAAAATAAAACTTAGCTTTTATTGCTCACAATTAATAGATCGACGTTTCAGTTTGAAACCCAAACTTTCATAATTTTTCATGTTTATATATATATATATATCATGAAACCAGGGGACTGCTCTCACCTGAACATGCATAAATGGGGTGCCATATATGTCATGCAAACAAGCACCAGTTTAGGAAACTTTGACGTTGTATAATTCCTTGAGTTGAACTGAACCTTTATTATTTGCGTTTAGGTACCAGTTATACAAAAAAAAAAGTAATGGGGATAATGGGCAGCTTTGGGGAGTTACACTGGAATACCTAAACTACTCAGAAAGTAAACCAGGTTCACTGAACATAAAGCAAAAATGTCTGCAATTGATAGCTGTCAAAACTCATTAATGCATTTTTTAACCCCTTAAGGACCAAACGTCTGGAATAAAAGGGAATCATGACATGTCACACATGTCATGTGTCTTTAAGGGGTTAAATAAAGCCAATTTAGGCAGCCAAATATATTTTTGCTTCATCAGATTCATTAGATTAAGACCATGCTAAATACAAAATGAAGGACTGCTAATAATTCTTATTACTAGTATTGTATTTATAAGAGACTTGGAAATGTTCTTGTGTTGCTACCAATGTGTACAAATCTAAACAACCCCAATAATGATTGTGACATCACATATAGATAATACATAACAGCTCCGCTCAGAGATTCCCACAAGCAGATCTCTAAATTTAGATACTACATAATTGATATATGCCTAAGAATTATCAATCCAACGAACAGTTCCTTTAACAAATGTCACTTTCACTCAATGAATGCAACTATAGGTAAAAAAAAAAAAGATTACAAAATAAAAAAATTATGAGTTTGCACAACTATTGTAATTATTGTGAATAGGCACTAGAGGATGCCAGCAGGCCAAGAAAAACAGTTAGAAATGTTAACCATCATGGGGATTTAACTTACTCAGTCCATCAAATTAGCACAGTTTAATTTATAGTGGCTATATAGTATTCATGCTCATCAAGTAGTCAAACATATCTCCATTTACTAATCCACTAGTCCCATAATAGAGCATTCTTACTAATAAATGTTCCTCATATAAAAAAGAAGGGTGGGTGGAAGAAGACAAACAGTTAGGATCAGCAGAATGAGAAAAAGAAAAATAGAAAAACCAGACATGATAACCAAAAAATATAAACATACATAAAGAAAGCCATATGAAACGTAAAATAACAATAAGAAAATGAACTGACAAATATGATATGATATATGATTACACAAATTACTCAAAATCAGAACTATTACTTTTCTGGGTTTATAAAAAAAATAAAAAAAAATAAAAAATATTTCTGAAAATACAAGGCAATTTTAGTAGAAATAGTACAGGGAGATTTGGACCAATGGAGGTTTGATAAGGAGCAAAACACTAATTATAAATATAGAATAGAACAGTTAAAAAAAAAAAAAAAGATGAACAAATAAATAAAATAAATAATAAATAAAAATTAAATAAGACAGACATTCAATATTCCTTCATAGTTGAAATGTTTGCCAAGCATCTAAAAGCGTGAGAATATAACAATTTTCCTATTCTGGGCATGTCAGCAAAAAGCGTTTATGTTCCTAATCCACATTTTGGAACCTAATTTTAAGAATGGTGATCTGTTTCTGGCAGCTCATTCATAGGGGCACATACGGCACAATTCCCCCAGACAACTGCATACTTTCCAAAAAAATGAATAATATACATTTTCTCACAGGCAGAGAATTTCTTGTCAAATGTATTATTGTTATTTGATGAGGTATGTTTGGTAAACTCAATGTTCATTAAAATCATATTAAAAAGTGTATATTAAAACACAAGCTGGTAATTTGTGAAATAATTGGGAAACATAGTGTGAAAAGAAAGAAAGTAGAAAGTCAGTGTTTCTAAATGCTGCATTTACTTCGCTACTGAATGATTTGCTTTGACAGCTACTGGTAGGTTGTTACGTTTTATTGTTCCAATGCTATTATATGCCTTAAAAAGTTCTGTACACGAGAAAAAAAATAGCATTTTTTTGACATTTTAACTATTTAAGGACTGTTTTGGGGATATAATCCTAAAGTAATAAAACAATACAAACGATGAAAGTGCACACAGAAATAATAGTTACCATCTAAAGGAGACAAGCAGTTTCACGGGAATTTGGCAAAAAGTGTAAAAAAAAAAAAATCATAGTGTATTATATAAAAGGACACTATAGTCACCAGAACAACTACAGCTTAACGTCGTTATACTGAGTATAGCATGTCCCTGCAGGCTTTTTCATGCCAACACTGCCTTTTCAGAAAAAAGTCAGTGTTTACATTACAGCCAAGGAACACCTCTAGTGGTCACTCCTCAGACGGCCACTACATATATAGTTACATAGTTACATAGCTGAAAAGAGACTTGTGTCTATCAAGTTCAGCCTTCCTCACATATGTTTTTGCTGTTGATCCAAAGAAGGCAAAAAACCCAGTCTGAAGCACTTCCCATATTGCAACAAACAAGGGAAAAATTATTTCTTGACCCCAAAATGGCAGTAAGATGTCTCCTTGGATCAAGCAGCTATTACCCCACTAATTAGAAATGATATCCCCGTATGCTATGTTTGTATCCAATTGCTGTTTAAACATCTGTATGGACTCTGATAAAACCACTAGAGCTGCTTCCTTCCACAGTGTGCAGCACTAATGTTCATCATCTCCATGCTCTGCATAGAGACGCTGAACTTTCTCCACAGAGATGCATGAATTCAATGCATTTCTATGAGGAGATCCTAATTGGCCAGGGTGGCATTTGGCTCCGCCCTGGTCCCCCTCTTTGGCTGAGCATTGTGCTTGGATCATCAATTTTGATGATGTCCACAGATCGGGGGCTGAGCCTGAACCCACAGAGTCATGAGGTGCTGGATATAAGGTGAGTTTTTGCTAGCTTTAAGGGGGCTCAAGGGAGAAAATGGGGTGCTAAATAGTTAGTTTAACACTATAGGATCAGGAATGCACATTTGTGTTCCTTACCCTATAGCGTTATTTTAAGTATAAAGTAGAGCGTTCCCATTTGGATCAATCACATATAAGTGAGCATTTATAAGTTCCCATTTCCAGTAATACCTTCTGCTGTAACTGGCACTTGGAAACTCTGTTTCTTCATTTGTACCTCTGAATTTTGAACACCTTGTTTCTCTATATGCAAGAGAGGCAATTAGGGTTACACCACCCCCCCATACAAAGTGTATTAAAGCTGTAGAATAAAGAGGGACTACATTGACTTGAGGAAGCTAAACAGCAAAACGCATTTCAAAACGCATTTCAAACTCAATACATTGTATAACTCGTTCTGCCGATTTGTGCTACAATGTAATTTCAGGACCCACCATTGTGACATGCTAAAAGAACTAAACTGTCTGTCGCTGGAATCCAGATGCACCCTTCATCTTCCCAGCCTTGTGTCTGAGAAAAACCCACCCTACCTGAGCAAAATGCACGTGTCATGGTTGATTATATATTTCCTACCTGTTCTATGTTAAATTTTGTATATATTGTGTATTAATATTGTTTTTGTATTTTATTGTACCATAATGTATCAATGCAATTTTTTGTGGACCCGGGACATACTTGAAAACGAGAGAAATCTCGATGTATCTTTCCTGGTAAAATATTTTATAAATAAGTGCACGGTACTACCATATTACCGACTATTGCACCTTGAATGTGATTTACTTGGTTAGAGACCACACCCTTCTTCACATTGTCATTATTTTACTCCTATTTAATTTAAATCACTGCCTAATTGCACACTAGTTCTATCTATTAGCAATAAATAGTTATCTCCTATCAAATGTAGCTCCTACCATTTTAGGTACCTTATTGATAATTTTGCAGAACCTTCGTGTGCACTTTAAGAATGTAAGAGTAACTAAATATTACATTTAAAAATCACTTTTCATGTCAAAATCCACAGTCTATACCAGGGGTAGGCAACCTTTTAGCAGCACTGTGCCGATATAGGATCGTGATGTCCCGTAGCGTGCCGATCCTCAGGCCCGTCGCTACCAGGCAAGCTAACCAAGCAACTGCTTGGGGCCACGAGCTGGCCTGGGCCCCCAAGCAGGGCCGGCGCTTCCTATAAAGCTGCAGCCGCCTGCGTGCTCTATAGAGAGCCTCAGGCGGCTGCAGCACTGCCTCTTTCGTCACCTCCCCTTCCCTGTAGCGTGGCCGAGCTCCTCTTCCTCCTGTGAGTCCGGCCGGGTACCATGCGGTACAGGAGATTCAGTTCCCTGTTCCCAGCCGGACTGACAGGAAGTGCACCCTGAGCTCGGCCATGCTACAGGGAAGGGGAGGTGAGAAGAACATAGGGAGGGGAGGGGGGGAGTAAAAAGAACATAGGCGGGGGAGTAAGAAGGATGCGGGGGGAGGGGAGTAAGAAGGACACGGGGAGGGGAATAAGAAGGACACAGTGAGGGTGGGAGGGGAGTAAGAAGGACACAGGGAGGGTGGGAGGGGAGTAAGAAGGACATAGGGAGGGGAGTAAGAAGAACATGGGGAGGGGGGAGAGTAGTAAGAAGAACATGGGGGGAGTAGTAAGAAGAATGTAGGGAGGGGAAGGAGTAAGAAGAACATGGGGGCAGTAAGAAGAACATAGGGAGGGGGAAGGAGTAAGAAGAACACAGGGAGGGGGATGAGTAAGAAGAACACAGGGAGAAGGGGGGTGAGGAGAAGGGGAGATGAGGAGAACACAGGGAGGGGGTGAGGAGAAGGGGAGATGAGGAGAACACAGGGAGGGGGATGAGGAGAAGGGGAGATGAGGAGAACACAGGGAGGGGGGTGAGGAGAAGGGGAGATGAGGAGAACACAGGGGGGGCTGAGGAGAAGGGAAGATGAGGAGAACACAGGGAGGGGGGGTGAGGAGAAGGGGAGATGAGGAGAAGGGGAGATGAGGAGAACACAGGAGGGGGGTGGAGAAGGGGAGATGAGGAGAACACATGGGGGTGAGGAGAAGGAGAGACGAGGAGAACACATGGGGTGAGGAGAAGGGGAGATGAGGAGAACACGGGGGGTGAGGAGAAGGGGAGATGAGGAGAACACAGGGAATTTTCAATTGTTGAAAATGTTCAAATTTTATGCACATTATATGCAACAGCAGTATTTGCACTGTTAACCTTTCTTATTTATATAAAGTGTGGGTGAACCTAAACTGTATGGCTATGCAGGTCTGTGTATATCTAGCAGTGTGGGTGACTTCCCTGGGTTCCATTGGGGACCAGCCTGGGCAGGTACAGGTCAAGGACAGGAGCTGCAACATCAGCTGTGGGCTGCTCTACTACAGTGTGGATTCCCATTCACAAGTGCTGGGAGGAAGTGATCAGAGATCACTTCCTCTAAGTGCTGCAATGCATAAATTGAGGATTGTCCTTCACTACCTCTTTGTATTAGCAGATATCTGAAGTTTCACTGAGACTCCTGATAGGCCAGACCCTGTTTGGCTCTAGCAGCCTTGAGTGCCGTGGAAAGACACCTCGAGTGCCGTGCATGGCACTAGTGCCGTAGGTTGCCTACCCCTGGTCTATACGATTTGTAATATTGCACAATTGTAAAACAGTACACACTATATTTTTGCATGTTTTTCTTTTTTCCTATATAATTGATGGGAATTATAATTGGACTTATATAAAAACATAAGTACTGTTTTTTTTGAGACACTATTTACTAAGTTGTTGCATGATTTTTTTATATTTATTATTTGAATTGCTCTTAGAGAAACCCAATTCAAGGGGAGCTGATACTATTTTAAATAAATTTGCATTCTTATCAAACATTACTTTTCTTTGATTTTTCACTTTGTAAGTTGGCTATAAATTTTGAAGGCACATTACATGAATCACATACACAGCCAGGCAACAAAGCTTCCATGATGGTATTAAATTCCACTAATTCTTTAATCGCTTTCACAAAGATCGCTGGACCTTTCAATTTAAGGTGAGCAAAAAAAAAATCAAGAAGTAACTGCTAGTTATTTCCCAAAACAATTGAACAAAGTAAATCAGGAAAACAATTTTTAAAATAATTTTTAATATGTAAATAAATGTATTTTTTTTTTAATTATGGTTCATGAAATGCAATAAAAAAAAAAACTAGTATTAGGGGGAAAAAAGAGGACATTCGTTTTTAGTTCATATGCTCCTAAAAATATATATAATATTTAATATTTTTAGGAGCACATTAAAAAAATGGATGTCCTCTTTTTTTCCTAACTCGAGCTCCATGGTAGAGGTCCACAAACCTCCAGCTTGCATCCAAAATTGAAAAGCCGCAGGCTGCACAGGTAAGGGTGAATACTCAGATAGGTTTATTGTGGACTCATGGACAAAACAGAGATACAATATTTTGGCTGTGAGCCCTTAATCATGTACCTACATGTATGATACATGATTAAGGGCTCATGGTCGAAACGTTGTTTCTCTATTTTGTCCTTGATTCCACAATGAATCTATCTAAGTATTCACCCTTACCTGTGCAGCCTGTGGCTTTTCATTTTTGGATGCAAGTTGGAGGTCTGTGGACCTCTACCATGGAGCTCCAGTTATGAAAAAAAAGAGGACATCCTTCACTTTAACTATTCAGGAGCAGTATTTTTGAAAAAGTAAAGCAGTGCTAGCCATCGAAAAAATATATTGCAGGCACAGCCCAATATGGAAACATAAAGTGTATAAGGTCTAAAAATTGTATAGTTAATTGCTCTCAGTCTTAGGTCACAATTAAAACAAGGTGTTAGACATGAGACCTCAGCACCTTACTAACCCCATCAAGATGGTAATGCTGAGATAAACTGAAGAACACTATTTGAAATGGCTGTTAATTGACAGTAAATTGCCAGAGGACATACGCAGTAATGACTGCTGCACTGTTCTGAAACAGGTGCGTTAACAACCATCTCGTTACTCTTTCTATCTGTTAATGGGCAAAAGACCTGACCTTTCTAAAATGAAGATTTCTTGATTCAGAATGTTTTACATGTAAGTATGATAGAAAGAAGTTATATTCAAAGTGCGAGGGAGGGACCTTTGTTGTAAAAGACAAGAACAGTCCTTCTCTCTCGTGTTTTATTCTGACATCAGCAAAGTTTTCAAACACTCACAGACATGGAAAAAAAGTGAACACCCAGAACATGCATTTATTTAGCAGTGGTGCTGCCGTATAGAACAATATTATTATATCTTGTTTTAAAGGACAAAAAGGGCTTTAATATGACATATACATAATTACATGCTCATTTATTCTAAAAAAAAATAACACAAACAAATGCAAAAAAATAAAACAATTTTCTTCACAATTTTGGCAACAATAATGTGTGCGCAATAAGTGCGGCTTAAGAAAAGTAATTTAAAATACATTCATTTATTTGTCCTCTGTCTAGGATTTCAGTTTATTTTGATAGTTACAGGTCACAAAATAATGAAATTTCAATATGGAACAATTTTAATTTGGTATGTTTGTCTAGCTGGTATGTTTATTTCTTAAGCCTAATAGCCTAATAGGCATCACAGAAAAACAAAATTACCACACAAACACATATATTTATATAAAGTAGACATCATGGGCTATTTACATATTTTGACACTTTTTACCAGCCATTTCACTGCCAATCTCTGCTAAATATTATATAATATTATAAAATATTATATAATATCTCTGTCACAAAATTGTTTTTTTTTTCTGTTCTAGTTCTGTACATTTGGTTACTGTAATAACATTTTTTTTTAAAGAGATATTCTAATCACTCAAGCAACTTTAGAATTATGAAACAGTTTCAGTGAATAGATCATGCATTAGTCATCTCACTGCTAAATGTTCTGCCATTTAGGAGTGAAATCATGATTGTTTCTTTGTAGGTAGCCCTAGCCACACTACCCCTAACTGTGACACAAACAACATCCATAAAAAAAAAATAATTACATTTTCACTCAGAACTTACAGCACATTGTGTTTATTTTGGAATATATTATATCCTGCTTTGCAGGCAATTGCTCAAACAAGAGACAAGAAATTCTAAATTGAACACACTGTGCAATAAGGGAATTTAAAATAAATTTCTCTTTACAGGAAGTGTATAGGGAGATTGTTTAAGTCAAAAGCAGCGAAGGTGTGGTTAAGGCTGCATAAACAAAGTGATTTAACTCTTAAGTGGAAGAAAATTGAGCAATGAGAATTCAGGGGCATGATCTATACACCAAAACCAGTTTATTAGGTTTACTATTGGTGCGTAGAGTCCTTTTAACTGCATGAGTCCATTATTTATAGTTTCATGGTGGTCTTAGTGGAGACCCAGTAGTGGCAAGAAATAGTTTCTGAAGTAAAAAATCACCCTAACCCGTAAAGCAATGTGTAAAACTTTTGGAAATTTTTCTATGAAGATTGCATAATTGAATGGAAATAAATAAATAAATACATACATTTATACAATTATTTTTTTACATCACTGATCAGCAATCTATGCACAAAAGTTTATGTTTATGTACTTTAATCCCATGAACCACTTAAATAATTAAATAATATATTTTTTTTAATAAATACTGTGAAGGGGTAATAAAATAGCTGCATAAAACCTATGGAATATAGAAAATAACTGATATGCTATTATTGAAATTGTATACTTTTTAATATTTTTTTAGCATTTTTATTTTTAGAATTCAGTCACCTATCTTGTTATATTTTTATTGTTCCTCCTTATTTACTTTTAAGTAAACATTTTAGTATTACGACGTGACTTATTGCTCAATAGGATATGACCTCAGATAAAAAAAAAACTCAAGTTGTATGTTACAAATAGTATTGTTTTTCTCCTCTTTTTTTTCCTTTGGTAAAAGCATGTTCGAATTTAATCCCAAAGGAGATAAAATACCTTTCATTCACATATTTATCATGCTACTTCTGTGAATTAATTACACTTGGGTCACTAGAACAGCCAGCTGAATTAAATTAAGTAAGAAGCAAATATAACACTGTAGAGGCCTCTTCTCCAACATGTTACTGTAGGATGACAAGTCTGGCTTGGTGAAAAACAGAAAAAGTCTGTCTAACACTGTAGAGGCCTCTTCTCCAACATGTTACTGTAGGATGACAAGTCTGGCTTGGTGAAAAACAGAAAAAGTCTGTCTAATTGAAGTGTAAGGGGCATTCAGCAACCGACAAGACACAGTTCCATTTAGGTTACATTTCCAGTTAAAATTCATCTTTGTAGACAGTTCAGAAGAAAGTTAGTCTGAATACGCAGTGTATCATATGTCATGAATTTAATAGGCTATTGCAGGATTTTTTACAAAGTGCTTCAACCAGTCTCTCACAGCTGGAGGTTACACAGCAGGAGACCAAAAAAAAAATACAGTATCTCTGTTTTTAAACTCTTGCCAAAATCCATTGAATTTGATCTGGAATGACTATGAATCTTGGGAATGTACACTCACTTTTCCCTGTCTATATCCAAAGTAAAAAAAGTAAACTAAAAAAAATAATAATAATAATAATAAAAAAAAAGAACGACTGTGTTAGAATTCCATGTGGAAACACTAAATGTGGATTATAAAGGGTTCCCTATAAACAAAATTATGGCCACAAGTTTTGGACTCTTACCATATTTTGAACAAAGGTCCTCTTTGTGCTACAAATAAAAAAATAAAAAAGACTCACAAAACAAATAGAATGAATGTGTGTATGTGTCTATATGTGTAATGTCACGTTGCCAATCTTTTGCAAGCCATGAAGCAGAACTTTAACCTACCAAAGGGAAACATCTGCATCTGCAAAATCTCTTGCAAATAATTATTAAGGGTAACATCAAATGTGTTTAATTAAGGTTACATGTGTGGAGCTATTAATTCGTAACCCACGCAGCTTGCTTGTAATGCAATATCATAGTCTCTAATAAATATTACATATCCGCAATAATCAGACTTCTGAGTGTCAGTCAACAGACTTTATCTATCTTGTCTAGCAACTCACCCTCCAAGTTATCTTAAAGCTGAACTGTCTCTTGTTTTTATTCTTCTTTTTTTTTTTTGCAGAAATCAATTATAAACAAATATAAACTTGTTATGTTATTTATTTATTTAATAAATAAAATAATATTTTAAAATATTTAAAACAAATTATAGTAAATTTAGTAATAATTCCCATGTATATCTTAAAACTGCATCAGATTTTTTTTTATAAAACCCTCATTAACAGTTACTGAAGAACACCTTGCTGATCAAAGTTTGTACAAGTTTCTGTGTACTAGCGATTGAAGCTGTATTGGTAAGCAAAATGTCATCCATTTTTTTGTCAAGTGTATTCATTGTTGGAACAAGGAGTGTTTCGTTTTGATACCCTATATGTTTATACAACACAACTTTAAAAAGGAATACATTATGTAATAAATGTAGACAACAATTTTGCTTAATATAATTTGTATACAATTTAAAAGAAACACAAAAAATCTTATAATGATACAAAAACACAAGCTGTTTCACCACAAACTGTAAACCTCAGCTTTTGTTTACCAGTTTTTGGGGGGAATTTATTTTAGAATGGAGACTTGCAATTTTGACAAACTAATTTACTGGTCCCATGGCCACTTTTTTGGCTAAATAACAACCCCCATTAAATCACTCCCATCACAGTATACAATTTGTAAATAGTGGAGTGTTGAGTCTTTCAACTTGAGTTTATGCAAAATGTAGTGGTAATATTGTGTTTTATATATATAATGTTAGCCATACATTGTATTTTTATTGTGAAATAGGGACTTTTACATATCTGGTGTGTCCTAGAAATTTAAAGACCCAGATTTATATTATGTTGCATTCCCTAAGTACAGTAATACTCCCAATGAATACCTTAAATCATATGAATCCTTTATTCAGGTTTTTGTAAGTTCACATTTAAGGATCACACTAAGGACCATATCCACTTCAATACACATTAGGGGTTATGGTACAATTACTGCCTGGGACTCTCCCCATTGTAAGTAATCAAATCATGTTAGAATAGTTTAGCTTTTTACCTGCTTCAGAGATATCCAGAATCTATTTTTCTGAGCTAAGCCTGGCAATGCAAGGTTTAGTTAATTGGTTGAGATCGATCAGCCAATTCACTACTTAGCCTAAATCAGGAGAGCTAACGGAAGCTGTTGCATGGGACTGTTGATCTTTCTGTCATTAGTAGTGGAGGTGGGGAACGGTGCCTGGCAGACCCCCAAAATACCTTGAAAAACACAAAAACACACAGTTACATCCCCTGATAGCCCTGATTTGGGTAACCAACATATCCCAAAATCACCCAGATCAGTTCAGGGTTCAGGAATTTCCTGGACGTTTTAATTTTGACTGACCGACCCATGCTCAAAACAGTTCCAGAGAATCAGGGCTTGCGGTCGGTCTAGTTCGGTAATTTAAAAAACTGAACAAACTGCCAAACAGAGTCAATAGTCTTACCCTGGAGCTTGATCCCCTTGTTCGTGGGAGCGTTCCCACTGAACAGCGTTTTTCTAAGTGTTGTGGACACAGGCGATGCTGGAAGTTTTGTGTCCATCTTCAGTTCCATGAGAATCAGGCCCAAATATCGCTGCCTGCTTTCATACGAACAACATGGTCGCCAGTTCTTGGTTGTCCATAGGAATTGCGGCCACCCAGATGAGCACTTAGAACACTGTGGTGGAAATTGTTACAAAGTAGCAATTAGGCTTAACAAGCTCCAGGGTGGTCTCTGGTTCGTGCGTCTGTTTGGTTCCCGAACCAAATATAAAATCCCAAACCAAGTGTGACGGAACGCTGGCACTCCGACTGAGTACCTCCGCCAATCGATGCTCCTAGTGCTTGCTGAGGACTCCAAGCACTACAACTAACACCATCAGCACTGCAGACCCCACTTCCAGCGATACAGCTGCGCCGGGGTCTCACCGTCTCCACCTACCCTGGATACACAACCAGGATCCAGCTCCCAGTGGGTGAACCTCTCCTAAATCCAGAGAGCGTATCAGGAACACATCAAGCTATTGCAAGAGCTTACTCTGGGGAGTAAGTGATTATAGCAATCCCCAGAGTGTAGGTATCCCTTCCCCAAAACATGAGCCAAGGCTTCAAGAAAGGTTCAAGATGATCTGCTTTTAATGACCACACACTGGCTTTTATGCAAGACCCCATGCAAGGGGACATCCCACAGGGTGGGACACAGTTCAACCAATCACAGACAATACAAACAAAACACTCCCACAGTGACATCACAATCCCTCCTCTCTATCCTGGAGATAATTGGGAAGTAATCAAATTATCTCCCAGGACAGAGGCAAGACTACATTAACCACATGGTTACAAAAAGACATACAATTACACAATGTTACAATTACTACATAAAACATATACATGCAAAATATCCCCAGAGAGCTTAGATCTGAGTGCACATTATTATTGAATGGGGCTCAGATCACATACATACAATTCAATCGCCATGGAGCCAAAGTCTTTTCCATAGCCTTTCGTTACACGAATAGGCTCCATGGCATAGCTATCTGGGGTAGCACTACTCACATATTGAAAGTCCCAAACACCCCGGCAGAAATACCCAAATAAGCCTTATTGCAGGGTAAAATACAGCTATCAGCACAGGGCCCATAGTCGGAAGGCAGGAGGCTAGCAATTAGTCCTCTCCAGGCACAAGTGGCGAAGGGCACTTTGTAACACCAAGTCTGTTCACATAGTTTTTTAAAGGGCCCATAGTCTCTTGGTAAGAGGCTGGCCAGCAAACCCCCTCCAAGAACACGTGACAAGGCTCAGTTCTTCACACCTTGTTTAGATATTTTTGCAAAACCAGAGGGGCAAATAAGACAATTTAGTGGCTTCCATGCTAAACTTTTAACTGTTTAAAGTAGTTATTAAAACAGATCTTGGCTTGCAATTATCAAAGATTTATTAAATTAAGACTCTGTTCATCTTGATCAAGTGGCTGGTGACCCTTATTTTGTGGTAACCCACTTGAAAATAGTTTGCCACTAAATGGAAAGTCAGTGCCGGGAGATTTTGGGTACCATAATTACTTCAATGAGATGAACAAGTTATATTGCCTAGCGTGTCCCTTTAAAAGCTTTATTTATCATGAGTGTGTATAATGTATCTTAGTTTCATAATTACCCATATACAGTATCACAATGTATTGCTCTCTCATTTTAGTTATGTCATCTGACCATTGAAAGACCAAGCTACAATTATTTTCCATATCTGCTCATTTTTGTGTGTGTTTTTTCTTATTGATATTGTGATTTTAAACAAAGCTAGGTTTTGTAACAGCTACGTATTATTAGTTTTTCTTATGTAAACACTAAGGTCAGCTTCCTTCAGAGAGTAACATCAGTAGTTACCAGAAAAGTATGCTATTTTATAATAAAATACATGTTCTGTTTATAGAGCCTCTTAAAGATGAAAATAAGCTTGGGACCACAGCTAAAAATGTTGGAAGAGAATAGCATTAGTCTGTTGCCTTCATGAGTCAATTCTCCCATCTTCTTGTGTACATTAAATAAAAATGACTTATTTACTTGGTGAGTCAGAATTTAACAGGTCTTCAGCTGGGTGGGGCAGTACCTTGAGCATGTTCCATTACTTTATTTGGAAATAGTAGGGAATATTATAGAACATGAAGCAGGAATGGTAAGAGCCAAGAAAAGGAAAAGAGAAAGAAGGTGTATGAACACAATGGGTCCTGTTCACTCTCTGTATGTCACTTGGGTGGTGCTCCTTATTGAAATAGAGTGTTAACGTTGGTTTAAATAAATCCAAACATATAATAAAATGGCCATATGTATTTTGCTGTTGAACCCCTTCACTACCAAGTGGTTTGCAATAAAAAGACGTCCAAAGTCCAAATATTTTTGGTGTCCTGGGAAGTAATGTTTAAATGTAGTTTTCATTTCAGTGTACATAGATAGCACACATTTTAAATGGAAACAAAAAAAAAATTGAGTTGGACAGGACACAGTGTTGTAAATATATATATATATATATATATATATATATACAATATAAAATAGCTTGGCACTCTCCTTACTGTTGCAAAAAAAGTATCTTGCCTAGTTGCTACCAGCGTTAGTCAGGGGTGCACTCACAGCTCTTGAATAAGGTGGAAGCTGGTTTATTCAAGTGAAAAAATCTTCAAAACATCCATGAACAAAATCGATGTTTCGACCTCTAAGGGTCTTTTTCAAGATCTTGTACACACAATCTGATACATGCACACATATACACACGTTCATGCATACACACGTATACACAGATATTCCAAACACACCTACTGATATAACTGCCAGAATGACAAACACACACACATATAGTAACTGATGCCACACATAAACATACCCTCTCAGACACATACAGATACATAATGTCAGAGACATATATACACGCTCACACAGACACCAAAATACATTGTCAGACACATACACTGCCAGTAACACACACTGTCAGACACATACATATATACATGCAGACACACACACTGTTAGAAACACACACACTGTTAGAAACACACACATTTACCCTGGCAGTATAGTGGTGATAGTGTGCCATAACTCCTGACAGCAGCCACCAGGCTGCTTTCCTACTCCTTTCTAATGTGCAGGTTGACATAACAATGGAGCAGGAAAAAATGTGCTGCCTGCTGCCAGGAGTCTTAGCACACTTACTGTGCTTATTAGACTTTTGCATGGCAACAAATTCAGTCCATCTGAATAGATGCGTCTGAAAAAAAAAAGTTTCTGATAAATTGCTCTTCTGGCATTTCAATTTGGATGAAATTTGTCCATGCAATTGTTTTTGGAAGAACTATTTGGATGAACAAAATATTATTCACTTCTCACTTGATTTGTGAATAAAAGCAACATTTAGTAGCTGTCCCCTAACCATCAGTCATTGTACCATTGTTTTTACCATCAATCATCTTTATTTCACCTCTCGACTGGACAAGAAATACAGCCCCCATCATTGAACAGGCCTCTTGTCCATCATGGCAAACTAAGCTGCATATTTGTGCCGCCACCAAAATCATCTTTTTCTTCTTTGCCTTCCTCTTTATCTGGTACTATGGATGTAATGCGGAATCATGAAACAAACTAAATGGTTTGTTCATTGCCCATTTAATTTTTTGGGGATATATCCATTTGGTATTTCAGAACTAAGAAGATGAATCATTGATCGTCCAAATTTCGGACAAATAGCAAGTTCATTTAAAATCAAATGCGCAAGTTTAATGTTTAACTGGAAGTGGATGCTAGAAAATTGTCATTATCAAAAATGTCCACAGGGGGTCATGCGAAGCAAAAGGAAATGCATGAAAAGCTAGCAGTAAAATGTGTAACAAGACGTAGTGATAAAATAATACAATATAGCAGCAATGAAAAACGCATATGTATCATAGGATAATACACAGTAGAAGGCAAAGCAGCCCAAATTTGAGTTATACAAAATTTGATTTAACAATATAATCTTGATACAGATGGTAGGAAAAGAGAGTGTATTCACAGTAGCTTTGATAGTGAATATCTATGCTCGATTACTTGGTGCAATTCTGAATAAGGGTAACCATAGCGGATATCAAACACCATCAAATTATAAATTGGACTAATTATAAAAGAGTTTTGTGGAAATATAGAAAAATATATAACTGCAAAACAAAATTAATAATTTTGCTTTGCATTGGTTGCTGAATAATTGAAAATTCAACAGCACCTAAATTTTAAGATACCAGGCATCAATTTGTTTCTTTATAAAAATATTTTTTCTTCTACCTAAAGAACATATAATGACTTGCTTAATAAAGAGCTCTGATTAACCCCTTAAGGACACATGACATGTGTGACATGTCATGATTCCCTTTTATTCCAGAAGTTTGGTCCTTAAAGGGTTAAAGGACCACTATTGGCACCCAGACCACTTCAGCTCAATGTTTACACTGAGGGTTAATCCAGCTTCTAGTGGCTGTCTCACTGACAGCCACTAGAGGCCACTTCTGCGATTTTCAATGTGAAAATCAGTGAGAAGACGCTGACGTCCATAGGTAAGCATTGAGTAATGCTTTCCTATGGGCTGTTGGAATGTGCGCGTGGCTCTTACCACGCATGCGCATTCAGTGATGACGTCGGCAGGAGGAGGAGAGTTCCCCAGCGCAGAGGGAGCCCGGTGCTGGAGAAAGGTAAGAGGCTGAAGGGGTTTTAAACCCTTCAGCCCAGCGGTAGGAAGGCCATGAGGGTGGGAGGGACCTAATGACCCAATATAGCCAGGGAAATGAGTTTGTTTCCCTGGCACTATAAGCACTTTAAGTTCTATTGATTGAGCTCAGGAGTGCTATTTGAAAGGGATTGAAGTTGAATCTTTTCTGTATACAACTGAAAAATATGTGGTGCGGTAGTTTATTTAAATTATATTACAGGTAGAACCTTTCAGATAAGAAAACTGCTTACATCAGTTGTATCTCAACAAGGAGTCCTTGTCTGTCATAAAGAGTGAGAATGGGAGTGGAGCTATGGGCTGTATTCTACGAGACATGACCAAGACCATATGGTTGAAACTTTGCCATCTCCACTTTTGATGGTGGAATAAAACTTACTTGTGATATATCCTCTGATGTTAAGCAGTTATTTCTTCTGAATTACCAGAATGATGTCACATCGGGTGTGGATAGGGCTGCAAGGACAGAAACAAAAGTGATTTAACTTCTAAATGGCAGTGAATTGAGCAATGAAACGTAAGAGGCATGATCTATATACCTGTCACGTTCACATAGATTGAGATGGAGCTCAACTGCAGATTTCAATCTAAATAGATGTGAATGCAAAATTATTGAGAATAATAAAAGAGATGACAGTTCACTATACAATTCACTGGTACTGTGTCTTTAATATTTTGATTGAAGAAAACATAGGTACTGTATCTTTAAATGCTTCAGTATTGGTGAGCGGATTCTTAGACTATCTTGTACAATTGAATTGCAGCAATAATTCAATAAAGGAAATATAATGGAGTTTAACCTGCAGATATTTGTTTTAGCTTAATTGGTAGTATACGTTATCAGCTGGAGACTGAAGGGTTAATGAGCAGGGATTACTCCAATAATGATAGGAGAACTTGAGAGCAGGCTGAAGTTTGAGTGCTCAAAAGTCTGTGGGAAAAGTTTGTATAACACAAGTACGGTAACTTAGCTTCCAGAGGTTGAAGTTGGTCCCAGAGTCCCCTCCGGGGAGGTTCCGTTGGAGCAAGGTCGAGAGGAGTCCAAGTACTAGCCGTGGTCGAGGGAAGGAGAAGGAGGTCAGTCGGGTACAAGTCCGGTTCGGTACACAGGTAAGTTGTAGAGAAGAGTGGCAGCCGGTTAAATTCCACGGTACGCTGTTCATTAATCCAGCGTCTGTTGTCTGGCGCGGTCGCATTATGTAGCGTAATGAGACCGCGTCAGAGAGGGGGTGTGGCTACAGTCAGTCAACCCGGAAGAGACAGGAATTACTGGTAACGGCCATGACAATACCAAAGCTACTTCATTAAGCAAAAGTGGTTTTGTGACTAAAGTGCAACTCTAAGTCAAGCTTGGATGTGGGGAAGTAGGCCTGGCTCATGGTCAGTGTTCTATTTTAGAATAGTCGTTCAATGGGGGTTCAGTGAAGTCTGAAACAGAAAATCTCTTGCTTTAGTTCTACATCACTGAGCATCTTCTAGATCATGGGTAGTCAACCTTTGGCACTCCAGATGTTGTGGACTACATCCCCCATAATGCTCTTACACCCATAATGCTGGCAAAGCATCATGGGAGGTGTAGTCCAAAACATCTGGAGTGCCGAAGGTTGCCTGTGCCTGCTCTAGATTATTGGAATCTGATTTCTGCCATGTGTTAAATTCACTTAAGCTTTGACTAAACATTTTGGTCTGTAAAGGACAATATAATTAAACCTCTGATAAACTCAACTGGTCCTTATATTGGCATTTCTCTCATGCAGACTTGCTTAGGATGGCCACATTTACAGAGTGCACTCAGTTTACACATTACAGTTACATGGAAACGGTTTAACCCCAAAGGTTGCTCTCCAGCACCAGATCTTCCTGTCCCCAGGGGCATCCTGTTTCTACAATGCAGTTTCAGAAGAGTACTTTTTTAATGCATGGGTACCTACTGATAGGCTTAGAGCATCAACTGACGGCTCAAAGCCAATTAGTGACACCCCTTCCAGGCTGCACTCCGCATTTCATAAAACTGCATTGAACAAAAATGGATGCTGCTAAGGACAGAGAGCTTCGGCCACTGAAGAGTGAGCTTGGTAATTAACCTTTTCAATGGTTTAACCCCTTTGGCTAAGAAAGTGCCAGTTACCTCTGGGCACCACAAAAACTTTATTTTAATGAAGTTGTTATGGTGACCATATTGTTACTTTAAGTTATATTTCTGTTTTTTATTGCTTAAATGCCTTAAACTCCACGTGCTCCATCAATCACTTTAACTCCAATCATTTAATGTTTTCAATATTTATGTCCTTATTCTATTACAAAACTCCATAAAAAAAGCAATAACCCCTTCTTTTGATCAGGTTCGGTCAGTGATGTATTTTTTTGATTTGTACATCACTTTGGCAACATGAGAATGAAATATATATCTGAGCTATGACTCATTGATCTGATTTATAATATATTTGTCCACATGAAGATCTAAATACCCCTACATTGTATCCTTGTTTACTGGGCCTTATTAAACCCATTACATCACAATCTGAACTACCTGTATTGCTATCAAGTGATTCATGAAAGAAACCTTTTAGGGACATTTCTGGATATATTATTGCTACCATTTTCCCCATGTACACTAATTTGCATAATTAATTTTTCAGGGTTCTGTCATATTTGCATGTTATTCAGCTCCCAGTTGTATCAGTTACTTGTGCTAAACACTTTTAGTTTGTTTTGAGATGGAACCTTTTGTTCAGAGAAATCTTTTATTATCCTTCTCAGAAAAGGGACATACAAACAACAATTTATGTAGCTCTTGACAAAATGTTATTCTGCTACAATTGTTTTGAGTAGGCAGACTGGAACTCAATACTAACGGTTGTAACTAGGGACAAATTGTTGTTATGCACTCTAATTATTCAGAACTCGATGAACCTGCATGACACACCACTTTGTGGCTGAGCTGTTGTTCCATTTCCATGTCTCAATAGCAGCAAATATATTTGACAAAAACAACTGCAGTAAGCCAGAAAGTTAATCATTTATACATTTTTTTTAATAATTAATATTTTTCATTCTTCATTTTTGGACAGCCAAAAAACAGTATATTGTTGCAGGAAGACTTATGGTACAGTGTTCATCAGTACACATTGACAGAAACAGGCTAGAAAATAAGGTAGATAAGACCGGATCACGTGAGTTTGCAACTGAAAAGGATGTCAAGTGCCTTTTATACCTTTGCGATAGATAGTCCCCCTACAGGATGGGTAATCATTGCCTGTTTTATTTTATAAAAACTGAAAGTAACCAAACATAGCTTGGTTATATTGATGACATGTGATAGAATACATCAACATATGTTTACTAATGACTCCTTGTTGATCTATTAAATCAGCTGTGTTACTAAAAAAGCTGTGTTACCTTACTGTGTTCCAAGTGGTCTTGACTGTCTGCACTGTTTCATTGATTATTGATCCTTAGCTGCCCAGTAGTGCAGGGCTTAGCTCATTGACAACTCAGACGTTGCTCTCAGCTCAGGAGTGCTAATTGAAGCTCCTAGCAGGACGTTTGCCTCTTCATGAAGAAAGTGAATGACTCCCAGTGGACTGCTCATAAGAAGTCAAAACTTTAGAACATGGTTTGAATATTTACATAGGGGAGTATGCCAGGTAACCACTGGCACAATGACCACTTCAGTAAGATGAGGGAATATAGTGCTTGGAGTGTTCCTTTAAAAACATCTGGAGTGACAAAAGTTGTAGACTCCTTTGTGTGTGAAGGATGAAAGAAATGTATGTAAAATAATATGTTTCTTTCATGCTATCTAAATAACCCTAAATAAACCCACAACTAGATAAACAGGAATTTACACACAGAAAATGATACAACTTAGACACTTCCTGGTTCCGGTCACGTGACCGCTGGGACCGCCTCTCTCTGATGTCACACGTGACGCGTTTCGCCCGCCTCCTGGGCTTCTTCTGACGACCTCAGAAGAAGCCCAGGAGGCGGGCGAAACTTTGGCAAAATTGCTGGCAAACCCACTACTTCAAATAATATAAATCTGATTCAGAAGAGTATCCTGTTTTGCTACACTGTGGGTTTATCCCTCTCCATTGGAGCAATTCAAACCCAGAGCCAGGGGTGATAGGGCTCTGGTCCAAGTGAGTTGATCCCCAGATATACTTTTAATCTTGCATACTCTGTATATACAGATAGTCTGCACTATATGCTGTATATTTTTTCAGAGTACTCAGAGAAGATCCTGACTCCAGTGCAGTTGCTAGCGCACTCCAACTTTCTGGTATCTACTGAAAACATGAGGGTACCAACAGATCTCATATGATTTTACATTTTACAGGCAGAATGTGCAAATTTCCTTTGGGAAATGCACCTTTAAAGGGACACTATAGTAACAAAAACTACTTTAGCGTAATGAAGTAGTTTTTGGTGCATAAATCATGCCCTTGCAGTCTCGCTAGCAGGTAAATAACTTTGTTTATGCAGCCATAGTCACACCTCCCTGCATGTGGCTTACACAGTCTTCCTAAACATTTCCTGTAAAGACTCATCTAATGTTTACACTTCCTTTATTGCAAATTCTGTTTAATTTGGTATTTTCTAGCTCATCATCTAGTAATAGCTTGCCAGACATTACAGGAGTCTCCTGAGTGTGATTAAAGTTCAATTTACAGAGCAGGAAATACAAAGTAAGTTAACATCTTATTGAAAATGAAATAATGTTGTTTGCATAAACAGAAACAAAACTGATTTAACTCCTAAATGGCAGAAAAGTGAGCAGATAAACTTTGGAGGCAAGAGCTATACACCCAAACTGCTTCATTAAGTTAAAGTTGTTTTAGTGACTATAGTGCCCCTCTAAAGTCTCAACAGCAAACCAGTAACCAACCTCATGCTGATGATTTGCATTAACAATGAAGCAACTTTCCATGAGTGGTTCACTGACTTAGCATCTTTTCCTAAGTTATGTTTCAAAGCTATTGTATACAGCAAACACAGACTCAAAGGAATCCATGTTTAAAATGGAATGAGGCAAAAATGTGATTCTTTGTTAACCCCTTCAGGACGGAGTCAATAGTGCACGTTCTGACCAAAACAAAACGTAAACAAAAACTGGAATTTGCACTATATGTCTGTTCAACCGTAGTTCCCCTCTTTCAATTTATATGCACCCACACTTATTATATATCATTTTGTTCAGGAGAAACAGGGCTTTCATCTATCATTAACTATTCATATATGGAACATAATTTATTATGAACAAAATTGAAAAAAATGTGAGAAAATAAGATTTTTTTAAAAATTTGCATTTCCGTCTGACATTTTAACTGTGAATGTCATAATACTGTTAGGTTTTACTGCAAATAAATGCACATATTTGTAATCAGCGATGTCTCACGAGTACAACAGTATCCCCCATTAACAGGTTTTATGTTGTTTTGGAAAGTTACAGGGTCAAATATAGAACATTCCATTTTTAAATTAAAATTTTCCAGATTAGTAATGTTACCTTTGAGACGGTGTGGTAGCCAGGAATGAGAATTACCTCCATAATGGCATAGCATTTGAAAAAGTAGACAAGCCAAGGTATTGAAAGTGGGGTATGTTTAGTCTTTTTTAGTAGCCACTTAGTCACAAACACTGGCCAAAGTTAGTGTTCATATTTGTTTTTGTGTGAAAAAAGCAAAAAACGAATATTTGGCCAGTGTTTGTGACTAAGTGGCTACTAAGAAAGACTGGACATACCCCACTTGCAATACCTCGGGTTGTCTACTTTTGCAAATGGTATGCCATCATGGGGGTAATTCTCATTCCTGGGCTACCATACGCTCTCAAAGGCAACATAAGCAATCTGGCAAATTTCAATGGGAAAAAAATGAAATGCAAGCCTTATATGTGACTCTCTAACTTTCCAAAACATCATAAAACCTGTACATGGGGGGTACTGTTATTCTCGGGAGACTTCACTAAACACAAATATTAGTGTTTTAAAACAGTAAAACATATTACAACAATAATATAGACCATAAAAGTGCAGTTCGCTTGTAAAAAATGCGAAAAAAAGTCACTTTTACTTAAAATATCATCGTTGTAATACAATTTACCAGTTTGAAACACTAATATTTGAGTTCAGCGAAGTCTCCCGAGTAAAACAGTACCCCCTATGTACAGGTTTTATGTTGTCTTGGAGAGTTACAGGGTCAAATATAGTGCTTGCGAATTAAATTATCTGCACTTTCTCCCTGTGTTGTCAGGCATGTCAATCACATTTTAATTAATCAAATCACATAATTACGTTAAAAGATTATTTAAATATACACGTAGAATTTTAATATATATGCATTTAAAGGTATTTAAATTCTACGTGTATACTAATGTAATTTTTTATGTAATTATATGTATTTATCTATATATATATATATATATATATTTGCGGTTATTTGTATTTTATATATAGATAGATATACATAGAATGTCATTCTAAGTGTATTTTGTTACCGATATATATATATTAATAACAAAATACAGTTAGAATGAAATTACATATGCATATATAATTTATATTAAATTTTGTTTCAATATTTTATTTATTTATTTTATTTATGTATTATTTTAATTATACGTATTTATAGATAATATATATATGTACATCTATTATATATATAATATATATACATATTATATATATGTAACGTCATTCTAAGTGTATTTTAATATTAATATATATACTTATATTAATATTAAAATACACTTTGTATGACGTTACATATATATAATATGTATATATATTATATATATAATATATATACATATTATATATATATACAATCATATTTATTTTATTTTTACACGTCTAATTTATTTTTTTTACACCTCCTACCAGCAGGGGGACTGTCTGATATTTCAAACAGTCCCCCTGCTGGCAGATCCATAGCCAGCTATAGGGGGCCATGTGATCGCTCTTTGAGAGCGATCACATGGCCCCCGGGGGCCTCATTTGCCGGAAGGGGGCTGCCTGGGCTGTCAGGCAGTCCCCCAGAAGAGGATCGCGGCGGAGGTAAGTAAATCATACCTCCTGGGGCTGCAAGCCGTTACGGCGTACCATGCCGTCGCAACGGCTTTAAAGCCCATTTAATGCATGACGGCATGGTACGTCGTAACGGCGGGAAGGGGTTAAACTAATTTGCATATGCCCATCCAGAATCCTTTGCGGTGGTAACATCACTACAAATTTGTGATTTCTGTTGGAAAAACAAGTCTTATGGCTTGACTGGTGTGCAGATTTTTGTTTAACATTGTATTAACTATCCAAAGACTTCAGGTGGAAGTGGTTTTCAATCAGTGTAATAGCTCCTAAAACACACACACAAAAAAAATATATATATATATATATATATATATATATATATATATATATATATATATATATATATATATATATATATATATATATATAGGTGCACTGTGCCTTTAAGACAATTCAATTTGTAAAGTTCTAAAAAATTTCTGAAAATTGCAAAAGTGCAATACAGACATTAAAGTGCATAACGTTTTAATCACAATACTTTCTGTAAAGTATTGTGATTAAAGCTTTATGCACTTTAATGTCTGTATTGCACTTTTGCACATTGCATAATATTTTTTGCACTTTACAAATTGATTTGTCTTAAAGGCACATCATACCTATATTTTTTTTAATTGATATTTTGAATCAGCTGTAATACCGGCTTTTGCTGTAGTACCGGCTATAAAATGGTGCATGTAATTTGAATTATCTTATTGAGAACACCCTTATGCAATTTGAGGAAAGCTTGAAAATTTGATTAATCAGATATCAAAGTTCAATCGTGAGGTGTATTATATAGCTGCTGTATAGATGTTATTATTTCTGCTATCTTGCACTGTTTTTTATCATTTATTCTGTAATTTTATTTTATACCTTCTAAAGCATGTTTGTATGTCATATTCCAGGAACTCATCTCAAGTATTGGTAAACATATTCCTTATTTTATTATGACTATTTAAATTCAGGAAACATAAAATAATGTACTATACTGTAAAAGCCCTGATTCAACTAATAATGTTATTATTAGTAATTTAACTTAAGGCTTTTCCAGAAATCCACTTATTTTATGGTTAAAGTAAACATTCAAAAATATTACTTTACAATAAATGTTTACTGATATATTTTCATTTAGAGAGCAGTGGTCTAACAATAATATTACATTGACAACTATCTGGTAATTACATGACATTCGGTCCAAGATAAATTAATTTACAGGAAGAATCTATAAGTGTAAAAATATTACTCATTGCTTAAGGACTCCCCCCTCGCTATTTGTTATTATACAACACAATGATCTTAACAATTTTCAAGTTAAGGAATATTGTTTCATACTGTATGTCATAATTTTACTTTCCTGATTATGTTTGGCAGCTTTTATGTGTGGGTTAGCTCCTCCCTTCACATCAGAAAGGACAGGAAATAGAACTCTGAAATTGGTATAAATAGATCCATCCTCATCCCATCACACAGTCTTTGTAACTAGCTTTGCAATTCTCATAGTAGATGGGTGGGAACATAATACTGGCATGTATAATGATCAAGAAAATAAAAGTATGAAAACATGTCCTTATATCTTTCAAATGTTTATTATTTTAATTTTCAAAATATTATGTTAATTAATAAATGAAAATGGTAATGATCTACATATTATAATATAACAGGTAATGGTCACAAACAGAAATGTATATACATAACTAGAATACATTGGCTGAGATAATGAACTAGAAGTTATTAAGTTAAAAGTGTTAATGTCATAGTGACCAATAGAAAACTTATAATACTGATAGAATAATAATATACCCAGGTATAAAATAAATACAAAAAAAATGGGGGAGGGAGAGGGACGAGAACGGGGAGGAGGGGAAGGAAACAGTATTTGGTCTGAAATGCAGCCCAACAACCATCAACAATACAAAATAAAACAAAAGGAAAGGAAAAAATAGATAAGTATTTACCAAAAGAAAAAGGTGGTCATGTCTTCAATAATTTATACAGATAAAATTGAAATGAGAAAGAAAGAAAAAGATAAAAAAAGGTGAGAAATTATAAAAATGAAATTCGATGAGATGGATAATAAGACCAATTTAAATGTATTCCTCGTTGCCTTTTCCCATTCAAACCAGTTGTGTCATAAGAGGACACCACTGGCGGATGGTATGCGGAGAACAAGCTTGCATCTCTTACTTTCAAAAAAAAGAAAAAGAACATTGGTGATAGATGGAATAGCAATTGATTTCCAAAAGCAGGGGAATCAAAAGTGGGGTATAGCTGTGGTGGCCAAAATAAGGATGGCAAATGTAATTATTTCTCATCAAACATTAGTAGCATTTATTTATGGGTAATACCTAAGCAGTGGAAGGCACATAAGTCAAATACAGCTAATAGTTCTAAAATAACATTATTGAAGTGCATAAGTCTATTAAGTCTCATCAAAAGTCAAACAAGTAATCAATAGGATATTGCCATAATATCTGCTCAGACAAGTTATTGTACCCCAGAGACTGCTGGTCAGCAAACCCAAATATTCAAATATAGTGAATATCCAGGAGAATTATAGTGCCAGGTAGGAATTAAGGTCATGAAAATCAAACATAGTAAAGGAAGAAGTTCATATGGTTGATATTCACATGTCTAGACTAATACAATACAAATTCATGTAAGAAATGAGACACCAGTCTTGTATATCTCTTGCTATGGAGAATAATAAAATACAGTGAGGGAAAAAAGTATTTGATCCCCTGCTGATTTTGAACGTTTGCCCGCTGACAAAGAAATGATCAGTCTATAATTGTAATGGTGTATTTTAACAGTGACAGACAGAATAGCAAAAAAAATCCAGAAAAACGCATGTCAAAAAAGTTATAAATTGATTTGCATATTAATGAGTGAAATAAGTATTTGACCCTTTCGACTTAGTACTTGGTGGCAAAACCCTTGTTGGCAATCACAGAGGTCAGACATTTCTTGTAGTTGGCCTCCAGGTTTGCACACATCTCAGGAGGGATTTTGTCCCACTCCTCTTTGCAGATTCTCTCCAAGTCAGTAAGGTTAAACCTTCAGTTCCCTCCACTGATTTTCTATGAGATTAAGGTCTGGAGACTGGCTAGGCCACTCCAGGACCTTAATGTGCTTCTTCTTGAGCCACTCCTTTGTTGCCTTGGCTGTATGTTTTACGTCATTGTCATGCTGGAATACCCATCCACAACCTATTTTAAATGCCCTGGCTGAGGGAAGGAGGTGCTTACCCAAGATTTGATGGTACATAGACCTGTCCATTGTCCCTTTGATGCGGTGCAGTTGTCCTGTCCCCTTAGCACAAAAACACCCCCAAAGCATAATGTTTCCACCTCGATGTTTGATGGTGGGGATGGTGTTCTTGGGGTCTTAGGCAGCATTACTCCTCCTCCAAACACGAGTTTGAGTGGATGCCAAAGAGCTCGATTTTGGTCTCATCTGACCACAACACTTTCACCCAATTCCCCTTCTGAATCATTCAGATGTTCATTGGCAAAATTCAGATGGGCCTGTACGTGTGCTTTCTTGAGAGTAGGTCTACAATCTTGTCCCTCACATCCTTGGACAACTCTTTGGTCTTGGCCATGCTGGAGAGTTTGGAACCTGATTGATTGCTTCTGTGGACAGGTGTATTTTATGCAGGTAACAAGCTGAAATTAGGAGCACTACCTTTAAGATCTAAACTCGTTACCTGTATAAAAGAAACCTGGGAGCCAGAAATCTTGCTGATTGATAGGGGATTAAATACTTATTTTACTCATTGACATGCAAATCAATTTATAACTTTTTTGACATGTGTTTTTCAGGATTTTTTTTGTTATTCTGTCTCCCACTGTTAATATACACCTATCATTAAAACTAAAGACTGATCATTTCTGTGTCAGTGGACAAACGTTTAAAATCGTCAGGGGATCAAATACTTTTTTACTCACTGTAGATTAGAAGAGAACCTCCTTAAAATATAAAGACAAAGGGGGCGGGGCCTGACTGCTGAGCTGAGCAGACACAGAATAGAGGTGCTCCTGCTCTTCTAGGCAAATTTTGCTGATTATAAACCTTAAACATATTGCAAACGACTCAAATGGGCCCCCAATTGAGAGGTGATAGCAAGCGGTACATGCTGGCACCAACTTTGCAGCATACCCTGCAGAAATCACTGGAGCAAAAACCACAGCCTACAAGCATGGTCGGCGCGGGGAAGGCTACCGCTCCCCTGCAGCCTTCAACGGCTGAAATCTTGAACATGGGCACTGGATCCCCCACCATGGACCGGTGGGGGTTATCCCGGTCCCAGGAAAGCCTTTCTTTACTGTGTGTGATGGCATCCTTGGGTGAAATTTACCAACCCCCAATTGGCAGCGATCAGCACTGGACCATCTGACACAGCAAAGGGATCAGACATACTGGCACGGCTGGACGCTATATTTGCGACCTTCTGGAGGAAGATAGAAAGCAGAGAGCGGCAAGCTATCACACACTCACTAGATGAGTGTTCACCCTTGCCGCTGCCCTCACACTCCCATCTCGGAGGCACATATCACTGAACGAGGCAAGAGCAAAAATGCAGAAGGCAACTCATCCCCACAAACAAACCCAAGTGTCTGCACCCAGATGCGGTTACCTTAACAGAGGAAAAGGCCAACTCTAAACAAGCCCAAGCCGACCCGACATGGTAACCCAGAAGAACCTGCATCCCCACGATGGAACTTTACAACTCCGAGGAGTATCCAGCAGGCTCCAATGGGCAGGTTTTACTCCAGTTATTCTTTGGCATGCCTCCACTCGAGCGAGCAGCAGGGCCCAACACTAGGACTTATCTCTGGGATGCCACAGCAAGGCATTGGCTGACCCTGGCAATGATTCACGGAAAATACTATTGCAGACACAGAACTCACCACAAGACCTCCAGTACAAGTCTAATTTGATTTTATTAACATTTTCATAACTGCCTATCTATCCCTGATGCCTTTAATGTGTCTACTTATGCATGGTTGGGCTGACCTGATCATTTTAGTATTGTTTCCTCAAGTATCTTAAGTCTGTACAATTTATCATAATTTATTTAAGCATGTTTAGCAACTTAACATAAAATTGTGTTGACTTATTATCACATGCAATTTCTTCTATTACTAATGCTTACTACTGCTGTTGTGGCACAGTTATTTACTTTGTTACCTGTAATCTCCTGCACGACAAAAATTAAGAATTAAAAAAAATATATATAAAGACACATAATGGAACTTGTAAACATATTTTGACCAAAACAGAAGTTAAATATAGAGAAAAAACCCAGTGGGTGGTACTTTCAGCTCAGCACTTAGTCAGAGGCATAACTTCCAGACACCAGGTTAGAGCAAGACCTGAAATTTCACAATGCTGAATGAAAACAGTCATATCCTGCTATCAAACATGGAGGTGAAAATAAACTAAAATTCCCAATGTTATCTTTTTAAATTCTTTTAAGATTTGCAAATTTTAAACATAAACATAATTTGTTTAATGATCATTACATAATAATAGAAAAAAGAAAAGGGAAAAAACAGGGGATAAAGGATAATAATCATACATGACTTGACCATAATTTTTTCCATTACAATAAAATGAGAATTTTAATTTTTTTGGGACAATGACCTATATATATAAGTTGAAAACAACAGATAGTTTTTACTAGTTAGCATTATAACATGCATATACAACAGGAATAAACATTCTTTTTTTTTCAATATCTTTTTTATTTTTATTGAAGAAAATTTTTCATAATTTTTTTCTATACATAAATAATAAATATAATAATGTATAGCAACAAAAATATGCAAACCATCATACCAAAATATACATCCTAAAGAAGCTGAAAACATCCCAGTTCTTGCCTGGCCAGCATACTCACCGGACATGTCACCCATTGAACATGTTTGGGATGCTCTAGATCGGCCTATACGTCAGTGTGTTCCAGGTCCTGTCAATATCCAATATCCAGCTTTATACAGCCATTGAAGAGGAGTGGACTAACATTCCACAGGCCACAATCAACAACCTGATCAACTCTATGCGAAGGAGATGTGTTGCACTGCGTGAGGCAAATGGTGGTCACACCAGATACTGATTGGTTTACGGACCCCCCCCCCGGTTCCCCCAATACAGTAAAACTGCACATTTTAGAGTGGCCTTTTATTGTGGCCAGCCTAAGGCACAGATGTGGAATAATCATGTTGTCTAATCAGCATCTTGATATCAGAACCTGTGAGGTGGATGGATTATCTAGGCAAAGGAGAAGTGTTCACTAACACAGATTTAGACAGATTTGTGAACAATATTTGAGAGAAATAGGCCTTTTGTGTACATAGAAAACGAGTTCTGCTCATGAAAAATTGGTACAAAAACAAAAGTGTTGCGTTTATAATTTTGTTCAGTGTATGAACCTAATTTAAACATTTGAAAGAATTAGTAGGGTCAAATGGTGCCAGGATATCATCATCTGCAAATAGAACAATTTTGTGAGTATATTTCCCTAGTAAACTCTTTAATTTACACTCTATGTTTAAAGGGAAACTCCAGTGCCAGGAAAACGATCCATTTTCCTGGCACTGGAGGGTCCCTCTCCCTTCTACCCACCAATCCCCAGTTACTGAAGGGGTCAAAACCCCTTCAGTCACTTACCTGAGGCAGTGGCGATGTCCCTCGTTGCTGCCTCCTCCTCTGCGCCGCTCCTCCCTGTGCTTCCGTCGGCCGGTGGGCGAGACTGATCCAGCCCACCGGCCGAGGAGACCTAATGCGCATTAGCGCTCCCCATAGGAAAGCATTGAAAACGAATTTCAATGCTTTCCTATGGGGATTTGACTGACGCTGGAGGTCCTCACACAGTGTGAGGATGTCCAGCGACACTCTAGCACAGGTTTACTGTGCTATGAAGCAGGAAGTTCCCTCTAGTGGCTGTCTAGTAGATAGCCACTAGAGGTGGAGTTAACCCTGCAAGGTAATTATTGCAGTTTATAAAAAACTGCAATAATTACACTTGCAGGGTTTGGAGTAGTGGGAGTTGGCACCCAGACCACTCCAATGAGCAGAAGTAGACTGGGTGCCTGGAGTGTCCCTTTAATAGTTAGTTCTAGGGACAACATGGCCAAAATAAAAAGAAGTGGTGACAATGGACACCTCTGCCTAGTGCCATTATTTAGTTTGAAACTCTGAGATATAGCCTGAAGCAGAGAATCTTGTTGTAGGCATGCTATATAAGAAAAATATTGCATCTACAAAGGAAGTGTTCATAAATATCAATACATGATGCAAGTAATCCCAATGTATTCTGAAAAGTGCCTTCTCTGTGTCCAAAGAAACAAGCAGAGAAAGTGTCTAAGGAGAGCAAATATAATGAATCAAATTAATGAATTGTCTAGTGCAATCTGATGCCTGTCCATTTTGCACAAGGCCAACTTGGTCATTGTTCACCAAAAGGAGAATGAAACAGCTAATCTGTTAGCAAGTATCTTTGATTATATTTTGATATTATTGTTCATCAGGGATAAAGGTCTAAAATATAAATACACATCTGATGACTTACCCGGCATTGGCAATGTAACAGTTTGAGCCTGTAAAGTCTCAGAAGACATATATCCATTCAATTTATACAAGTTATATAATTTAAATAACGGGGGAGTTAATATTTATGTAGCTTCTGAGGGCTCGGACTGCAATCTGGCATTTTTTACACAATTGTACCAATCACTAGCAGTTTTCAGCTCCATGCCAACTGACACAACGCTAAACGCATTGAATGGACCTGGACCTAAATTGGAGTACATCACTGAATTTCATCTTACGTATGAGTTTGTGGCCAACTGCGGTGGGCTTGCTGAAGGTCAGGAGAGGCAGCTGATCCCCTGATGATAGTGCTCATTTTTCCAACTGACATTGATAGCCCAGTTCAACCCAGTCTCCTCTGAGTCAAATAGACTCTGTCCTTGAAAGCTAAAAGCCAGCTCTATCGGACACCGTGTGGTGGGACCAGCATGGCTGCCATGCTGGACTTACAGACCAACCACCAGGGCTGCAGGGCTACGAGTTTAGACTCTACTTAGACTCCGCCTTAACTCTAAATTGGCACTGGATCAGCAATAGGCCACTCATGCTTTGTCACTGGATCTGCAATAGGCCACTTGCGCTTACTTCTCCTGCTACAAAGGTGTTCCATGATGCAGATTTGGGGGCCCTCTTGGAGACCTCTCCATGTCAGTCTATACACCCATGGGATAATATAAATTCAGGAGAACCTGAGAGCCCAAGATCCTGCCTTTGGAAAGGACACAGGATATTGGCTCCCATAAAGGCTTGTAGCCAAAGTTTTGAGGGCCAGCTGTTTTGCAGACGTATACCCAATAGGTGGCACAATTCATTTGACACAAAGTTGAACTTTCCACTTTGGCCCTGTGATGAAACATGCCATTCGGGACTTTTTACATTTTATTGGTTCGGTAGCTGTAACTACCGAATACCGACCATCCTCCTGGCTCATTTTCTTCAAAAGAAACAGTCAATTAAGCGCTCTCCTGTCTGTTCGGGAAAAGGAAGCAGTCGTTCGTATACTTTGACCAGTGTTCGGGAAGTCGAGTGTCTGATTTTAGTTCCAGATACTTGACGACCAAGTCCCGCTGCCTCCTTTCGTGCGAACTTGATGGTCGCTGTTTTCTCCTGTTCAACTATATGAACGCCAGCCACAGAGGGAGTGCTTAATTAACTGCTTCTTTTGAAGATAATGAGCCAGGAGGATGGTCGGTGTTCGGTAGTTACAGCTACCAAACCAATAAAATTTAAAAAGTCCCAAATGGCATGCTAGTTTCATCCCAGGCCCCCTTGTGGTATTAGATGAAAGCAGCAGGTGAATTATCCACGCTTCACTTGGTGTTAATGCAGTGATACATGTATATATTAGATGTTTTTAAGGTTTTTTATTTTTTATTGATGATCACCCACCATTATATCATAACTAGATGTATTATCATTTAGTTTGGCTTGACCTTCCTACTGTTATGCCCTCACACTTACCAGACATGGGTTTTCATTTCTAATAGCATAGTACTACGGCACGTAATGCTGCACTCACATACCCCATGTTGACAAGCTGCATTTTTTGGTACTAATTTCCATTTGTTCCATTTTATTTTGTAATAATTGTTAAGCAGTGTTTTTCCTTCTTTACCTACATTGACAATATATGTGTTGTGTGGCCTACATGATACAGTGGTAGGCCCGTGCAGGCTGAACTTTCCTACATCCACAGTACTCATTGTACAGCAGCGCAGAGAGTTCGGGCGAGGTTCTCCTTTTTTGTTTATTGATTTTGTTTTTCTTTTTCTCGGTTTAGCATCATTTGGTTTTTCTATTTGTATAGTTTCATCTTTGTTTATTATGCTATTGTATTCCTAAGCATATGATCTTCACTTTAATATGCTGGCAGATGGCCAGACATCATTAGTTTCCATATTTCTAAAATCTGACACTTGACGTACACCCTGCAATAGTCACATGATGCTGCGTAGCACGTATATCGAGAAGTATTGTAATCTTACAATAAGCAGTCTAATTACATATGCTATTTTGAACCTCTGTGAAAGTTGCTTTTTGTGAAACTACAGTATGTTGACTCATTAAACCTCTGTGTAGGTTACTTATGTTGATTGCATAAGTCTGATATCTGTGTGTTACAAACTCTGCAAAATAAAACATATTTAAAACAAAATGTATTGTGAGAGTCCCCATAGTGTCCACTAAATTGTCCCAAAATGCATAATAGACCAATCACTTAAAAATAAAAAGCTGCAATGGGCATGTTATAAATTCAGCACTGCATTTTCACAAAAACGTGACAAGGGTAAATGAAGGAGTAATTATGTACTCAGGAGATATTACTGAGTACAATGTAGGGATTTTTATTACAGTGGTACATTACATTTACAATATAAACCACTAAATTGCAATGTGCATGTAAATTTTGAAAGAAATTGTTGTTAAAATGGCTGTATAGGTCTCAAAATATACCATATAACATTCCCTGTGTCTACTATAACAAATGGTGTGCATATATGAGGTGATTTGTACTGTGACACTGCTATAATGCCCCAAAATGAGGACTAGGCCAATCAAATCCATCCAGCCTTGTTATATGTGTAAAAGACTCAGAAAAAAAAAAACTACATTTTACTACAATATTTAGCAGAGATTGACAGTTAAATGTCACTAAAAATGGTAAAAAAAAATACCCATGGGTAAATTGCCTGTGATGTCTACTTTATATAAATATATACTTTTGTGCGTAAATTTTGTTTTCTGTGATGGCTATTAAATGTACAATACAAACATACCAAATTATAAACCCGCTCCACATTGAAATTTTATTTTACTCCTTGTATTTTGTCATTTGTAACTACCAAAATTAAACTGAAATCCTAGACATAGTACATATTTGGTAAATCTTTAAAATTAATGCTTTTATTTGGAATTACTTTTCATAAGCTGCACTAATTATACACATTATTATTGCCAAAACTGTGAATGTTTTCTATTTTTCTTTTATTTTTGTTGCATTTTTATACATGTATATGTCACATCAAATTAAAGCTCATTTTGTCCTTTAAACAATAGTATATAATATGAGTTGGTACAGTGGATGGATTTTACAGTTGAACACACATAGCAAAAAGGCAAAAATTGTTTTAGTCCTTAAGTGAAAACCAAATAAATTAAGCTTGGTCCTTAAGAGGTTAAACCAAAGTAAAATTTAACTTGACAAAGTAAAGCAAATCAATGAAAACAGTCAGGTAATTGATTCAGGGTGTTAACTGCTCATCAAAGCCAATATATAGCCCAAGCTGTTCATCTGCAATTAACAAGAGCTACTAAGCTGTACACCTGAAATCAGCAATATATACTAAGATTAAACACTGCCATCAAACTTAAAAATACATTAATTGTCTTGATCAATGAGGAGACGTTACCTTGCAATAGAAATACTCTGGTAGCAACTTATTTCTTGAATATGCAAAGGTGTGCACACATAAGGCATGGTTAATTGTTATTGAACATTACTAGCCTCTATTTTGGAAATCGGGTTTCCTTATCTCTGGTGAGATTAATACCAGGACAGGTTCAGTAACACATGCAGTACATCTAAAGTGGTTAATTGCTTATCCTGAAACACATGTGTATGAGGAGAAATTTAATGCAAAGGCAAAAGGCAGCTGTTTCTCTTGTCTTCATTTAGAAAACTGAAGTAGAGAATCCACATTTTGCAATAAGTGCTTATAGGGCAACTGCATATTTGTTTTCAGCTCATACACAGATCTTATCAGGCCCAATTCTAGGGTCACTGACACCTGGGTGTCACCTGGATGTGGTTATATTGCTAAGCCTCGCCCCTTCACAAAAATAACACTTCTAACCACAACCATTTTACAAGGAAACTACTCCACCTCTTTGGGCCCCCATCTACACCTGGTAACAACGTCTAGGTTCCTACAATTCCAGCTTTGCCCCACACAGCTTGCCAGTGCCATCTTTGTCCCAAAATGGCTTCCCAGTGACATATTTGTCTCAAAATAGCTAATAAGTGCAATTACCCTTTCCAAACAGTTGATCAGTGCAATGTTGTCCTCAAATAGCATTCAGCACCATCCTAATGGTGTCATTGGTAATGGTAAAGTTTGCCTCCCAGCTCAGTTGCCCAGCACTGAGTGCCAGAGGAGGAGACTAACACAAGGGGTGGAGCCTAGGAAAGGTAAGCATCCTCATTCCTCAGTGGAGTGTATCCAAGGGAGGGGAGGGGATCACCAATGAGTGGAGGTCAGCATCCTCACTCTCCAGCAAAAGAATGTGTTCCAGGGAAGGGAGGTCAGCAACCTCACTTCCCAGCAGCAGAAGAATTATCTAGGAGGATAGATCAGCATCCTCACTCCCCAGCGGCAGATTGCAACTCAGCAAGAGGAGGTAGAGGTAATTGACCTCCCTCCCCAACAGAACAACATAACTTTTTGGTGGAGCTTGTTCCAGGAGTCTGCCTGGGTGGATCTACTTTTTGGGTCTAATTACCTGACTAACCTGACAGACACAGACTGATTGATGAGGACCCAGAACGTCTTTTGTGAGACCGAGACTTAGCTACCACACTCCTGGAACTCATAACCAGATATATAAATAGCTGTGACCCGATAAAACTTTAACACGCTGTAACTTGGGCATAGATTCTTCAATCAGGGCACTATTTGGACAGTGAGGGCGCTCAGTGACAAGCTTTCCGCTATATTGTGTGGGGTCCAGGGAAAGTGGTTCTGGTGGACATTTTGTATGCTGTGCCTTTAATAATGTGATTGTATTAGCTTGGGTTAATGTAATTAAGCTCTCAGACACATGGGCACCAAGAGGCACAATTGTGCTGTATATTCTATTGTATGAAAACCCCCCTGCAGGAGAAGACAATATTATTTTGTGTAAATAGCTACAGTAGCTCATAAAAAGTGAGTACACCCCTCACATTTTTGTAAATATTTTATTATATCTTTTCATGTGAAAACACTGAAGAAATAAAACTCTCCTACAATGTAAAGTAGTAAGTGTACAGCCTGTGTGTAAATTGTAGATTATGCAAACTTAGTGTACTAATAATGTTAATTTTAGTAATGACAGGAGGTGAGTATTTTGCATTGACTTTCTTTACTTAAAACTCCAGCAGCAACAAGTCAATCAAAAAACTTTAACTAATCAGAAAACAACAGTCATCACAGATATAAGGTAGGACAGCCCACAATTATCCCTCTTTCTTTGGTGTGAAGGCAAATAATCCCTTTCAACTGTAAACAGAAAACTGTATAAACTTGAGCATCCTGATAACTCAGAACTGTAACGAATTGTTGAGGGAATTACATTCCGCTTGTAGTCGATGGTAGTATTCATACTAAAAAGAAGGAGAAATAAGTGAAAGGTATTGGTAGTAACTGTGAGTCCACATCTCATTCTTGTACATACATACATATTATAATCGTCTATAAATGGAATAATATGAAATTCAAATTAAAGTTATTCAGGATATAACAACATCATACATATCATATCAAACCCTCCAGAATTGACATCAACTACATTCTAGAGAAAGGACTATAAATTATAGCAGAAGTTAGTACATAGATAAGAGTAGTACAAAATTTAGATAAAAAGGGAGGGAAACATAAAAATGGGGGGGAAATACTCTCCTCCTATTATTAGTACACTACGTTAGCATAATTTTACCACATGACAAGAGGCTTCATATTTTGCTTCTTTTTTTTTTTTTTTTACCAATCTTTATTTTTGAAAAAATATTTTTTTACATAAATACATCACAGAAACAAACTTGTCAAGATTCCTTTCTGAAAATACATAATTATCCTAAAACGTTAGTTGGATCTTATTAAAACATATTCATACAATTGCATACATACCAAAACATATAAAACAAAAAGACACTACTTGTTACTTCAGCATATTACTAAATCCTCTCTACTGATTTCTACTTATTACATTTGTAACGATTTTACATTAAGGCTCTTTATTCTTATCCAGTGTCTCTAAGAGATATAACAATTTGTCCCACTGGTCTATATCTTTGTATAGACCCTTGATGTGGCTCATCCATCTCTCCATTTTAAATTGAAACCTTAATTGTGTATTAAATTGAGCTGGAACAAAGGGTTGATCTCTTTGCCAGCTTCTTGCTATCAATATCTTAACTGCAAACAAGCAGTGAATAAGTATTAACTGTTGGATGTTTGTCATGTGTGACCAGTTAAGGTGTAGTAACATAATATCTGGTTTACAGGATATCTTCACCTTGCTTAAGTATAAAATAGTATTCTGAGCTAAGGTTCATAAAGAAATGACCTTTTCGCAAAACCACAATATATGTAGATAGTTGCCCGATTCAGCCCCTCATCTCCAACAAGATTGTTTGTACTTTTGATGAATCTTTAATAATCTGGTTGGAACCATATACTATTTATTTATAATTTTAAAATGAGTTTCGACTAAAGAAAGACCATGGACTCCTTTATTCACTTTATAAAGTGCTGTACACCACTCCTCTGCTTCTATATGGATATTCAAATCTTTTTTCCCATATTACTGTTATCAACTGAATGCTTTTGGCCTTTCCTAAATCAATAATTTTAACACACTTAGAGAATTGATGCTTCAAAGTATGTGTAAAGAAAACTAATTTCATATGATTAAATAGTTCTCCCTTAGAAACAATAGTATTATTAGATAAAAATGTCTTTACTCTCAGAAAATTGAAGATCTCTCTATTCGACAACCAAAATTCATCGCAAAGAGAATTGAAATGTTTAATTTTGTCATCTTTCCATATATTTTCTATAAGCTTAATATTAGTTTCCCTCCAATTCTTAGGGATATATTAGAAATTGCTCTCTTAATAATATCTATTTTTTTGAAAATTAAATAATTTATCATTAATTTTTACTTTCTTAAATGTAATCCACATTGGTATTATCTGGTTTAGTATAAATGATAAAGAATGATTCTCTTCCTTAGCCCTCCAAATCAAGATAGAGAGATCTTCTATGTTGGCAATCTCTGTTTCTATTTTAAACCATCTTTATTTATTTCTTTTAATAAATATAGAAAATAGTTTTCCATCAGACTATCTAATTCACCACATATTTTAACCCCCAAATATGTAAAGACTTTAGGATAAAGAAAATTATATTTCTGTTGGATTATACTTATTTCAGAGGTTGCTATATTTTTGTACAGTGCAACAGATTTTGACATGTTCAACTTATAGTTAGAGAAGTCACTATACTCATCCAAGATTTCAAAAACTTTAGGTAGGTAGGTCGTAGGGTTGGAGATGTACAACAGTATATAATTTGCGTATGACAACATTTGTACATCTCCCTGGGCAATTTTAACTCCCTCATGTTGTTTCATATCTTTTATTCTAGATGCTAAAGCTTCAACTGTTAAAATATATAGGATAGGAGACAGGGGACAGCCATGTCTCGTCCCATTTCGAACCAAGAAGCACATATGTTAGGACCTATAGTCCTTGCTAAGGGGGCATAATATAATGACTTAATCGCTCTTTGTATCCATCCTAAAAGGCCAAATGTTTTAAGAATATTTTCCATGAAGCCCTAGCTGACCCTGTCAAAGGCCTTTTCGGGATCTAACAACAAGATCAGGAGGGGCCTCTTTCCCCGCCAAGTCAATATAATTAATCAGCCTTCTTACATTGTTACAAGCCATTCTACCTGGTACAAAACCAGTTTGGTCAGAGTGTATAAGATCTGTTAAAAACATTTTAATTCTAGCTGCAATAATAGAGGCTTATAATTTGACACCAACATTAATATGCGAGATGGGACGGTATCTTTTCACATCTGAAGGCTCTTTATCTGATTTTAAGATAGATAGTAGGCTTTAAGCATTTCATGGGGGAAACTTCCTTCTTTAACCACATTATTAAAAGTCTTAGTCAAATTATCTGTTATTATATTTTTCATTACTTTGAAGAAACCATTGCTAAATCCATCTGGCCCCGGAGTTTTAAAATTAACCAGATTGTCTATAGCCTTTTTACCTCTTCTTTTGTAATTTCTTGTTTTTTATGTCGAGTTGTTCTGTAGAAAGTTTTGGGAGGTTTAACTTTGAGACATATTTATTGATTTTTCTTAGTCTATTAATGTCAGGTAAATCATATACCGTATATACTCGAGTATAAGCCGACCCGAATATAAGCCGAGGCCCCTAATTTTACCCCCCAAAAATGGGAAAACGTATTGACTCGAGTATAAGACTAGGGTGAGAAATGCAGCAGCTACTGGTAAATTTCTAAATAAAATTAGATCCTAAAAAAAATATATTAATTGAATATTTATTTACAGTGTGTGTATAATGAATGCAGTGTGTGTGTATGAATGCAGTGTGTGTGTATGAATGCAGTGTGAGTGTATGAATGCAGTGTGTGTATGAATGCAGTGTGTGTGTATGAGTGCAGCGTGTGTATGAATGCAGTGTGTGTACGAGTGCAGTGTGTGTATGAGTGCAGTGTGAGTGGATGAATGCAGTGTGAGTGTATGAATGCAGTGTGAGTGTATGAATGCAGTGTGTGTATGAATGCAGTGTGTGTGTATGAATGCAATGTGAGTGTATGAATGCAGTGTGTGTGTATGAGTGCAGCGTGTGTATGAATGCAGTGTGTGTATGAGTGCACTGTGTGTATGAGTGCAGTGTGAGTGTATGAATGCAGTGTGAGTGTATGAATGCAGTGTGAGTGTATGAATGCAGAGTGTGTGTATGAATGCAGTGTGAGTGTATGCATGCAGTGTGTGTGTATGAGTGCAGCGTGTGTATGAATGCAGTGTGTGTATGAGTGCAGTGTGAGTGTATGAATGCAGTGTGAGTGTATGAATACAGGGTGAGTGTATGAATGCAGTGTGAGTGTATGAATGCAGTGTGTGTATGAATGCAGTGTGTGTGTATGAGTGGTGTGTGTGTGTGTGTGTGTTGCAGAGCCTTGGTGGGGGGTGGGCAATTTTTTTTATTATTATTTAAAAAAAATTATTATTATTTATTATTATTTTAATTTATTTAATTTAATTATTATTTATTTTTTATTATTATTTATTATTTAATTTTTTATTTTTATTATTATTACTATCTTTTTTTTTTCGTCCCCCCTCCCTGCTTGATACATAGCAGGGAGGGGGCCTCTCCTTCCCTGCATGGTCCAGCATTGGTAGTTCAGTGGGGGGGAGGAAGGGGGCTGTCAGAGCTGTTACTTACCTGTCCTGCAGCTCCTGTCAGCTCTCTCCTCCTCCGCGCGGTCTGTGCAGCTCCCTCTGTCAGCTCCCAGTGTAAGTCTCGCGAGAGCCGCGGCTCTCGCGAGATTTACACTGGGAGCTGACCGAGGTGCTGAACGGACGGCGCGGAGGAGGAGAGAGCTGACAGGAGCTGCAGGACAGGTAAGTAAGATCTCTGCAGCCCCCACAGCCCCATTGTCTGTATTATGGCAATGCAAATTGCCATAATACAGACTATTGACTCGAGTATAAGCCGAGTTGGGTTTTTTTAGCACAAAAAATGTGCTAAAAAACTCGGCTTATACTCGAGTATATACGGTAGTTTTTTTTATAAAACCTGTTTAAAGCCTCCCCTATTTCCCCCAGAGAGATGTACGCTTCAGATGTTCATCCCCTGCTGTGAGGAACTGACTCTGCTGGGTTTTGAACCCTGGTTTACATGCTGCTATACCTCTTCCTTACCAGTACACCAGCCTGCCTTTTGCAAATTTACCTGAAATCCAATAACCTTGAATCTACAAGCAATGGTATCAGTGACAACTCTCTTCAGCTGTGTCTGGTTCTTGGCCTATAAAAGCCACTTCCTGTCTCTGTACCTTTGCCAGATTATTGTGGTTCCTGTACTCTCTAATCAAGCTTGTTCCTGTTTCTCCTACCTGTTGCTGAATTTGGACCATTTTGACTTTGCTGCTTCTCCTTCCCACTGACCTCGGCTTGCCTCACTACGATTATCATCTTTCTGTTCCAGTCTCCCATCTCTGCTTAAGACCAGACGTCCACTCAAGGCTCAGGGGCTCAACCACCTGGGTAACGAGTGGCTACCTCTGGCAGAAAACATTGCTGATCTGGCTACTGGACTCCAAAACTTTGTAACATCAATATCATTACACCTGCCTTCTTTTATTAATTCTATTATTTTATCTTTTTTTTTTCACTTGATTAGTTAATATCTGATCTGCTCTGTAATAGAACTTTGCTTTCATCTTAAGCATGTTATTATCTATTCTTTCTATAGTTCTAGATTTTATTTTATTTTTAATGAACTTAAGGCAGAGATGTTTAGTCCGGCAAACCATTTATCTTAAATTGTTGGCAATGTTTTCCTTACTCTTTATCTTTATATGTTAATTATCTCTACTCTTCCATTCTTTATGTTCATTTATTTCTCTTTTAACGGAGTACCCTAAAAATTATTTTACTTTCCTTTTTTCCCCTTTCCCCCTCCCCCCTTTTTTATAGTATATTAAGGAGAAAGGAAAGGGAAAAAAATTCAATCCATATAACTTTATTGCCTCCTCACTGTTTACTCTTACTCTTTACTTGTGTATGGTATTCCTCTCACTTACTCTTTCTATTTTTCCCTTTCACTTTTCTTCATCCCTTCCTTTTAAGTATGCCATTTATTGTGTATTAGTCTCCACGATAATGTGTTTTCAATATCTCTAAAATTTTAAACTCCTGTGTTAAACATAAATATATGTCTACTACTTTGTGTTATTACCCCTAATCCAACAACACTGCAACTCATTTTAGTCATATATTGTTTTTAGTTTTTTCAAATTCCGCTTCTATTTACCTTGTATTTTACCATTAAACCTTATATAATTTCTCCCCTCTTTTGCCCTATTTAGCATTTTAACGCTATCCGATTAGAGATAAAGAATCATAAGAGGAAAGACGGCAATACATAGTTACATAGTTACATAGTTAGATAGCTGAAAAGAGACTTGCGTCCATCAAGTTCAGCCTTCCTCACACCTGTTTTTTGCTGTTGATCCAAAAGGCAAAAAAAAAAAACAAAACAAAAAAAAACCCAGTTTGAAGCACAATTTTGCAACAAGCTAGGACAAAAAATTCCTTCTTGACCCCAGAATGGCAGTCAGATTTATCCTTGAATCAAGCAGTTATTACCCTACATTGAAAGATTATATCCTTGAATATTCTGTCTTTGCAAGTATGCATCTAGTAGCTGTTTGAACATCTGTATGGACTCTGATAAAACCACTTCTTCAGGCAGAGAATTCCACATCCTGATTGTTCTTACAGTAAAAAAAACCTTTCCTTTGCCTTAGACGAAATCTTCTTTCTTCCAGTCTAAACGCATGGCCTCGTGTCCTATGTAAAGTCCGGTTTGTGAATAGATTTCCACACAATGGTTTGTATTGGCCCCGAATATATTTGTATAATGTTATCATATCCCCTCTCAGGCGACGTTTTTCTAAACTAAATAGGTTTAAATTTGTTAACCTTTCTTCATAGCTGATATGTTCCATTCCTTTTATTAATTTTGTAGCCCGCCTCTGCACTTTTTCTAGTGCCATGATGTCCTTCTTTAGAACAGGTGACCAAAATTGCACAGCATATTCAATATGTGGTCTTACCAGTGATTTATAGAGAGGCAAAATGATATTCTCGTCCCGAGAATGAATGCCCTTTTTCATGCATGACAATACCTTACTGGCCTTGGCCACTGCTGATTGACATTGCACATTGTTGCATAGTTTGTTGTCTATAACAATTCCCAAGTCCTTTTCGTGTGTTGTTATCCCTAATTCACTTCCATTAAGGGTATACGTTGCTTGTGTATTCTTTACGCCGAAGTGCATAACTTTGCATTTTTCAACATTAAATTTCATCTGCCATTTGAGTGCCCAGTCCTCCAGTCTATCTAAATCCTTCTGCAGCAAAGTAATATCTTGCTCACATTGTATTATTTTACAAAGTTTTGTGTCATCTGCAAACACTGAGACATGACTTTCAATGCTGTCTTCAAGATCATTTATAAAAATGTTAAATAGAAGGGGTCCCAGAACAGACCCCTGAGGGACACCACTTGCCACCTCTGTCCAGCTTGAAAATTTACCATTAACGACAACTCTTTGTATTCTGTTTTTAAGCCAATGTTCTACCCAAGAACAAGCATTTTCATCGAGACCGATTTCCTTGAGTTTGAACACTAATCTTTTGTGTGGAACTGTATCAAATGCCTTGGCAAAATCCAAATAGATCACATCCACTGCAACACCCTGATCTATACTTCTACTTACTTCTTCGTAGAACGCAATCAAGTTAGTTTGACATGACCTGTGCTTCATAAAACCATGCTGATTTTTGCTGATAACCATATTCTTCTCAAGGAATTCTTGAATATTATCCCTTAATAACCTTTCAAATATTTTACCAGCCACAGAAGTTAAGCTCACAGGTCTATAATTTCCAGGCAAGTATTTTGAACCCTTTTTGAATATAGGAACCACATCTGCCTTCCTCCAATCCTCCGGAACACTTCCTGAAAGAAAAGAATCTTGAAAGATTAAAAACAGAGGTTCACTTATTTCTACACTTAGTTCCTTAAGTACACGTGGATGGATACCGTCAGGCCCTGGAGCTTTGTTTATATTAACTTTCTTTAGTTGCTGCAGCACATTGTATTGAGTTAACCAATTACAATTATTCTGCAAGTTTTTAGTAGCAATCATTTGCACATCTATTGCCATGGGTTCTTCTTTAATATATACAGAGGAGAAATAGTTATTTAGAATTCCTGCCTTTTCTTGGTCTTCATTAACTAACACCCCCGTTTCAGTTTTAAGTGTATTTATACTTTCATTTTTGGGTTTTTTGGAATTTATGTACTTAAAAAATGCTTTGGGGTTTGTTTTGCTCTCTTTAGCTATCATTTTTTCATTTTGAAGTTTAGCAAGTTTAATTGCCTTTTTGCACGCATTATTTGCTTTCTTATATCTTTTATAAGATGCATCTGATTTGTCTGATTTAAATGCTTTAAATGCCCTTTTCTTATTTTTAATCTCTTGTTTTACTTCTCTACTAAGCCACATTGGTTTTAATTTGTTTCTTTTATACTTATTTCCCAATGGTACATACTGAGAAATGTACCTTTCTAATATTTGTTGGAAGATGATCCATTTATCCTCAGTGTTCTTTTCACTAAAGAGTTTATGCCAGTCAATATATTGTAAAGCTTCCCTTATCTTATTGAAATTGGCCTTTTTAAAATTATATGTTTTAGTATACCCCATGTGCTTTTGTTTTTTTGAGTTGATTTCAAAGGACACTATATTGTGATCACTATTTCCCAAGTGCTCACCTACTTGAATGTTGGTCAAAAGATCAACGTTGTTTGTTAAAACCAGGTCCAGACAAGCGTCCATTCTAGTTGGTACAAAATCTGAAAGGTTTCTTCCTGAAACCAGTCTGCCGAAGTTCCCCTGAAATCGCCCAAGCCACCAAATCTAGTCGTGCTTGTTGTACTAGAGGGTACGGTTCTCAGTGAGGGCCGGATAGTAGGAGGGAAAACAAGGGTAGGAGGAGAGGATGGTCGTAGGGTAGTTCTAGAAGGACTGGGAACCACGCTTTACTCTGCCGTAGCATTGTCCTGAGAAACATAGATATCTTCTGGTTGCGTTCCTGGTGTATACTGCCGCCAACATGGAGAACGGAGAAAAGGCCCTCAAGTTCAGCCAGGTCTAAAGAAACACATCCACTGCTTCACAGTCTGAATCCGGTAGCCAGCTGAAGAACCTGAGCAGCTGACAATTGGTCCATGAGGCAACTAGGTCAATGATGAGAGGACCCCTGCATTCGTGGAGGTGCCAATCACTGCTGTCCCTCCAATGTTGTGAATACCAGTCCACTGTGAGGTTGGATATTCCCGGTAGGTATTCTGCCTGTAACCTAATATTGCGGGAGAGACAGAAACTATAAATGTCTTTTGTTGCATCTGTTAGTGCCCGGGATTGAGCTATGCCCAGATGATTGATATATTGGATGGCTGAGATGTTGTCCTTGGGCAACAGGATGCAGCAGTCGGACATGTGGCCAGCCATACTGTGGATGGCAAAGGAGCCTGCTATCAGTTCCAGGCAGTTGATGTGCAATTCCTTCTTCTCGTAACAAGGGTCCTCCTGTGGATGATCCCGCACAATGTGCTCCCCAGCCCCATAGGCTGGTGTCCGACTCCACCACGAAATCCAGTGTGGGATTAAAAATGGCTTTCCCATTCCAGGCTTGCCTGTGGAGAAGCCACCAATGAAGCTCCGTGCGTATCTCATTCGTGCGAGGGATCGTCTGGTTGTATGAGATTCCGGATCACAGATAGTGTGCCTTCAGCCGTTGCATGGCTCGGTAGCGAAGAGCATCTGGGTAAATAGCCTGTATGGAAGTGGAGAGTAATCCTACGACCTGAGCGAGGAGACAAAGTTGGATGTGATCCATATTCAGTATCTTCCACATTTCTTTGTGCATAGTAGCTATATCTTTGAGGGTTAGCCGAAGCATGCATGAGGTGGAGTCGATTTCGAACCCCAGAAATAGGGCGATTTGCGACAGTTCCAGCACTGATTTGTTGTGATTTACCATGAAACCCAAGGACTCAAGGAAGTCTACCACAAAGTTTGTTTGAGATCTTAGTCTCGAAACCGTGTCGTAATAGAGTAGTAAATCATGACCGGTTTCAGCAGCTTTGTGAAGCACCATGGAGCCGATCTGAATCCGAAAGGTAGGCAGGTGAACTGGCATGTCCGGTCGTGCTAACGGAATCGTAGGAATCTTCGGCATGACTGCGCTATTGGCACTGAGAGGTAGGCATCCCTGAGGTGCAGTTGAGTAAACCAATCATCTTTGAAGAGCAGATTTTGAAGTAGGTGGATCCCTTCCATCTTGAAATGGTGGTATATTATGAATGAGTTGAGTTGACATAGGATGATGACCGTACGGAAGTCTTCTGTTTTCTTTTGCATACTGAACTGCGACATAGGTAAAGAGAGTTCGTATTTCTTCGTTGATAAGGGCCCCATGTTCTGTAAAAGGTCCGTAACAGTGGTGGTGTCTGCATCTGATGTGGTAGGGTGTGGAACTCGATGACGTACCCTTGAACGGTTGTATGATCCATGCGTCTGATGATAGCTCTTCCCAGTTATGTAAATGAAGGGATAACCTGCCTGCGTTTAGTGTAGAGACATTTGAATGGAAACGGTGGGTTTACCTGTGTTAAGACGTCCTTGACCTCTGCTTCAGTAGCCTCTGGTTCTCTTCGTGCCCCATAGAGGGATGAGGTCCGGTAGGTGGACATAGGGTAGAAGGCAGAAGATGGTGGGTTAGGTTTGGAGCCTGTATTCAAAATCAGCAATCGGAGGCACCCACCTGCCATGCATTGATGATGCAAGATTCTGAGGGTAGGCTTCATCCTCCTCCGAGGAAAACACCGGTGGGGGTAGTTCTTGCCTAGCCGTATGCTTGCTATGTTTAGCAGGTGCCATCCCTTTCGTCCGAGCGTGTGATATGCTGAGGCCAGCTTGTTGCCACTTTGGAAGGGATAGGAGGTCCTTAGAGGAACCATCAGAGCCCAAAGTGTCATCCACCTCTTGTGGTATCGGCCCCATGTCAGGTGGAACTTGTGAAAGCAGTTTGGAGAATGCCTTCTCCATGGAAGCCGCTCTTGCAGCGTTTACCATCGCCAGAAAATCTTGGGTTTGTTGCGGGGAGTCCAACATGGTATATGTAGTTGTCCTGTAGGTTAGACCCCTTGCCTATTCAAGGCCTGGTGGGTAGACCGCTTTCTCATTGCAATTTGGGGTTTGCCTGGTATATGGGTGTATACAAACACTGCTAGGTATGCTATGATGTGAGGGTTCAGACACCTTGCTGGTCGTATTGAGCGGCTTATTATAAAAGGGGATGATACCCTTGTAAATTATGGGGAGGTGTTAAGAGACTCCAATAGCCAAATGGGGGAAACCCTAAGTCCCCAGTGGGGAGGTAGCGTATATACATGTGTAATCGTAATCTTTTTATGTCTCACGTATTTAGTTCCAGGAATGATGTTTGGTAGGTACCGCAGTCAGGGTTTTCCCCTAGTGCTCATGTAGTGCCAGGCCCATAGAGCTAATCTGTAGGGCATGTGGGTTTACCACTTATCAGTAACAGGGGGTTCACGCTTGTATGCAGCTGTGGAAAGCAGTCTGCACCCCAGGCATATCCAGCACATATACAGAAATTAACTATAAGGTTAATAGTCTGGCATGAATTTGTAAGCAACAATTAACCAGCATTAGTTGTATAGAGTGAAGATTAATCCTTTGTATTATATCCTGTGCCAGCATATAGTAATTGCCCATACATAATGTAATTATATATAGATAGACATCATTGTGCAGCAGAAAAACTTGTATAATGGCTGCAAGTGATAGGTGGTGTCTCCACTTACGGTTAGTTGCAGGCCAGATTACCGAGTGCCTGTGAGAAAAAAAATGGCAGGTGTGAATATAGCGATCTTGACAGATCCAAGATAGCCACTGTGTGAGAGGACCCGACGGGAATAACTCCCACAGGTCCAAGAGTGATTGTCACGTTTGAGAAGCCCTGACAGCCCCAGAAGTTAGTATGTTAGTCTAAGAGGCCCCCAATGGCCAAAAATACAGTGGGTGATGCCGGACGTGACCGGATAGTATACAGTACACAGATTGGAGAGGAAGAGGCCAGGGAGCCACACAAACAAATTTAGGCTGACAGAGAAGGCACAAACTCAATATAAAGCTCATAGATTATTAAGTACAGGAGTAAGGCCAAATAGAGTAGGTTAAGCAACCCTATAGTGACAGCATGAAGGAACTAACATTAAATAAAACAGTCAGGTTAGGATTGAATACTAGTAACTAGCTAAGAAGCATTTAATCTGACAGCAAAACAGGTATAGGCTGACAGGGAAGGCACAAACACAATGTAAGGTTGTTAGATAGTAAGTACAGGGAGTACAAGCCAAAAGAACAGGTTAACCAACCCTAAAGAGACAGTTTGAAGTAAACAACAGTACATACAACAGTCAAATTAGTATTATATAAGAGTGACAAGCTAAAAGGCATATACTCTGAAATTTGCTGTCCCCTCAAAATAACTCAACACACAGCCATTAATATCTAAACTGTAGATAACAAAAGTGAGTACACCCCTCACAGCAAATTTACACTGTTATACAGGCTCTACGCTTACTACTTAACATTGTAGAAGAGTGTCATTTCTTAAGAATTGTCACATGAAAATATATAATAAAATATTTACAAAAATGTAAGAGGTGTGCTTACTTTTGTGAGATACTCTATGTGCATGCAATAAAGGTCATTTTACCCCCAGCAATTAAACTCGTCTAGTGTGTGTATGAAAGGCTATAGTAAAGCTATAACCACTGCTCTACAGGAGAGAGGGTCTCCACAACTCCAGAGGAGTCCTGGTCTAGTGGAAGTGGTCCTCACTGACCCCTGTTAAGCTTTAGAGACTAGGACTGAAGGGCTACTGAGTCCCTGATAGCAGCTTGGAAGCTGACCTGGCAGACAAATTTAGTCAGAGTATGGGAGTTCCACCACACATACTACTCAGGTTGTGTGGTTTATAGCAGAGTTGCTCGGGTAGTGTGAGTTAAAGAAGAGCTGCTTGGGTAGTGTTACATGAAGAGAGTAAGCTGCTCAGGAATGTATCAAAAGGGAAACACATTTGCAAGGGAAATACATTTCACAGTAAACAATTAGTGTGCTTTTCTAGGAAACATATCTTTGATTGTAAAATGACTTGTGCAATTGCCATCTGGATATGAAATGTGGTTTTAGTAAAACAATTATGTGTACATATAATTGATGAAATGCATGATTGAAATGTAATATGTAACAATTATATATATGACTAAATATATTTCAGATTTGAAGTAGTAGGGAGGCATGATTCTAAAAAGTGTATATTTTGTAAAAATACAGTAATACTTGTGTAAAGTTAAAGTGGTAACAAAGCAGTGTTCAAGGGCAATAGAAAGTATATTTATTGTTAATGCTTAGACATCTTTTTTTTCTCACAAACAGGCCCCCAAATTTAATACGAACTAACATTTGTTTTTATCTCCATACTGTAAAATGACATATTTTTAAAAGGTGGAAACTAATACTGCACTCAGAAAGTATTCAGATCCATTAAATTTCTTTCACGTCAATCTACAATCAAGACTCCATAATGACAAAGCATTACAGCATTGCAAATATTAAACAGAAACAATCTGAAGTATCACATTGACATTGCATTCAGATTCTTAACTTAGTTGAAGCACTTTCTGCAGAGTTTAAATCCTCATATTTTTTTGGGCTATGACGGAGCTTTGCACACCTACATTTTCACCTACATTTTTGCCATTCGTCTCTACAGATCCTTTAAAGTTCTGCAAGGTTGGATGAAGATCATCAGTGAACACCCATTTCAGGCCTCTCCAGAGATGCTCTACTAGTGAAAACCTTGAGTGGCTTCAGGCCTTGGGCCACTCTTGCATTGGTTTTGTGCTTAGGGTCATTGTCCTGGTGGAAGGTGATTAATCCATCTACTCTGGAACAGGTTTTCATTAAGAATATCTCTGTATTTTACTGTATTCTGCTTTCAGTCAACCCTTAGCAGTCTCACATTCCCTGCAGATGAAAAGAATCCGAACACATCTCCAATAGAGATGTCCCGAACAGTTAGCTGGTGAATAGTCCCTGCGAACATAGCTTGTTCGCCACGGACGGCGAACATATGCGATGTTCGGTCCACCCCTATTCGTCATCATTGAGTAAACTTTGACCCTGTACCTCACAGTCAGACTCACAATGCAGACACATTCCAGCCAATCAGCAGCAGACCCTCCCTCCCAGAACCTCCCACCTCCTGGACAAAATCCATTTTAGATTCATTCGGAAGCTGCATTCTTTTTTTTTTTGTATTATTATTATTATTTTTTTTCGACAGAAGTGTTATATTTGAGCATGCTAGGCTGAACGTGCATATATCATGGCTAGTTGCACTGAGGGTACGAGTATATAGCAGTACATTGTTGTGAAAGATGGCTGTCATGTTTAGGGTGTAGCTTGCACGTTATCAACTGTGTATTTATATCAGCAGCTCCACCACTAGTTATAAATCAAGTGTGAGTCGCCCCATGAGATGAGACTAGTGAATAACATAATACATGAATGGTTAAGGCAAAGGCATGCAAGGAACTATGGCAATAAACTCTTTAGGAGGTGAAATAATGACATGTATAAATGCTTGCTACTTAACGATTAGTTAATGTGCAGAGAGCAGTTCCTGTGATCAAAGGAATGGTGTGGAGGAACGGCTATAGTGGGACATGCTAGGCAGGCTGCTGTTTACTGCTTGTGCTCATCCGATCCCTTCTGGGCGCCAGGTGCAGACCCTGGGAGTCCCTGATACCTGGAACAACAAAGGCAAGTCTCTGGCTGAGTGCCGGGTTCGCGGCTTGAGGTGGTGGAAGCTTGTTTTGTCGGGTGGTCGGATCTGTCCCGGTGGTGCTTCACGTCCGGTGCGGGATTGTGGTGGCTTAAGGTGGAGGCGAGTGCTTGACGTGGGGCAGGTTCTGCATTTCTGTTTGTGTCTCCGGTCCCGTCTTCGACGCCTTTTGCGTTTGTGGATTTTAATGTGCACTGCTTCGCTTAGCTGTGGTGGAGCTTGTTGGGGCTGTGGTGGAGCTTGTTGGGGCTTCCTGCTTGTTATTTGCTTCCAAAATTGATTAAAGAGTCTGTCCAGCTTAAACTCAATATCCTGCCATGCTTTGCTGGTACAAGGAGGACACGTGGCTGCCGCCATATTGGGAGAGTCGCAGATGAGTATGCCAGCCTGGGCGGCTGTGCTCTGTGCGCCCATTAGCTCCAGACAGCCTCTCAGGGGGTGGACTGGGATAACCCCCACCGGTCAGAGGGGGGGGGGGGGATGGAGCTCCTGCCGGGAAGTAGCTGCTCCTGGGCATCCCAGGATCGGGAGATCGGCCGCCTCTCCCACCCGGTGAGCACCAGGCCACACTTGCCACGCGGAGGTAAGTAAGGGATTAAACTGATAAGAATAGTACTACTTAACACACCACTCCTATCTGGTGGCACATTAGATTGCACGCGCAGTGCCCCAAATTTGAAGTAGGAGGACCGACCAAGCATCTTTTTCCATCTCCCGGTTCCTAAAATCAATGCCATATATACGTCCCCTGATAGGGCACGTAACAGGGATTAAACTGATAGGAATAGTACTACTTAACACACCTTATAATAATGCAGAGAGAGGAAACGCAGAGAGAGGAGTCTGAAGAAGAGGAGTCAGAGGAGGAAGGTGGCTTTGGGGAGGTGGAAGACCAAACACAGCAGGCGTCCCAGGGGGCTTGTTGTCACCTTTCGGGACCCTTGGTGTTGTACGTGGCTGGGTGGAGGAAGAGACCTTCAATGACATCAGTGAGGACAAGGAACAGGACATGGCTAGCTTGGTATCCAACCTTGTGCAAATGGGGAGTTTGCGGTTGTGCAAATTGACTGTTTGCGGTTGTTTGCGGTGCGCTAAACGGGGAGTTTGGTCTGTCACTGTGAAGCGGGCGTAACCCTTACACTACCTGATCGATACAACATCATACCTGATGTTTAAAAGCACGTTATTACAAACAATTTAGGAATATTAGGTGATTTATGCCCTTTATGGATTAAAACCAGACTCTGCATCAACTATGCAATTTTCCATGGGAGTTTTGCCATGGATCCCCCTCCGGCCAGTCCAGATGTTAGTCCCCTTGAAACAACTTTTCCATCACTATTGTGGCCAGAAAGAGTCCCTTCCTCCAAATAAGATTCTCACACACCCCACATCTCTGGTAGCTTGTAGGAAGTGGCAGGCTCTCACTTCATTCCAAGATGCCATAATTAAAGGGGCCTGGTCCAGCTGTTAAAAGGCCATATCACCAGACTGGGCCTCTGCTGACACATGCACGTTCAACCCAATGCCCCCCCCCCCCTTATTTTGCAGACCACTGTGCGGTAGTTTCACCACTGACCCCAAGAAAAAAAGAGAGTTTCACTTGTCTTTTATTTGCAGAGTCCATCATATCAACATGATTGTTTTGATTGATTTTAAGTATTTTTTTGGTCCCTGAGCAAGTCCATAGTTTGGAAGAAAAAGCTTGGAGGAAATAGTTGGAGGTAGATTAAACCTCCTTATGCCTCCAAGTGATTTTGGGGGAGGCACCGGGAGCGCCTTGAGGAACTTTATATCCATTCCATTCTGTAAGTGCATTCTTAGGAGCACAGTTTACCTATTCATACTGTATTACACTATTTTACTATCTTCATTTATTTTGTAGATCCACAGCTGTGTCTCCATTATATACTTCATATCAAAGTCTGGCCAGTAAAAGACTGCACTATGGAAAATCACAATCTTATAGCACACACAAACAAACATCAAAATGTTATAAACCAGTTCCCAGCTTGAAAAATCTATAAAAAAAAAACATTCCAAAGAATTGGTGTATGAACCAAACAAAATATGGGGCACAGCCTTTCATAATAATCTCAGCCCCAATTAAAATTTGGGGCACAGCCTTCCTTAATTCTATTGACCTCCAGCAGCTGTCAGTTGATATTGATTCACAACTGCTACCATCCCTTCCCTCTCCTTGTCCTCACTGGCAAACTCCACATGTAACACTACCCTCACTTCTGCCTTGAACACTGCAGCCCCACTCCAAACATGCACCTCAAGGAGGACACGCCCCCAACTGTGGTATATTAAATCAACACACTACCTTCAAAGATGCTCCCATTACTTAATGCTCCTTGATGAAGTCTCTCACCCAGTAAGACCTTCTCCTTTATAGATTCATATTGTGTTTATACAGCGCAGCCCTTGCCCTCGCCGAACAGTCCTACTTTTCCTCTCTCATTAGTTCATGCTCCCACAATCCTAGGCGTCTCTTTGACACTTTTAACCCTCTTCTTCACCCTGCTGTGGCCACCCCCCAAACTAACCTTACAGCCAATAAGATTGAACAGCTAAGGAAATAATTCTCCCCACCTTGCCGTTCTCTTTCTCAACCACACGTAGATCATGCCTTTCCTACCCTTCAGACTTTCTACCCAGCTACTAAACAAGAGGTGGCTGCGCTTGCCCTTACCTCTCGCCCCACCACTTGCCCGCTTAATCCTGTCCCATCTCACCATCAGATGTCTCTCCCCTTGTATCGTGCCTTCCTTAACACACATCTTCAACTACTTCCTCTCTTCTGGCATTGTCCCTGCTGCCCTTAAACATGCCACTGTAGTACCTATCCTGAAATAAACATCTCTTGACCCATCTTCCCCCTATAACTAGCGTCCCATATCCCTCCTCCATTTTTCCTCAAAGCTTTTGGAAAGACTTGTCTTTGCCCGTATGTCTCACTTACTCAGTTGGAACTTTCTCCTTGACCCTCTTCAATCTGGCTTCCACCCTCTCCACTCTAATGAGACTGCTCTTATCAAAGTTACTAATGACCCAATCAAAGCTAAATTAAAAGGACACCACTCCATACTAACTCTTCTTGAGCTCTCTGCTGCCTTTGACACCGTTGATCATGCTCTCCTTCTTCAAACTCTTCAATCACTCGGTCTCTGTGATTCCGTCCTCTCTGACTTGATGTACTCCCGCTTTCTGAAACTCAATCTCTCTAAAACTGTTCTCCTCCAAATACTGATCCTCCTATTTCGCTCTCCCTTCATGTTAGTGGTATCCACATAAGTCCATCCTTGCAAGCGCGCTGTCTTGCGCCATGCTTGATTCTGGCCTCACTTATGAGCCTCACATCCAGTATGTTGGCAAATCCTGTAGATTCCATCCTAAAAACATAGACCGCATCCACCGCTTTCTTACACAAGATGCTGCTAAGGAGCTTGTCCATGCTCTAGCAATTTCCTGCATGGATTATTGTAACCCTCTCCTAATTGGTCTTCCTAAAAGCCATATTGCACCGCTAAAGCCTGGAAGGAATGCTGCCGCCAGATTGATTTTCCTCTCTAGTCGGTCCTCTCACACCTCACCCCTCTGTTAGTCCTTACATTGGCTTCATGTATCCTTTAGGAGTCAATTCAAAGTACTAACCTATACCTATAAAGCAGTGAACAGTTCTAGCCCCTCTTATATCTCATCACAGATCCATAAGTATGCTCCTTCTTGGTCTCTCCGCTCTGCCCATGACCTTCTCCTGTCAACTGCTCGCACCCGTACGGCCAACTCAGGACTTCTCACAGGCAGCTCCCTTCCTATGGAATAGCCTGCCTACTGCCATCAGACTCTCCACTATTCTTCAATCATTTAAGAAGTGCCTTAGAACCCATCTCTTTAGGAAAGCGTATGGCCTCCCAGAGTAACCTCTGCCTTACATACCTGTCTCTTGCTCTCTCCTAAAGGGCAACACTCTTACTCTCTCATCCAGCTCTTCATCACCCTCACCTTATCTGATTACTATTTCCTGTCCTAATGTGTTTTATAGCCCACCTCCTATAGACTGTAAGCTTGTTTGAGCAGGGTCCTCTTCCACATATCGTTCCTGTAAGTTTTCTTGTAATTGTCCTATATATAGTTAAATCCCCTCTCTCATAATATTGTAAAGCGCTATGGAATCTGTTGGTGCTATAGAAATAGTAATAATAAATAAATACATAAATAACAATCCCTTTTCAGTTTTCTACAGGCAAATGATATAATATTCTAGGTATTTTATTAGTAGAATGGGATAACATATGTTTTGTTTTGTTTTTCTTACCTTTCTTAAATCGTAAAATATATGATATTAAAAATTGCAACAGATTATTTTTTTGGGGGTGGTTGAGGGGGTTGGATAATGTCCTTCATCCTACTTAGTTCTTACACCCATGCACCAAAATAACACCTCATCATGTTTGGTTCGCAAAGCACCCAAACAAACAAAGCTCAAACCTCTAGTGACAGTGCACATGTGCATGAGTAGAAAAGTTATACTTTAAACTTTAAACATTTCTGTGCCTTTGCCATATTGCTTTTCCAAAAGAGAATTTTTATGTACAGTCAAAATTGCATGCAACAAAATAAAATAAAATCATAATGAAAGCTTTTTCCTTTGGATACTAAGATATTGCAATATAGAATATTTAGTTTTTAGTGTATTTAAATCTAAAGCTTCTACTACAAATCCACTATTTTTTATTTAGAAAAAAAAAGTGTGTATATATATATATATATAAAACACAATATTTCTTTAGATATACCGTATACTATCTATATATAAATACCATATTTTTCCATGTATAACACTGTTTAAAAAAAAATAAAAAAAAATTGTCTAAAATTGGGGGTCGTCTTCTACATGGAATGTCACTCCAGTGTTTAAAACGACTTTTGTGCGGGGCCTAAGTTAAGATGGCGACTGATGTATTTCTGTGTGCCATGGCCCACACACATACCTGGCCTCCCTCCCGCCTATCCACTTCTGAATGGCTTGGCAAAGAGGAAGAGGTCCATATATACGTGGGAGCTGCAGCAGACATCAGCACTTACACAAATGGAACTCCAAAGACATGCCACACCATAAAAGAAGCAGCCATATTAAGGATTGCTCCACCTCAGGTCGGTTTTGCTTTCTGATTTATAATTATGGGGGAGGAAATGGGGATTAGGGAGAAGAGGGAATACTACAGTGATGTCCTAGCATACCCTCACACCCCCTGCTATATTGTGGGCGCTGTAGTCTCCCAGCATGCACTGTAGAGCCCTTAACTTCACAGACTACCATAGCACAGTGGAGGCATGAGAATCAGAAGTGTGTTGTACTCCTCAGAAGTCACCTCTAAAATATCAAAGTTCTTCTATTTAATATTTAAAATACTGATTTCTTAATTTTAGATCTAGTTGTGGCTATGGTACTAAAAAACAAACAAAAAAAACTGGATTTTAACAGGAGACTAATTTATACCTTAATGGCAACACAAATACAGCCAAAATAGCCAACTTTCTAAATTCATGAAGAGCCTAATGGCTACAGAAGCCAATTTACGCATTAGTGCCATATAGTGTACAGTGAGGAGATGTCACAGTTAAGTGATTGCCTAGGCTCTGGCAAGATCATTCTAGACATAAAACTAATAACACTCCAAGCAGTATAACCCCCACAGCACATCGTGGTTAGGGCTCCAGGGACACATGGGCACTCCCCACCAAAAGTAGTCAAAACATTTGCCAATGGTTTGACTTCTGCCAATTCTTGCCTCTTTCAGCCTTAAATGAGAGCAAGAAGTGGGAGTCAGCCAATCAGCTAAAAGTGTTACTATGAAAAGGAACTAAACAACTGCAGCCAAAGTGTTGCTGACGGGAAGTACTTATGAATCCAAGTGATTGGCTGAAATTTCTAAACGTACAGCTAAGTGATAGAAGCACACATCTTCTATAGGTAGAGTGTCATACAAGCAAAGTGCCAGCAAATTTTGACCATACTAACCTTTCTTGATCTTTGCATCTATGCCATACATTATGATAACAACATATACTACATATGCATACTACATATCTTGTATAGATAAAAATTAAATATCAATATGCGGGATGACTTGTAAATTGTTCCCTCTCTTCATTAGCCCCATATGCAAATTAGTAGAAGGCACCTACATTAATTGGGATTGTATGGATAGTGTGACCGAGCACTGGGTAATTTGTCCAGGTATCTGATATGCAGGGTTACTGGGAATTATATATAAGTATATACATGTGTCTGTGTGTGTTAGTCTAACTATTGTACAGTGCTGCTGAATATATCTATAATCTGCAGCATTGTACTATAGGTGGACTAATAAACACATAGTTGGAACAATATGTTATAAGTACAGGAACAGAAGCTACTGAGTGTGCAGCTCAAATTAGTTTTCATATCTATGTATAGAGAGAGAGATGCACATCTATTCATATACACATGTTTTATATATACATGTATACACATATAATGATTGCACTATATAAAATAATGTCAAGTATCCAGGAGCTTTCTGGTAAAATAGATGAATGTGGGGAAAAAAAACTCGTATTAAATGTCAAACTCCAAAGTGTTCAGATGGAGTATAAGGTGAGAACAATAAAATCTTGGTGTCTTACCCCAAAGTACTCAAATACCCTGAGAAAATATGTGTGGCACAGGTATTCTTAACCCTGGTACAGAGAGTAACACAGGGTAAATGTTACCTTTACCAAATAATATACTTCTTTTCAAATAGTTTTTATTGAAAAAAATATTTTTTTACACAACAAATTATAAAAACATTGTAATAAGGGTTAGGAAGGGGAGGGAAACTTGGAAGAGGCAAATAATATACTTCTATAAGGATAAAAGACAAATAAAATGCAGAAAAAAATATTATAATCAGAATTCATAAAAAATAATAAAACTGTCCACTTATATCAAGCAAAAACCAGTATATGGAACTGGTTGCTATAAAGCAATATAAAAATATCGCTAGAACAACTGAGAGTATAAAAAACTATTTATTATCAAAATTATAAAAAATGAAGTTAAAAATAAATCCACCATATATTGACCAGTCAATTGAAGGTAAAAATGGTAGGGAAACCTTAGTCCCAGACACGGATTGGATGAGGATGCTGTCTGTAGTCGCCGGTGAGGACAGCGTGCGTACCACGGTGCGTTCCACTGCGGACCTCACTCCGAGGGATCGGCACTGCTCGCAAGGTGATGTTGATGTTCTGTCTGGGATCCGAGGTGGATAAAAATTATTGTGATGATACCCTGGCCGGCAATAGCTGTGTGGACTTGCTTCAATGCTGTCTAACACGTTTTTTTCCCACATTCATCTATTTTAACAGAAAGCTCCTGGATACGTGACACTATTTTATATAGTGCAATCATTCTATTTGTACTGTCTCTATGGGTTTCTGGTGAATACCTATATCTTTCCAGTTTTAGAGCTTTATTCTGACAGTCTTTTTCCCTCTTTCTTCTGTATGTTCTATTCTTAGATATCAGATTTTTTATACATGTATACACATGCCTTTTCACATATAATAATTTTAATTTGCTATTTTCATCCAGCTGTTATTGTTTAATACACATTTGTTTTTATCTCTAGTGGTTGCATTATTGGGATCAAGGGCCGTGCTATTAAAATTCGGTCATCTTTATATGCCTGAAAAACAGATGTTATTGGTTTAATAAAAATAAATAAGCATGAATATGCAGCAGATGAGTATGGGTGTGTAGTTTGTGAGCACTTGCTTGTGTTTACATCAAGAGGATCAGAAACATTAGTATAAACAAGTGTTGGGAGAACAATGACAAGCCTTAGACCTGGTATTGCTAGGCTTAACATTTACACCAGAAAATATAAATGGGCTTTTGGGAAGTAACAAATGTCATTGCTGTTTCTGCTTGGGGTAGAACAGTTTCCTAACTAGATATGGCAAAGTTATGTCAGTTTGTAAACTACAGTATTATAACGGCCATGACTCCCATTTCTACAACTGCATACTCTTTTCTCAATCATTTGGAGGCAACATAGATTTTAAAACAAAAACACAAGAAATATGATAAAATATTCCTTGTATGATTTTTCCAACAATATGCCTGTTATTTTAATACCTGTAATTATATATGTTGTGGCTCATTCTTTCGCTAATGAGTATAATCAATATAGACAATTCAGTATTATCAATATAGACAATTCACATTGTGAGTCTCAGTTTTGTTTGTTTGAGCTTTTACAGTGTATCAATCACGGTAAATTATATTGATTTTTTTTTTTTAGTGGATAGTATTATAATTGGTATTTATTTTAATTAGCAAACAAAAAGGCATGAGATTTCCACTGACAGTCAGTAGATATTTGTGGCCAGAAATTACCAATAGGTTCCATAGTTTATCCCTTCCTTTAACGTCTGCATGGTATTCATGTATTCTTCCACTGATAGCAGCCTCTACTGAGCATTTACTATTTTGTAAACTATACAAATGTTCCTATTAACTTCTATTGCAACTCCACCAGGGCACTAGAATACATAAAGTCAGCCAAGGGTATTCTGAGAAATTGATCCCTGTCCCCAAAGAAAAGGCAGATAGAACCTTTCTCAAAAAATAGTGAAACTAGGCAACATGCAAACAAAAATTAGTATTTGAAAACATGTAACTATCATGGATGTTAGGGCCATCTCCATCCCACACTGTGTAATTTCTGATTCAGCACATTGTAACTGCTCGAACACTTATACTGGTTTGTGGTCTTATCATTCTGACATCATTATTGACACAACCCCAAGAATAAAAGAAACCAAAAGCAAGCTTGCTAACAACAGACACTGGATACAAGAAATGGGGGGAAGGGCTGCGCCACAAAACGTCAATGTATAAATAGTCCAAGTAAAAAAAGGAAAGAAAGTCTTATCCGGAACAGGTCCAGTAGAGGACGCAGAATCTGTAGATGTAGGTCCGGAGCGGATATCCTCTTTCTCCTCCTTCTTAGGGATTCACTCGAATATAGGGAAAAATAGAGAACAAAAAATAGTGCAATACGTCTGATAAAGAGATACAACAGTCTAAAAGCTGGTATAGAACTCACATGTGGAGGAGCTGTAACTCGCTCTAGTTTGAAAGGCGTGCAGCGGTACAATCCCCGCTTATGGGATATACGGGAGATTCCTCCGTCAGTGATGTATTCAGGAATCAAATATAAGAGAAAGGAGACAACAAATAGTGCTCACTGGGTAAAATCCACGGATAAAATAGAAATAAAAATAATACTCACAAGAATGGAGCAGACCAACTGCTCCTTGATAATAACGCTGGTGGTATTATCCCCACCTTGGGATTACTTGGGGTCCAGAATGATGCCAGGTAAAAAACAGGTAAAAAACAGTGTTCAGTGTATTTAAAAAGATAGATGGTACCAATAAAAAAAGTAACCAAATAATCTTTAATATAATAAAATACACAATAAAATTCCACAAACGCGTTTCGCCAATACGGCTTTATCAATATGGAAAGAGAACCTGATACCTGGCAAGGGAAAGTTTAAATAGCAATTCAGATAATTAAAATTGGCGCCAAAAATTAGGAATGGCCAATCAAAATCCAAATAATGTGCAGTAATAAAATAACATATTAAAATAAACTGATTGGATGCAACATACATTACAATAAGCTCTATGAGCCTTATAAAACATCAATATTAAAAAAACGAAGGTTAAATAATGTGAGAATAAATTTTGTAATACGGTCATGTGACCGGCAAGCGGCCGCAAGGGGTTCTGGGGTTTGTAGTGTATAGACGTCGGCAAGCACTGCGCAGCTGCCGGCGTCTGTGTAGGGAGGTTAGAATTAGACGTCGGCTCGCATACAGTTGACGTCGGCTCGCATACAGTTAACAACAGACACTACTAAAGGGGGTAACCTATATAAAAAAAAAAAAAAAAAAGAGAGAAAAGTTTTAGTGTGATAATTGGGTATAGGATACAAAATAGTGATATCTAAATATAATTTAAAACTCAACCTTTATTAATCAATAAAAACACTTGGACGTGCCCTAGGATATCAGGGCATACAGATATCCACACCAAAACATAATAATGTAATTAGGGAAACAAAGACAATAAATTAATAGCATACATATCTATAATAAGGAAGAGGGGGACTATCACCTAAACATTGTTACTTAGACCAGCATATACTGATTAATGAGGTAATAATGCTATCTTATAAAGATAGTATGGTAACTGAAGGGTATAAGTAGCAATGCCAGTCTCATAAAAATATGTAGATATGCTAATGCTACTGATATAGTATAAGCCCTGTCTGTGCCTTCGAGCACACCCGAAAATAATCTAAAAAGCTTGCTAAGGCTAAGACCACCCTTTCCAGTGTAAAATTAAAATGGTAGCTATACATGAAGAGAGTCTGGTATGGTATCACTATCATTCATTCCTTAATGTTGTATTGTCATTCATCATTCATTCATTCCTTAATGTTGTATTGTCAATTGTTGTATTGTCCTTAATGTTGTATTGTCAATCGATGGATGCCTCAGAGCCCCTAATATAGGGGCTCTGAGGCATGCATCTAAGTATTGAGGCATCCATCTAAGTGTTGTATCGTTGTATCATATAAGTGTAGTATCGCCTAATATAGTTTTAATATATTTTCATATTTAGATATCACTATTTTGTAACTTTTTTTATTTATAACACTTATTTCAATGCTCATTAACAAAAAGTTCACACATGACTTATATAGAAATATTTTCAATTTGCGGTAATGTACATGTAGCATGAAATATATAAAGAACATATATATATAAAAAATAACTGCAATCATTGGGGCTCGGTAGTAGGCATGAGGATTTATATATCCAAGGGAATCTTATTTGACCTAAATAGAAACTGGAACACCCCTGGTTTACCTGTCCCAATGTCCCATCCCTATGACAAGCTAGTTTGTATTTTTTCTATATTCCACCCAAGGGTGGCCAATATTCGCGATAGGAAGTACATTTTCCCAAAGTAGGAATAAAGTTACATTCCATTGTGTACTGATAGTCTATCTGGTTTATATATCTGGTTTATAATTTCTTGGCAAGATGGAGAAAAACGAGATTTTCAGTTACAAGCTATAGGTAACTTAAAGGCATAAAGTATATGTGTGATTAGGTATTTGTGTTTTTTCTCCATTATTGGGAAGTCTAAATGGAATAATACAAGGGATGGTGTAAGTATTATATTTTCATGAATTAAGTCAGCTATCAGGGATACTAAATGGTGTTGTTTAGTATCGGACATGTATACCATATATGAAATATTATGCCAATCTCTTTCTGACATTGCCAACATAGAGGTGAATAGGCTTCATAGATTGTATAAGTAATAGTTTTGAAGGGACCTGATACCATCTATATAGGATCTTTAAATGATGTATATACAATGTATATATTTTTTTGTTTGATAGTGGTTTGGTACCATTCATATAGGGTGTAGAATACATTGAGATCCTTTTCCCATTTTTCTATTGGTGAAATTTTCATAACGACATCCTCCCCATCCAAAAGTTTAGAAGATCTAGTTATTAAACCTCTAGTACCTAATTTAACTAAATATCTGAAGAAAGGATGTTCAATTGTTTGGGGGGGGGGGGGAATTAAGATAGTGTTTAATCCTTAAATATTGAAAAGTATCACTAAAGGGTACATTGTATTTAGTTGGCAAGCACGGAAAGCTAATCAGAACTTTATCTTCAAAAAGATTAATAATTTTATTTATCCCCAATAGCCTCCTTTTATACATATCCAGAGCAATTAGATCATGTTATAAAGTTTCTATAGGGGCATATATAAGGATGGTTTGAAAGATTACATTTGCTTTTCAACTTATTTAGCACATTTAACATGTCCACTATTATTTGATTTTTCTTTTCTTAATTTTAATTAGATCGTCTATCCAAAATACATTATTTAAGTTTCCACATAAACCGTTCTCTTGTTCTATATGGTACCAGGCATTATTCTGAATATTCACTATTTTGTATCCCGTACCCCATTAGCACACTCCACCTTTATTTCTCTTTTTTTTTGCATCCCAAAGTAAAGGTGCAGAATAATTTTTGATACAAGAATTACACAATTCTTTAGAGGTCGGGTAGTGTATAACAATTATTCAGGAATGATGTGACTCTTTGGGCACAGGTTGAGTCATGCCATTCATGTGTAATTTTAAATGCAACCAAGCATGTACCTAAAGAATTACATTGTTATTTAGTCAATTTTGATGTGACTCATTCTAAGCATTAGTCACATCATTTTGGCATTATTGGTGACATGAAACCAGCATCTAGCTGTTCACATACCTTTTGTCACATGGATATGAAGTAAGCCAATGATATTAAGTTGAGATTGTTGGTCCAGACCGTGGCTTATTAGATGATTATCCTGATCTCTGTGCTACCAACATTTTGGCTTGTTGATTACGGTTATCCTGTTTTGCCCATGGCTCATTCTCTGACTATTCTTACATTAAGGTTGGACACTCTAATGACCGGTAATACAGACTATCCATGCTTTCAGTTTCTGTTACTTTGGGTTTTTTTTTGTGTTAGGGTCCTCAGAAAGCATTATGGAGATCTTATCAAACTATATATGTTTGGTTTTGTATACATTTTATGTACAACTAAATTGTATTGCTATAGTCACCAGATTTGCCCTCTGGTACAAGTACTTTATATAACTACATTTTGAAAAGAGTGGTAAAGATTATTACTCAAGCCTGTAACAACATAATTAGGATAATTGGTAGAATAATAACTACATATGGATTGGACAGTTAGACAGCTACATAAATTCAACAGTCAACATATTGATAACATATGAGACATTGGGAAATCATAGTGTATCCTTATATCTTACCATGAAGATACTTGTCCAAACCTGGCCTCATTCACCATCCCTGTTCTAACAGTGATGAGAGGCTTCAATGTTAACCAGTGGTTTTTAGCCCATTGCTTTTTCTTTGCTAATAAGAGTAAATAATGTTCATAAAAAAAGCATTTTACATGCACCCCAAAAATATGAAGTATAAGTGTTATTTAGCTGCTCTTCATTAAGCTCCTATAGACTGTAAGCTGGTTTGAACGGGGCCCTCTGCAACCTATTGTTCCTGTAAGTTTTTGTAATAACTGTCTAATTTATTGTTAAATCTCCCCCTTTGATAATATTGTAAAGCGCTAAGGAATATGCTGGCGCTATATACATATCAGTAATAATACTAATTCTGTTTAATTTATTTACATTTATTTACAAAATTTACAAACATCATCAGCTGATATTTAGACATTACCAATGGTACACATATTATGAACCTCGGAAGTATGATAGCTTGAATACTTGTAATAAAGCCTGTTGCCCTGAATTTTGAACAGATATTTAAGCCAAATGAGCAATTTCACCACTGAGTCAATATAATCTTCATTCTGAAGATAATACGTGCTCATAAACATATTGTGAATTTGGGGCACATCAACGACAATAAGTAGAGCATTTTAAGACATACAGTTTATAGGCACACAGATAAATAAAGATGTGCCACTAGGCTAGAATTCAATCCTTTTTTTTAACCAGACTTCATTTTTAGAATATAAACATGAAAGAGGTTTTGCATTTCCAACAAGTTCTGAACCTCGTGACTTCAGCCATGTAGGCCTATTTACATAAGAATTTACCAACTGATTCAATTTCCAAGACCAATCTAAATAAATCCAGAAACTGGCTTTCTTAGGAACCTATCCAAAATGTTAATGCACTGGTTTTATTTTCAAGTTTATTGCTTTGGACCTCCAACTCTTCTCTAAATCATTCTAATTTATGATTCACTGCAGTCCAATCATATCATGATACAGTAATCCATTGTGAGCTAAGAGAAGAGTGTTATTATACATGTTTCTGAATAGTGAGTTCACCCACTTAGTATTAAAAGCTAAATGTGCTATTAGATTTGAGGAAAAAAATGTTAATAATTTAAAGTATTTTGTGTTCCATACTATAATTTTTACGTTTTGTATGAGTAGATTACATAGTTAAATTTGACCCCATGTACGCATGTTTTTTTCCCAAAATTTTTCAAAAACTTATAATAATTTTAACTACTTAACCAAATAAATATTTTAAAAATAAATACAAATACACATAAATACCCTATTCAATACACTAGAAGGTGATTCAATTTTTAATGCCAGTTTGCATTGATATTTTTTTAATCACTGTTTCCTATCTCCCATGCTAGTTTATAGAATTCTTTTTTTTTTTCTTTGATCCATTTAAAAGCAGCGTTCCACTCTTCACAGGCATGTTTTACACTGTTTGAAATACTTGCAAAGATCGCTTTTCCAGATGTGTATGAGCACAGGAAATAATTACACTCCTGATCACTTCCAGCTGCCCGAGGTCTTGCCAACTTATTCCCAGAACGAGTGCTTGTTTTGTGTTGCAAAGTGGGGAGAGCCCTGTAAACGTATAATGTGTTACTGTATATGTTGTAGTTTGTAGAAGAAATATGGGCTTTATAACTCAAATAACGGAAAATCGGTCTAAACTGTAAGGTCAGTAATGTGTCAAAACACCATATTTAAATGTAAACCTGTGTGTTGAATAGATTTAACATGAAGTTTAGCATTAGGTATACAAGCTTGTGCAATAAATACAGGGTATTGTCAAATTAGAATCTTGTCTTGTTGTACTATATATAAAAAGAAACACGTACGTGTGTGCATATAGGTTTATATATATATATATATATATATATATATATATTAATATTAATTATGTGACTTTGAAGTCTTTAAATTGGACCTACTCTAATATTTAATAAAATGCTTTATTGGATTTTTTTTACATATAGATCATTGGAGAGATGTATTTTAAAATGTTTTACATCTTGAAAAATAATTTCTGCCCTAACATCTGGCTTTTTAGACTATATTTCCATTCATCTCCTCCCCATAAGCTAGTTCTCACCTACTCTATGTGCACTAAATTATGGACAGCTAGCTAGACAGATATTGCACAAGCATGACAGGTTTTCAATTACTGTAGTTAATGGCTTTCATCCAAGCAAAATTATTAAATGTAAGGAGTTTACCCCAGACAATCAGTCTAAGGAAAAATCTATAACATTTTTGTAAACATTAACATTAAATTGGTATGAATATAATTAAATACACATGTCCATTAAATTGTCTTGGCCCAGTTTTAACATCTGCATTTGTTTGAATGAACTTGGGGATTTAAAACTATTTTGGACAAGATTCAAACTGAGGCCTTTAAGTTGGAACATAGGAGGTTTCACAGAGATATGTGATTAAAGAAGAGTGTAAGGCTACCTAGCAAAATGTATTTGTAAGGGTACTAGCAGTAAGGAATTTTGTTTTGACCACTGAGGAATAATGTATACCTACGTTTTGTTCCTTCACTGAAATAATAGAAATATGTTATTCAATTGAAGATAGCTGTAAAAATGATATATTTTTCTTTAATTGCATGGTTAAAGGCAAATGTATATAAAAAAATATGATACTGTTTACATGATTATTGGTATAAGAAATTGAAAATTCCAGTAATATTAAATGTAAGTAATAGTGAACTAAAATGGCATTGCAATTCTGCTGTATTCTTCTGTATTTAAGTTTCATTTAAATAAATGCATGACATTAAATCTGTGCTTCGATGTCAAATCTATCACAAAGATAAATGTCATAAAAGAGGGTTGTGTTTAAGAAATATACTGTGTAGCTTTACACTGAATAACATTTTGGTCTTAAATAAACTGTAGGATGTGTTAATGGCAAACATCAAAGTGTTGATAAGTAGGAAACTTACATGTATAATACAGACAGCAAAATAACAACCATATTCAATATTGACGTATAAAAGAGACAATTTATATTAATTAAACTGTGTCACCATAAATAGATGGCATACTTGTGTACTTGAGGAACAAAATCCATAGTTCTTGAGTTTTAATGAACTATTGCTTTTGCTCTGCCAGTGCAGCTGCACTGGGGCCTTCACGCTCAGTAGGACCATCTGATGGCCAATGCACTTAAGTCCACCCAATGACAAAGTGCTTTCAAGCCCTATGTTGTTACCTGCATACCTTTAACAGCTTGAACAGGCCCCTGTAATATCAGCAGCACGGAGAGGAAATATCAGCTGGTCACTTTTTCCCAGATAACACAGAGCCGGGCAGGAGGAAAAGAGAAGAGGGTGCACAGAGTGAGAGAGCCTCTGACTCTCAACAGCATCAGCAAACTGGTTGGACCCCAGACAATCCAACCTGCTGCACTCAACAGAAAACAATATGGTGACTTAAATGTGTACCTGTTGCATGTGTGTGTGTATCTGTGTGTCTGTGTTTCTGAATGTGTATCTGTGTGTCAATGTGTGCCCCTATGTATTGTGTGTATCTGTATGTGTTGCAGTGCTTGTATCTGTATGAGTGTTGTTATGTGTATCTGTGTTTCTGTTTGTGTATGTGTATCTGTCTATATCTGTGTGTCTGTTTATATGTATGTGGGTTAGTGTGTGCCTGTGTATCTGCATGTATGTACCTTTGTATCTGTATGTGTGTCAGTGTTTGTATCTGTATACGTGCCAGTGTGTGTATCTATGTGTCTGTGTATCTGCATGTGTGTCTATGTGTATTTAGGTGTCTCTGTATACAGATGTGTGTCAGTGTGTGTATATATATCAATGTGTGTGTGTGGCAGTGTGTATGTATATGTAAAATATATATAGAAAAGGTGACTTTCACAGTATTTTAAGGCGCCCAAGTGACAATAGTGCAATTCAACAATTTAAAGGATAACTTCCCTTTTGGTTAGAAAAACCCAGAAGATCTCAAAATCTTCCACAAATATCAATATATAAGAAGAGGGGTATCCTATCAGGGAAAAGAATTGGACAACAGTGTAAAACTGTGAAACAAAGTAGTAGTCTGGGATTTAAGTCAATTGGCCACTCATAATTTCAAATCAGACAAAGAGCCTTCAGATTGTAAGTGATGAGAATCTTCTCCATATCTTAAATTATTTTTGTCTCAGTAAATGAGAAGAAAGTCAAAGTGCAATCCAATAAGGTAACAATCAAGTAAAGTGCACAATGCAAATGTATTCATTTACATGAAAGTTAGTAGTGGTGAGTGTAGCAGATCATAAATGTAGTAAATTTCATCCCACTTAGGGACTTCCTCAGGAACAATTCAGTACTTTCAAACAAAGTGCAAATTCCAAAGTGCATACAAATCCCAAGTTCCCTTCCCAGTCCTTAAATACTCCCTTCCCTTGTCTTCAATGCTGTTCCAATCGATTGGCTGATTTTGATGATTTCCAATTTTCTTCTTAATTCAGCCTTCCTTTTGACGTCATCGCCTTCCGCACGTGATGATGTCATGCATTTCACGCATGCATTTCAGTGTGACCAGGCTAGAGACATTGTATCTTTCTGTTCTTGAAACCATTGACTTAATTGCACTACGTGCGTGATGACGTATGCATACCAGGGTGTCCACTTGGTGGTCCTGGTCTGCCTGTATATGCAGGCTCAATATAAAGTACGCCAGCAGAAGTTACCATAATTGAAGAGCCAAGGAGGAAGAGAGGGACATACATTTATTAATTAAAAAACAACAATTTTAAAATCTAAAACATCAATAAACAACAAAAATGTATATATTAAAAATTATTTATATAAAAAGGCTATACAGCATGAATCTAAAAAAACTTGGTATAAACTTTCCTGTTGTGGAGTAGAACACCTCAATCTGAGTTTAATAGTCCCCACACACGGAGCATGGGTGTGGAATCGGGGGGACCCTATACACCCCCGTTAATTATTTTAATAGATGCCCCACCATGGGGCACTTTATTAGATTGGGGGAGTCTTTTTTTTTTTTTACAACAGTGAGCATCCAGAGGCTGCTCACTGTTTAGTAGACATGTTCCTACTTGTGGCCAAGCAATTAGGGACAGGAGGGAGATTTTAATCTCACTTATTTACTAATACTAAGTAATTTTTGCTTAGTGTTAGTAATGTTGTCTGAAGGCCAATTTTGGTCTCTCAGCATTTTAGAAGATATCTCCCTAATACCAGGGGAATTAAAGAGCTATCTACTAAACAGCTGCAAGATGCAGCCGCAGCAAGAATCGGAACGGAATTTCATTCTCCAAATCAAATTTCGAACCGAACAAAATTACCGACTTTCATCCAAACACAAATGGACAAACTGTGAGCATTTTGTTTACATGAAATTCGGTCAATTTTCCAGAGCCCTGTCCATATGACAGGACGTTCAGGAATAGTGCAAGAAGGCATTGCAAGAGCACAGAGAAGGGTGAGTGTTGTGGGAAAAGTTTGTTGACCACAGTAAATGGAGCTGACTGAAGCTCGTCTTTTTGTCAAAGAAGGTCAAGCGTAGGAAAACTAAAAGACAAAGTAGTCCCTTCATCTTATGTTTTAAAGAAAACTAGATCAGATATGAAGAAAAGAAGAACAGAGAGGAAGAGAAGAGGAAACAAGAGGAGAAAAGTTAGTTTGCCGTAACAGTTTCACTTTAATGTAAAATACTTGGTAAGTTCGTCTAGTACCTTTATTGGACACCATTTAGTACTTGTTGGATAAAAGGGAAATTGTACCAGGGGGTCTACTTGGCTGATTTTTGTTTGTTTAGTATGTGTGTGTATATATATATATATATATATATGTATGCTTTGGTTATCTTTTCCATTTTATGCTTCCTTCTATTGTTATTAATATAGTTTTTATGCTATTTATTGAGAACTGCAATATTCCAGAGCACTGTGCAACTCGTTGAGATTTCTCTTTCTCTATTTTTCTCCAAAACATGTTACTTGCTTAATAAACTTAAGGAAGAACTATATTTACTAAACAGTGAGTAATGTTGAATTGGTTTGATGTCCAAAAATAACTGAATTTGAAAAATCTCTACTGTAGATTATTTGGAGAGTCTGTTTAGGCCCTAATTTTGCAAGTCAGTTCCTAAGTCACAACACACTTTTTAAGTGAATGGACAATTGTGTAAACAAATTAACATGAATTAACTGCTATTTGAGCTTGAGTTTATTATAAAACAAGATAAAGTTGCCTGTAGCAGTCATAGGTTGTTGTTTTTCTATATTACCAACGGGTTATTCCCTAAACAACAATATGTATTGATATTAAATAAAGAACTTCAAAGGGTAAAATGCCAGAGTTGGAAAAAATGCTGAATAAATATCATAATTAATCATTAGCCCCTGTGTATAATTCTTTCCTACACTTAATTTCCCTTCTATATTTTTCATTGTGTCACTCTATTTACTTGAAAGGATTTATATCTACATTTTGGAATCGTGCTCAGTGCCTTAGTCACATTTTCCATAAAAAGTACAATTTTATTATTAATGAGATCCAGTTGCAGAATGTGGAATGTTATTTGAGATTAGAGGCAAAATAATTTTTCTCGCAATATGTTGCAAAGTTTTGTCATTTTCATGCACTTTTTTAAATTACACAAATTAATAAAATAATTATCATTAAGTTCCTTTTTCCCTTTGAGTACTCATTAGAATTGCAAGCTTATTCCCTAAAGTCTGAATGTCACAATACCGAATGGGGCAAAACAATTTGGTGGAATATGGGACCAAAAGCTGTCAGATGGCTAAAATCCTGACAAGTATTTTAACTAGCTAAGCTAATAGTCCATGTATCAAATGGCTAAAGCTTGCTAACCAACAATTAAAATGCATGTATCAAATGGCTAAAGCTTGCTAACCAACAATTAAAATGCAAAGTAAATAATTGCTTAAGGGACCAGTCTGACCCCTATATTAGTGTAAGAGAGGCTTAACTCACTAAACAGACTTTTCTTCTTTTTAAACCAATTCACTACCTAAATTAAGTATAAACCTTTTTATTTTCATGTATTTTGCACAATGAAATATAGTACAAAAATCCTCACATATCCTCATTTATACTCTAATTATAATTGCCAACATGCAGAGGAATGGATTTCTATGCCAGAAGACACTAGTCACTGATATTATGCCCGTATATTTCTGTAAAATGTAAGTGTCTGCTTTCAAACAGTACAGGAAGTTTCAATTGATCATATCATTCCTCCACAATTTCACTGTTTGCATTGTGATAGCTTTCAGAGATTGATAAACATGGCTATAACAGTTTTAAATACAACTATTTTTGAAATATTTTGTGGCATTATTCTCAAATGACATTATTTTACATTCTGTTGCCATTTTTAGTAAGCAATACTGAAGAAATTACTTCAGGGTTCTTACAAATAGCTATAACAAGGCATTTTACCATTTTTATTCATCTATTGTTGCCACATCTACTGTATGTAAGAAAAATAGCATTTTTGTTTATGTGAAATGTTGCAAGATAAAGCAAACTGTATACTGTCTAAAGTTTTTTATTTCCCCTCTTTTTACATTTGAGAAAGAAAAAGCAGAAAACAGAAACTTTTTTTAAAATACACTGCTCAAAAAAATAAAGGGAACACTTAAACAACACAATGTAACTCCAAGTCAATCACACTTCTGTGAAATCAAACTGTCCACTTAGGAAGCAACACTGAGTGACAATCAATTCCACATGTTGTTGTGCAAATGGGATAGACAACAGGTGGAAATTATAGGCAATTAGCAAGACACCCCCCATAAAGGAGTGGTTCTGCAGGTTTTGACCACAGACCACTTCTCAGTTCCTATGCTTCCTGGCTGATGTTTTGGTCACTTTTGAATGCTGGCGGTGCTTTCACTCTAATGGTAACATGAGACGGAGTCTACAACCCACACAAGTGGCTCAGGTAGTGCAGCTCATTCAGGATGGCACATCAATGCGAGCTGTGGCAACAAGGTTTGCTGTGTCTGTCAGCGTAGTGTCCAGAGCATGGAGGTGCTACCAGGAGACAGGCCAGTACATTAGGAGACGTGGAGGAGGCCGTAGGAGGGCAACAACCCAGCAGCAGGACCGCTACATCCGCCTTTGTGCAAGGAGGAAAAGGAGGAGCACTGCCAGAGCCCTGCAAAATGACCTCCAGCGGGCCACAAATGTGGATGTATCTGCTCAAATGGTCAGAAACAGACTCCATGAGGGTGGTATGAGGACCCGACGTCCACAGGTGGGGGTTGTGCTTACAGCCCAACACTGTGCAGGACGTTTGGCATTTGCCAGAGGATATCAAGATTGGCAAATTCGCCACTGGCGCCTTGTGCTCTTCACAGATGAAATCAGGTTCACACTGAGCACATGTGACAGATGTGACAGAGTCTGGAGACGCCGTGGAGAAGTTTCTGCTGCCTGCAACATGACCGGTTTGGCAGTGGGTCAGTAATGGGGTTGAGGTGGCATTTCTTTGGGGGGGCAGCACAGCCCTCCATGTGCTTGCCAGAGTTAGCCTGTCTGCCATTAGGTACCGAGATGAGATCCTCAGACCCCTTGTGAGACCATATGCTGGTGCGATTGGCCCTGGGTTCCTCCTAATGCAAGACAATGCTAGACCTCATGTGGCTGGAGTGTGTCAGCCATTCCTGCAAGACGAAGGCATTGATGCTATGGACTGGCCCGCCAGTTCCCCAGACCTGAATCCAATTGAGCACATCTGGGACATCATGTCTTGCTCCATCCACCAATGTCACGTTGCACCACAGACTGCCCAGGAGTTGGCAGATGCTTTAGTCCAGGTCTGGGAGGAGATCCCTCAGGAGACCATCTGCCACCTCATCAGGAGCATGCACAGGCGTTGTAGGGAGGTTATACAGGCACGTGGAGGACACACACTACTGAGCCTCATTTTGACTTGTTTTAAGGACATTACATCAAAGTTGGATCAGCCTGTAGTGTGTGTTTCCACTTTAATTTTGAGTGTGACTCCAAATCCAGACCTCCATGGGTTGAAAAAATTGATTTCCATTTTTTAATTTTTGTGTGATTTTGTTGTCAGCACATTCAACTATGTAAAGAACAAAGTATTTCAGAAGAATATTTAATTCATTCAGATCTAGGATGTGTTATTTTTGTGTTCCCTTTATTGTTTTGAGCAATGTATGTCTGCACAGAAATATATAAACAAAATTGCTGTGATATAATATGTTTATATGCAATCTCTGCCTGTGGATATAGATCCTAAATCTTCATCCGATAGACTACAGTTCAGATAAGCAGGACAAACTGAATGTAGACACTAATATAGAATTCTGAATAAATAACAAAAAACTGTTTAAGTTCACACTCACATTTCTCCTTATATAAGGCCTGGAGTAGAATGATCCGAAGTCTTCGATATGTAGCAACTAAATTAACAACTTTAGTCCATCAAGTTGATGATAAAAAAAAAAAGGCAAACGCACATCTTGAAGGAAAGTTCGTTCTTTTATTCCAGTAAGACTTTCTGATTACTTCCTGAATCAGAGGCTACATTTTTCAAATATTGGCCTTGATTTAATATTTTTGGATAAGATTTCCAAATTATTTAATATTTTTGGATAAACTTTAAAAGGAATCAATATTTCGAAATATATTTTATATTTTATGGTATATTTGTATAATGTGTATACATGATTTTTTAAAATGTATTTTAATATTTAAAAAAATATATTTTAAAGTGTATCCAAAAATATGAAATCCCCTAAAAATCCTATTAATCAATATTAAATCAAGGTCAATATTAGTATATTTATTTTTTAAGCAACTATTTGAAATTACAGCTCCTCTAGGTAGTGCAATTAAAATGTTAATTTGTCATAATTTATTACATGTGACTGAATCTAAATGAAGAAATTATCACATAGCCGGAATGAACAAAATGATTAACAACATTATTTTTAATTCACACTTTTAACTTTCCTCTTCACCCTGTTGCCCCCACTTCTCCTACCACCTTGTCCCCCACAAACATTGCAACTCAGTTCACTGAGAAGATTTCTACAATCAGGGAAGAGATATCTCATCTCTCTCCCACCACTATCAATACTTCCCCAAACCCCACTCCCTCTGCACCCAGGTTTGTACTCTGCTCCAGTCTTCATGCCCCATCACTAGTGATGTCCCGAACTGTTCGCTGGCGAATAGTTCCTGGCAAACATAGCGTGTTCGCGTTCGCCATGGACGGCGAACATATGCGATGTTCGGTCCGCCCCCTATTTTTTTTGTGGTCTTTCAGCCAAATTTACTAACACCAAGTAAAAATTACTTAGTATTAGTAAATTGTGCCCCTACTCTCAATACCGCGAGTAGGGGCATGTCCATTAAACAGTGAGCAGTCTGTGGCTATTGTCCTTCCCCTGGCCCCCACCCCTGAGCGGTGGGTGGGGGCCTAAATACCAATGGGGGGACCTATTGTCCTCCCCCCGGCCCCCACCCCTGAACAGCGGGTGGGGGCCCTAAAAAATGTCCCCCCAGGTGACTAGGGGTCCCCAAACCCCTAGTCACCCCCCCAAAAAAAATGATCCCCCTACCTACCCCCCTCACCCTAAAAATAATGAGGGGGGACATTTAACTAAGAACCTGTAAAAAAACTTACCATTCAATGTTTTCTTTCTTCTAAAATCTTCTTTTTTAGCCCCAAAAAAGGCCAAATAAATATCCATAATAACCGACGCAATAAAAAATAATCCATCTTCACCCGGCGAGGGCTCCGCGCAGACTGAGCTCTGCAGGGCGGGGGAAGGCTTATAAAGCCTTGCCCTGCCCTGCAATTAGGCTCAGAGCACTCTGATTGGTGGGTTTAAGCCATCCAATCAGAATGCTCTGACAGGTAAATGAAGAGACTGACAGGTAAGTCTCTACATTTACCTGTCACAGCACTCTGATTGGTTGGTTTGAAATCCACCAATCAGAGTGCTCTGTGTCATTTTACACAGCGTGGGAAAGTTCTGTGGAATTTTCCCACACTGTGTAATTTGACTCATAACACTCTGATTGGTGGATTAAGTAACCAATCAGAGAGTTATGAGTCAAATTACACAGCGTGGGAAGATTCCAAAGAACTTTCCCATGCTGTGTAAAATGACACAGAGCACTCTGATTGGTGGATTTCAAACCAACCAATCAGAGTGCTGTGACAGGTAAATGTAGAGACTTACCTGTCAGTCTCTTCATTTACCTGTCAGAGCATTCTGATTGGATGGCTTAAATCCACCAATCAGAGTGCTCTGAGCCTAATTGCAGGGCGGGGCAAGGCTTTATAAGCCTTCCCTCGCCCTGCAGAGCTCAGTCTGCGCGGAGCCCTCGCCGGGTGAAGATGGATTTTTTTTTTATTGCGTCGGTTATTATGGATATTTATTTGGCCTTTTTTGGGGCTGAAAAAAGAAGAGTTTAGAAGAAAGAAAATATGAAATGGCAAGTTAATTTTTTTTTACAGGTTCTTAGTTAAATGTCCTCCCCTCATTATTTTTAGGGTGAGGGGGTAGGTAGGGAGATCATTTTTTTTGGGGGGGAGGGGGTGACTAGGGGTTTGGGGACCCCTAGTCACCTGGGGGGTGGGACATTTTTTTTTAGGGCCCCCACCCACCGCTCAGGGGTGGGGGCCAGGGGGAGGACAATAGGTCCCCCCCTATTGGTATTTAGGGCCCCCACCCGCCGCTCAGGGGTGGGGGCCGGGGGGAGGACAAAAGGTCCCCCCTAATGGTATTTAGGGCCCCCACCCGCCACTCAGGGGTGGGGGTCGAGGGGGAGGACATTAGGTCCCCCCCTATTGGTATTTAGGGCCCCCACCCACTGCTTGGGGGTGGGGGCCGGTGGGGAGGACAATAGGTCCCCCCTATTGGTATTTAGGGCCCCCACCCGCCACTCAGGGTTAGGGGCTGGGGGGGAGGACAATAGGTTCCCCCCTATTGGTATTTAGGGCCCCCACCCGCCGCTCAGGGGTGGGGGCTGGGGGGAGGACAATAGGTCCCCCCCTATTGGTATTTAGGGCCCCCACCCGACGCTCAGGGGTGGGGGCCAGGGGGAGGACAATATGTTCCCCTTCCTATTGGTATTTAGGGCCCCCACCAGCCGCTCAGGGCTGGGGGCCAGGGGGAGGACATTAGGTCCCCCCCAATTTGTGTTTAGAGCCCCCACCCACCGCTCAGGGGTGGGGGCCAGGGGGGAGGACATTAGGTTCCCCCCTTATTCTTGTTTAGGGCCCCCACCCACCGCTCAGGTGGGTGGGGCCCATCACTATTGTGGCCAGAAAGAGTCCCTGTTGGTTTTAAATTCGCCTGCTATTGATGTCTATGGCGGTTCGCCGGGTTCGCCCGTTTGCGAACATTTGCGGAAGTTCGCGTTCGCCATTCGCTTTCAATTCAATTTCATGTTCGCGACATCACTACCCATCACCTGTTCCCTCAATCTTATTTCCTAATATCTCATCGACAATCAGTCTACTTCTATTGCTCTTCCTCTCACTAAAATTGTCAATCTCTCCCTTTCCTCTGGCACATTTCCTTTATTCTTCAAACATGCAACTGTAACCTCGGTTCTGAAAATGCCCAATCTTGACCCCAATCCCCATCCAACTACCAACTTATCTTGTTACTGCTGTTTGCCTCCAAGAACCTTGAGAGAGTTGTGTATGCGAGATTGAAAGACTTCCTCAAATCCAACTTTCTGCTTGACACGCTTCAGTCTGGATAAGTTTGCTCGTTACTCTGTCAAAACAGCTGTGACCAAAGTATCCAATGAAATCGGTGCTAAATTTCATGTTTTATTATTCTATCATAATTCTCCTTGACCTTTCTGCTGCTTTTGACACTGTTGATCATCAACAGCTTCTTCTCATCCTATGTAATCGTGGTTTACAAGATACTGCTCTCTCCTGGTGCTCCTCCTACATCTTTCAGCACTCTTTCAGTGTATCTTTCTCTGGCTCTTCTCCTCAACCTCTTTCTCTGGCCCCCTACTCTTCTCTTTCTATGCACATCAGCTAATTTGACTTCCATTATCATCTCTATGTGGATAATCTATCTATCCTTTTCTGATCTCTCTCTGCCGCTTTAATTTGTGTTTCTGACTTCCTCTCTGTGATTTCCAACTGGATGGCTGCTCACTACCATAAACTCGTGTCCAATACATACCTTCTGGTCTTTGCTCCTTTAAGTATTGCTACTCTTGTGTCTGTCTCCCTCTAAGTCAACGGCGCTATCATCTAAGTCAATGGCGCTATCATCAACTCTACCTCAAAGGCTCACTGCCTAGGTGTGCTCTTTAAACTCTGACTTCGCCTTCTCCCCTCACGTCCAGTCTATGGTCAAATCCTGCCGCTTCTGTCTCAAAAACAGCGTGCACATCTGACCTTATTTAACGCCGGACATGGCTAAGGTGCTGGTCCATGCCATTATTCTCTCTCGCCTTAACTACTGCAAACTCCTTCTCGGTAGTCTTACATGTTCCCAGCTTGCCCCATTACAGTCTTATTGTTCACCTGCACCTCCCACGCCTCCCCCTTCTGGCAGTCTCTACATTGGCTTCCTGAAAGATATAGGGCTCCATTTAAGATGCTGGTACTTGCATACAAGTCTCTACATAATGCTGCTCCAACCTACCTATCATCCCTTATATACAAGAATGTCTCATCTAGGCCCTTACGCTCTGTCGAAGACCTATGTCTATCCTCTGTTTGCACTCCCACCTCTGATGCTCGCCCTGAAAACTTCTCTAGTGCAACACCATTCCTGTGGAACTCCTTCCCTTCTCTGTTAGACTTTTATCAAGTCTCCATTCCTTTTAACAGCTTTCCCTCCATGCACCCTGATTCCTCTCCTGCAACTGTAAAAAAAAAAAAAAACACGAAGCCCTCAGTGAATACTTTTCTAGCAAACTACTTTTATACTCTACCCTTATCCTTTGTGTCACTATACTCCACTCCTGCATGCAAGCTCACTGAGCAGGGCCCCAACCCCTCTGTTCCTGTGTGTCTAACTTGCCTTGTTACAATTACGTGTCTATTAGTCCACCCATTGTACAACGCTACTGAATTTATTGGCGCTTTATACCTAATAATAATAATAATGATAATGTGCAAGCCTCTGGTAATAAAGTAAAGGTAGATATGTTTTTAGTGCATGATATCATAATATTGAAGGCAGCTTTAGCATCCAAACCAAAGTCTCACTTGTCTGGTCACTTGATGTGTTGTGAAGAGGATGAAATTAGGGAGCAGCTGCTTGGAGAGTATAAAATATGTAGTGGTGGAAGAGGGCAAAATAATAATATAGTTCTCTCCAAATTTTCACACATGGAGAGAAAAATAAATACACTTTGTTGTTTGAAGCTATAGCTTAGCTCCAGATATAGCGCCATTGATTCAATGGATTATAGAGCAGATATGCAACATAAACAGAATGGAGACACTAATATAGTGTATATGTTAGGGTGGCGGTCCAGTGCCCGGGACCCAGACACTGTCCGGGCGGTGGTGCAGGACCAGGACCCAGTATGCCTGATGTTCAAAGTAGGAGTCACAGCGTGGAGGGGGATTAGCAGGGTCTGGTGCAGGGTAACCGCACGCCCCCTGGTGTTGAGCACCAGCGTTTGTGCAGCCACATACCAAGACCCTGAATCAGCTTCAGCGGATACCAGGAACTAGGAGCTTGGAAATTAAGCAGACCTCCCAGGAGCTGAATAGGGAGGCTCTGCAGCAAGACTGTATCCAGTACTAGAAACAAGGCAAGACTAGAGATAGGCACCAAACAAGGAAACAAGACAAAACTAGGAGAACCCAGAACCAGAGAAGGATAGTAAGCTAAACCCAGAACATATACACAAGACATGAGGAAAACATGAACATAACATGGGCAAGACTGGACAGGACTGTACATGGACTGGGTATACAAACTAAAAGAGGAATGATGGGAAAACAAATGGGTGTGGCAAATAAAACAAACATTTAAATGAATCCAAGAGACTGTGAAATCCAGGGACGGACTATAGGAATGAACCTAAAAATCCGAGCATAAAGAAAACCAGACATAGACTAGAAAACCAAAAAAACAAGAAAAACTAAACAAGAATTGTAACAACAGTACTGGATACCAGAAGCCATTGCCAGACATATCCACAGAACAGAGCAGGACGTGACAGTATAGTGAATTATGTCAAGAATTCAGAATAAATAATAAAAACTGTATAAGTGCTCACTCACATTTGCTGGAGCCTTCAGTCTCCTTTTAAGTGAGGGTATGGTACTCTTTTTCTTTCAATTGGCTTATCAGCTTTATTTAATCAGCTTATCCAAAAATCCCCCAAAAATTCATTAAAGTTTGGATGCTTCAAAGTGCCATATTAATGAATTTAAGACAAGAATGATTTAGACTATCAGAATTGTTATTCCATACAAAATGTTTATGTTATTACTAATGAATTAATGAACTTCAAGCAGAATATCAGTTCTGGAACAGAATCCTATACGCAGTTACATTAAAACCTTGTACAATCTTCTTAGCGCCTTACAGTAGAATTTTACAAGGTAAATATTCTGTAATAGTGTCGATGGAAATATAAGAGAACCAAACAAGAATTCCCATCACCTTTTTGGTAATTTGTGTCAAAACATGACACTGAAAAGAGGGTCTGTATCCATTTTTATTAAACTTGAAACACTTCCTGTGATGCTCTTCCCTTGCGATGCAAACTCATGTAACAGCAAATTACCCATGACCAAGAAAGACTGAGTAGAACTGCTTGCATATTCCGTCCTCTAATCTGAGAAATGTCATGGGAGGCCAAGAGCACTACACCAGTAGTCAAATTATTCTCATGACTCTTAACCATCTAGTTTATTTTTTTCATTCAGTAGTTCTCCAGGATACTAAAGAGCAAACATTTCTTTGAATCAATAAACATGCTTTAGTACATTTCACTTAACCTCATTTTTTTTCTTAACAGTGTATTTCCCATTTAAAGTCTACAACAGAGTTCACACCACATGCAACCACATGTACTTAACCAAATCTTGTGATATTGATGACGGATGCTATTAGTTTTGTGGTTGGAACTGATGCAGCCTTGTTTTAATTAAATACCAATATTAATGATTGCAGCCTCCTTGAATAATATTTAAGGTAATACTTTCGACATCAATACAGTAGAGCAACTTCCTTTCTAACATAAATTTGCTCCATTTTAATGTATTTTACTCTCCAATCCACTTACTCATGTGGTTGTCAAGTTTTATGAGGGAATTAAGTTAAAGGAAATCCTAAGTAAATACAGCTGGTGGAAGCCAAAGTGGAATAGTTTATGGTCAGTCTGATAAAATAACCAAAAACTCTCCGACACAATGTGTGATACTGTATATTTATACTGAATTTGGTGTGTTTGTTTTATGAGATGTAGCATGTGTGCAATATATAGTTCACCATGAATTATGGTTACAAACATTTCAACATGCAATATAATGTTATTAAATTGGAAATAAAGATGTAAGAGGCAAAGTGCAGCAATGCATGACTATTATTTAAATGGTTTCAAAAACAAATTATGATTATGGGGTCGATTTAGTAGAGTATTATTATTAACATGACATTTTTTAGATGGTTTATCGCAACTGTAATGCCATATAAAGTGTGTCTTTGGTATAAGTCCTTGACCTAGTCGGACCACGCACAGGTTCTTATTAGACAGACAATGCCATCCCTACTACCTAGTACTACTGCAGTCAGGGCCGACCCTTGGGGTGTACGAGCTGTACGGCCGTACAGGGTAAGATTGCAAAAAAAGAAAAAAAAATGTAGGTCTACCAGACCCGACTATTAATTATTGGGGGTCTGGTGAAAGGCCTTGCCTTTTTTCTTCGGTCTTATGTAAAGGTCTGGGATGGATGAAAGGATTTATTATATTGAGGGCTTCATATCATTCCTCCTTGTGTGTACTGGAGTGTAGGACAAATTACCTCTACACTTTCTCTACACTGTTTGGTAAGTTCCAAAGCATCTAAAAAAAAATTCAATAACAACCACTGCGATAACAGAGAACTGGGTATTTGCCAAAGTCTTCTTTGAAGGTCTTCTTCCTTTCATCTTCTATATCTAGTCATAAAAACAATTCACGCCCTCCCCAAAAAAGCAAGCAAAACAAAACAAAAACAAAACAAGAAAACAAAAACAAGACAATAGCTTCAAGTGTAAAATAATATAAATACTTGATTGTCTCATTTAGTCTAGTATCACAACACTGAGGTCAGTAATTTGATTTTAATGTGATTACAAGACACAGAGGTTCATATTGCTTAACCCTTTCTTTACTGCAGCAAAGAAAACAATACACACATAGAAAAAAACATAAAGGGATAGTCTCAACCAATCCTGACAAAGTATAAGACCAAGCACCTCCCTTAATACTTCCTCTTGCTTTACTACTCCACACTTCAGTTAAGTACCATTGTTTTGTGCTCTAACTGTTGATTGTTCTTATCGTTATACATTGCTGTGTTTATATGTGATTTTCTGCTTAGTTCTTTGCAGTGGCTCTACATGTTCCCCTCATGCTGTGGCCTATCTCTGTTGTGTCCCCTGCTACTGGCTCCTTTCCTGCTTGATTCTGGGCCATGGCAAGCTCCTATTTTTGCTTCCTGTTCTTTCCCTTCCTTATTGGTCTTTTATCTCCTGTAGCTTGGACCTAGTTTGGCCTTTGGGGATTTATTTTTCAGCGATTTTCCTGGGTTCTTGCTCTCTGTCAATTTGGGATATTTTTTTGCCTGGTAGTTGGACCTATACTTTTACCACATGTAACAGAACCTTCTGTTGAAGGATGCTCCTAGCACTTCCTATGGACTCCAAGCACTGCAGCAGACACCACAACCACCGCAGACTCCACAACTGCCGTAGCTTAACTGGAGTCTCACCATCTTCCTTCCACCCTGTATGAACCTCCAGCATCCAGGACCATGTGGGGAAGACCTCTCCTCCAAGGTGAGTGTAACAGGAACAAGCTCTTAAAAGAGCTAAGTGATTAAAGCTCAAGGGAGTATGCAGAGCATAGCAATCCCCAGTGTGAATATAGCTGTCCCCTCCAATCAGGAGACAAGACTACGTGTTGAGGGTCAAGAAGAACTAAATTTTAATGGCAGGTACTCTCCTTTTATGTGATTCTGCCCATGCAAGGGAGACACCCACATAATTAACACAACAACCAATAAAACATAAGGTACATCCCACACATCTCCTCCCCTCAGATAAGCTTGTAACCCAATTAACAAAGACACATTTTCCCCATGTTTTGGATGTACCCCAAATACCTGGGGTACATGTATAAAGCTAGCCCTATTCTGGGGGACCAACATATTAAAAAAATCCGCTCCTTCGGTTCAGTGGTTCAGCAGATATGAGACTTTAACCCCTTAAGGACCAATCTTCTGGAATAAAAGGGAATCATGACGTGTCACACACGTCATGTGTCCTTAAGGGGTTAAAGGTCTTTTCTACAGTTTGTAGTGACAGTAGTTTCTGAATATCAACTTTGTAGTCCTTTGTTAATCTGTTCACTGTCAACGAAAGAGGAAGTTCTGTGGGTAGTGCATGGTTTTATCCAGGGTACTGTGTCAGGATTAGTTGAGGGTATGTATCCCTGTATGATTCTTTCTATATGTTTATTATTTACTTTATGATATTGAGGTTTAGTAAAGAAAGGGTTAAGCATAACTATCAGTTGTGTCATTTATAAAATCATGACTTTCCATCATGAAATAGTAAAATCATGTAAATTATATGTTTTGTATGTTTTGGTGGGTTTCCCAGATTGTCACATACTGGGTATGATTTGTACATACCCAGAAATGTTCCACCAATAATGAGCAATAAAAGAATGGCTTCTGATTCAAATTTAGAAAACAAAATTACTTTAAAGAGGTAAAACCCTAATACTGTTAATCAAATGGCGACAGGGCAAAGGCTCTTAGGGCATCTGAGATCTGGCAGCTCAAGGCAAAGATGATGCCAGAGATCTTGTTGGAGCAGACTAAGTATGCCTGAGGGTGCTAGAGACATCAAAGGAGTACTCCACTGCCCACTAGAAAAAAGGCACATTCACTGTATATTAGATATACACCCAATGAATACATGCATGCATTTCAGGCTTGTATTCAATGGGAGTATATCTTCAAAAAGTTTGCAAAGGCTGCAGATCTAATGAACTGCATTCTTAGCAAGCTCTCCCCTTTTTCCCCGGAAGAGACTCATTGAGAAGCTTCTGAATTGGTGCACTCGTGCACCCGTGCAATTAAGCGTACATGCGCAGGCAGCTGGCCTGAGGTCTGTTAGGGGGAGGCAAGCACGCTCAAGTAGAGCATGCCTGACACTTCTGTTAGCTCAGGGGAGATAACGGAAGAAGGCAGCAAACCTCCCTGGCTGTTTGATTGACAGCCATGGGGTGTTCCCTTGCAAATTTATAAGAGTGCAGATTTATCATAGAAATCAGCACATTTATAAACTGGTGTTAAACCAGGCTACTCCTTACCCATAAAGCACTTCAGCAAACTACAGTGGACATAGAGGTTATTGTGCTTGGATTGTTCCAGGTGATAAATATTCACCTTAAATGTAAAATTAATGATAGCATTCCTCAGTGTACACCCTACTAAAATATGCTGCACATTTTGCTGCACTCTGATTGGTTACCTAGTGGTGGGTGTGGTCTTATAAGGAGGGAGGGCGACAATTTTGATAGGTTGAAATTTTGTAATGTATGTTTCAATTTTGTTTCTCTCTTTATAAACACAAGTGAATTGACTTAGAGATATTTAAAAAAAAATAACTAAAAGATCTATCTCTAGAAAAACACAACTACATGCAATTATAAAGAAGTCTGTTAAAAGAAGAATTTATTGCTTAAGTAAAAGAAACCTGGCAAATGTCATGGGTTGTATTAAAACTTGGCAGGATTCTAATATTAAAGCGGACTTCAAAAGAAGCATGTTTTGGTGAGTTCCCATGTGTATGCCATCATAACACAAATATTTTATGGATAAAGCAGTAAACCATATGGAGCTGGAATTAAGACAAACAATGAGCTACATTATCTATGTAGCGTTATGAAGTAGAAATCAGTTAAAATTGTATTTGTCATAACGTTAAACAACTAACTGGAACTAAAAACTCAGCTAAGGTTTCATAAGAAAATAGAGAGGGAGAAGATGCAAGAAGAGAAGTCAACGACCACAAAAAGGAATACAAATTATAATACATAAAATAGCAAAAAGTTCATTTTCTTAGATATAAAAAGAGAATAAATTATATAAATTAAACATTTTACGAATTATGAATAACAAGCCAAACTGAATTTATAATAAAAGCTGCAACCCTTTTGTGCTTAATTCCACCCAACAGACTGAATAATTAGATCTTTTGTAATAACAAAATGTTGCTCATGAGCTGGTATGAATAGACTTGAGGGAATATATAAGGAGGACTGCTGCTTGTGTACGGCTAGTGGTACACAAATGTAAAAGGGAAGGAGTCACCAATGGAAAGTACCTGCTGGTTCTACTGGTTTCCACTGTAATATCTGCACTTTTAGCACTTTAGACCACTAGAAGATAACACTTTGATACATCTCCCCCCAGTTTTCTTGCTCTACCTCTACATACTACATTTAATGACAGAGAAGGCCAAGCATATAACAATGATTGAAAATGGGTGCCAAGATGGAGGTGCTCAGTTCCAGGACAAAGCTTAATACAGCAGTATGGATTTATTTATTTAATGTTTTTTTTCATTCTTCACAAACACAGACTTGTTGAATTTAGGGAATAAGTAAAAAAAAAAAAGAATAAATGAATAATTCCAGGATATAATGGTTCCACTTCAATATCGAGCAGGTGTAAGCAACCTTTGGCACTCCAGATGTTGTGGACTACATCTCCCCTGATGCTTTGCCAGCATTATAGCTGTAATAACATTGTGGGAGATAGAACCCACAACATCTGGAGTGCCAAAGGCTGAATACCCTTGACAGAGGTTCCTTTCGCGAAGTTAACTTACTTTGGCGCATTATTTAATCTATAATACTAACTGTTTGTTACAGCATGGTTGTCTTATAATTAATATATGTTAATATATATATATATATATATATATATATATATATATATATATATATATATATTGTTATATATAATGTTATTTAGCCCCATTGCTGAATTTTTGGGATTTTGTTTTTGCTGCTAAGAACTGCAAAATCAGGATAGTTCATTTTAACCCCCTTAAAACCGCAGGACGGCATAGAACGTCCTGCGATCTTTTGTACTTACCTGGTCGCCGGCGATCCCACGCCGGCGATCGCGGTATGGGGGACTTACCTGGGAGCCCAGGGAGTCCCCCTCTGTCCTCTTCGGCCCCCCAGGGCCATGTGATTGCGAGGTCCTTGCGAGGACCCCGCGATCACATGGACGGCATAGCCGTCCATGTCAATGCCAGCAGGGGGAGTGCCTGTAATGACAGGTACTCTCCCTGCTGTCTGAAAAAAATAAAAAAAAGTTAAAACAGTGTAAAAATAAGATTATATATACTTAGATCATATATATATTTATTATATATATGATCTAAGTATATATATACACATATATACATAAATATACATACACTGTCTACGTGTATTTTTAAATTAATATATACATAATTATATATATATATATTAATATCAAAATACACGTACAATGATATTGATTAAATATATATATAATTTCATTATATATATTTATATATAATAAAAAATAAATAAATATATAAATATGTTAAAAAATAAAATAAAAATAATAATAAAAAATAAATAGATAAAAAATATATAAACATGCGTAATTTCATTCTAACTGTATTTTAAAATTAATATATATATATTGATATCAAAATACATGTAGAACGAAATAATATATATATATCTATATACATAAGTATTTCCTGACCAATTCTACATGGCAGCATTTACTCTTGGGTAGCTCCTCCCCTCACAGCAGAAAGGACAGGAAACAGAACTCTGAAACTGGTATATATAGATCCTCCCCCTACCCATCAGGCAGTCTTTTTTCCTGTCCTTCACAAGCAGTTTGGAAGGAGTCTGCTTATGCAGGCCAAGGTTTTCTTTTATGCTCACCAGGCTATATTTTTGTAGCCATGCCAGGGTTCAGCCTCTAAGCCCTGAAGACCCAGCAATACGCACTAAGATGAAAAGCTGCTACCCTGGGTACCCCCTTTAGTGACCGGGGGTTGGACCCAAACTCTCCCTGAAGGGGATGAAAATGGTCCACTGCATGCCAGGGTTCAGCCTCTTATCCCTGAAGAACCAGCAACAGGCCAGCTTGGGTACCCCCTAAAGGGATGTATGTGATCTACTGTATACATGAAGCCCAGCAAACAGCATACCGGTAAGAGTTTCCAGCCTGGGTACTTGCTTCAGCATCCAGGGGTCTGTCCTATCTCTCTTGGAAGTAATGACAGTTGTCCACTGCATATATGTGGCCCAGTTGAGTCTAAGACTTTATCCCTGAAGACCCAGCAAACGGTACATGTGTAGGAGTTACCAGCCTGGGTACCTCCTTCAGCAATCAGGAGTCTAACCCATAACTCTCCCTGAAGGGTTGACAGCGGTACACTGCTTACATGAGGCCCAACAGAGTTGTGACTGCCGGGGTATACCTATTATTTGTGCTCCACCTTGTATGGTGATGATGAATGGCATATGGGGTACAGATGGAAGCCTATAGTTTAAACAGTTTAGGCTGTCAGTTGTTCAAATCCCCATTTTTTCCGCTGAAACTCAGTCCTGCAACGGTTCAGGTGAGTGCATTAGTAGTTTGGATTAAAACTAGTATAGGCACCTGGGTCTCTGTTCTTTCAGTCCCTCCCAGCTGCTTATTTTAGGCTTCCTTCTAACAAATAGGTCACATTTAGGAGATTTGTGTGGTGAGCATTTTAGGTAAGTTTATATTGTTTGGTGCAGGTATATGTACCCAAAAGAGTGCTGATGATACAAGTATGCATTGGGCAAAGTAGTGCTGATAATGCAAAAAGAGTGCTGATAATACAAGGAGGCATTGTGCAAAGGAGTGCTGATAATGCAATGAGACGCTATGAAAAAGAGTGCTAATAATGGATATCCTGGCTGTACAAAGTCTGCTGGAATTCCACAGCCTGGGGTCAGAGGAATATCCAAGGTAAGAGAACCTTCCTGGGTGTCTGTTTGAAGTACACATATGTATATGACCGGTTTTGAAAAACCTAGCTCCAAGGCCACACACACACTTGTTTCTATCAAGGTATGTGGCATTGATTGCTGTTATCTGTGCATTATCACAAATAAGCAGGCTTTTGCAGACATTGGAAGAATATGCTGCACAGGAGACCACCAGGCCTCAGTATCTGTACATGAACTGGTGGTGATACAGCATCGGTATGTTTCCACTACATGCTCTAATGTATGAACAGTTTATCCACTATATGCTCTATGTATGAGTTACTGTGAGGACACTGCCTCAGTATATTTATCCACTATATGCTCTATGTATGAGTTACTGTGAGGACACTCTCAGTATATTTATCCACTATATGCTCTCTATAGGAGTTACTATGAGAACACAGCCTCAGTGTATGTATCCACTATATGCTCTATGTATGAGTTACTGTGAGAACACAGCCTCAGTGTATGTATCCACTATATGCTCTATGTATGAGTTACTGTGAGAACACAGCCTCAGTGTATGTATCCACTATATGCTCTATGTATGAGTTACTATGAGAACACGGCCTCAGTGTATGTATCCTCTATATGCTCTATGTATGAGTTACTATTAGAACACAGCCTAAGTATATGTATCCTCTATATGCTCTATGTATGAGTTACTATTAGAACACAGCCTAAGTATATGCTCTATGTATGAGTTACTGTGTGTACACAGCCTCAGTATAGGCACGGCATCAGTGTATGTATCCACTATATGCTCTATGTCAGGGGTAGGCGGCCTTCGGCGCTCCGGGTGTTGTGGACTGCATCCCCCATAGTGCTCTTACACCCATAAGGCTGGCAGAGCATCGTGGAGGGTGTGGTCCGGGTTGGCTGGGGTGCCGGGGGTTGCCTATGCCTGCTCTATGTGTTAGTTGCTGTGCGAGCACAGCCTAGGTATATGTACCCACTATAGGCTCTGTGTGAGTTACTATAAAGATGCTCTGTGTGTGAGTTGCTGTGGGGACACAGCCTTAGTATTTGTACCCACTATATTGGCTGTGTATGAGTTGATCTGAAGACTCTGCCTCAGTGTGTGTTCTTTATATGCTCTGAGTCGCTGTGAAAACTCAGCCTCAGTATATGTCCTCTACATGCTCTATATGAGACATTGCTTCAGTGTATCTGTTCCCTATGTGATTGATGTATTAGTGGAAACACAATATGTGTGAATGATAAAGGGCACATCCGCTATATGAATCCAAGCTAATACTGGTTCTATGTCGGTTGTGAGTCGCAACCTCAGTATATATGACTGGTGTAATATGTGCATGAAGTTCGGTTAGAACACAGCCTCAATTTAGCTCATTCATATAATCTTAATATGTGTACAGGCATAGTGTCACTATATATAGCAGAGGTAGGCTATGTATGATTTCTGTTTAAACAGACTCCGTATATGTAACTGATATATCTGTGCATAAGGTGCTGTTAGTAACTCTCACAATGTATGTGATTCATATAATCTGTATGCAGGTTGGTATTATTATATAACCCCAATTTATATACGGCATTGGTAGATTTAGTATATACGAATGATCTAAGGTCTGTTTTGCGCTGAAATGTAGCACTGCCCAGTTCTAGCAAATACTAATGCACTAGTAACTGGATAAGTAATTATTGCCTACTGTGGATTTTCTATTTCAATTTTTTAAATGAAGTAAATAAGGGAACATACTGCTGTTGGCTTTGTATTAGATTCCTTCTCCCACAGGTGTTTCAGGATAAGCAATTAACACATTTTTATCACTTCAGGTAGAGTGCAGGTGTTACTGAACCTGTCTGAGTGCCTCTCCCAGGAGAGAAGGAGACCTGATTTTCCAAAATGAAGCATGGTACTGTTTCACAGAATCAATGTTAATTATTTTTTTTTTTTTGTGGGTGCACATCTATGTAATTATTCATGAGACAATAGACTTTCTATTACCAGGTATCCTCTCCTCTCTGTCCAAGATAGGGAATGTTTTTTTTTAATTGGTGACAGTGTTTTACCTTTAGATATATGCTGATTACTAATTCACAGCTAAGTAGATCATACTAGTTGCAAGAGTACAAATTGGGCTAATAATTGATCTCACAAGTAGGTAACGCTGAAGCCATTACCTGATTTAAAAGCTGTTAATATTGTTTTTTTCTCTCACCTGGTCATAACCTTTTAGTCTTTAAATCTGAATTCATTTCCTTAAAGCATAAATCTTATTATCTTTTATCCCTTGGGGTCCTGAAAGATTGGCAATCCCTTTCGTATATGTCAGGAGTGTCATGCTTCTGGTTCTTAATGTGTTAATGATCAGAATCTTCTGACCAATTCCCCTGTTGTGAAGGGGAACATTATAAATTCCTTTCTGCAATAATGGTATTATTTTAGGCTCATATGCTCAGGTAACTTTGATGCTGTGGATTGCACGTATTTTAAGGTCTTTCCAGTCCCCAGTCCTTCCTACCAGGTTTTCTATTTTAGGTAAAAATTCACCTGCTACCTGAACAATAGTGGAAATCCCTAAACAGGTTCTGTAATTGTGACCAACCTGTGGATTATATATTTGGATTGGGGTTGATATCTTGCAGATATAACAAGCTGCTTATTATCACCATAGGCTCTGCCATAAGTCCTTCTTCACTGTCTGAGGATAAGGTAAGAGGAAGTATGTGGTTGTTCTCCTAGGGATAATTGAATATCTTCTACTGCCCTGCTTATTGTGTGTCTGTTGCCACAATGTATAATGTGCCTCTGGTTACCACCTTCCCATCAGTATCTTGCCTAATATGTGTGTGTATATTTTCTATTACCATGTATATCTTACTTATGTTGCACAACAGTCTCTAGTAAATGTGATTAAACTGTTTGGCATAACCTGTACTATTTTACAAATATAGGTACTGACATGGTTAGCCTCCTTATTGATTATTAGTTGCCACAAATTCTATGGTTCATACCGATATTTCTTTATTTTCCTCAACTAATCTGTATATGGTTCTTCTTGCCTTTTGCCTAGTAATGTGATTAGTTTATCTCCTGTGGCTGATCATTGCTGTATCAATTCGTCCACTGTGTGAGGTTGTGAATCTGAATTTAGCAACATCGGGTAATTGTTGCAGTGTTTTAATGACCGACTCTTATTTCTCTACTAGGCTCTGCCCCTTTCTGACAGGCAGGTATTGATTTGTTCCTGTTGCTTCAGGTAAGTAGTTCACAAGGCAAGAGGAAGCGGTGTGAATCGTCTTTATTAAATACATCCAGAAAGTAGTAAGATTCTCAATGTTATTCTCCCCATGTTTAATAGCATGGGGTCTCCGTTCTCATCCAACATTTATCTGCGTGTTACAGTATGATCACTGGAAGTTATGCCTTTGTTGAGGTTTTGATTTGATGATATCAATTCGGTTTTATATCAGTAACATTTTTCTTCTCTAGTTTGTGCTTTTATGGCCTTAATTCCTATCTGACTCTATATCTATTCAGGATATTTCTGGTATTGAATGCCAGGAGGTTGCTGACCTTGCAGCCTCTAGGGGAAATTTGTCTTGTCTGAGCAGATTTTTATGACAATTTCCTATTGATTCTTGTTTGGCTTTGTAAAGTCTTCTACGATTTATACAGCTCAATAATGGTTTTATAGCTATTGGCTGTTTTTGAACTCTGTCCCTCCCTCTGTGTATTGCTTGGGTATTCCCCAAGAGTAAATGCTGCCATGTAGAATTGGTCAGGAAAATGGAAAATTCCTTCATACTTACCGTAATTTTCATTTCCTGATAATTATACATGGCAGCATTACGGTCCCACCCATATACTATAGGAGGTGAAGCTAGTTACAAAGACTGCCTGATGGGTAGGGGGAGGATCTATATATACCAGTTTCAGAGTTCTGTTTCCTGTCCTTTCTGCTGTGAGGGGAGGAGCTACCCAAGAGTAAATGCTGCCATGTATAATTATCAGGAAATGAAAATTACGGTAAGTATGAAGGAATTTTCCATTATACGTATATATCACCATATATACCTATATGTATATATATATATATGTATATATATGTATATATGTATATATATATATATGTATATATATGTATATATGTATATATATATATATGTATATATATGTATATGTATATATATATATATATGTATATATATATATGTATATATATATATATATATATATATATATATATATATATATATATATATATATATATATATATATATATTTGTATGTATATATATATATATATATATATATATATATATATATTTGTATGTATATATATATATATATATATATATATATGTAATAATTTTACATAATTAGGTCATTTTATTAATTACAATTTGCAGGACTTGCCTGACAACCCAGGCCGAAAGTTCAGGGAATTAAATTTTCTAGCACTATATTTAACCCTGTAACTTTCCAAGACACCATAAAACCTGCACATGGGGGGTACTGCTTTACTCGGAAGACTTCGCTGAACACAAATATTAGTGTTTGAAAACAGTAAAATATATTACGACGATATCGTCAGTGACAGTGACATTTTTTGCATTTTTCACACACAAATGGCACTTACACTGTTGATTTAATTGTTGTGATACGTTTTACTGTTTTGAAACACTAATATTTGTGTTCAGCGAAGTCTCCTGAGTATAACAGTACCCCTCATGTACAGGTTTTATGGTGTTTTCAAAAGTTACAGAGTCAAATATAAGGTTTGCATTTCAGTTTTTTCACATTAAAATGCGCCAGGTTGCCTTTGAGACCGTATGGTAGCCCAGGAGTGAAAATTATCCCCATGATGGCATACCATTTGCAATAGTAGACAACCCAGGGTATTGCAAATAGGGTATGTTCAGTTTTTTTTAGTAGCCACTTAGTCACAAACACTGGCCAAAATTTGCGTTCAAATTAGTTTTTTGCATTTTCAAATATTAACACTAACTTTGGCCAAAATTTGCGTTCAAATTAGTTTTTTGCATTTTCAAATATTAACACTAACTTTGGCCAGTGTTTGTGACCAAGTGGCTACTAAAAAAGACTGGACATACTCCATTTGCAATACCATGGGTTGTCTACTTTTGCAAATGGTATGCCATCATGGGGGTAATTCTTATTCCTGGGCTACCATATGGTCTCAAAGGCAACGTAACCAATCTGGCGAATTTCAATTTTAAAAAACTGAAATATGTAACACGCTATATTTGACCCTGTAACTTCCCAAAACACCATAAAACCTGTACATAGGGGGTACTGTTTTACATGGGAGACATCGCTGAATACAAATATGTGTATTGTATTGCAGTAAAAGAAAACAGTATTTTGACATTCACAGTTACAAAAGTCACGTAGAACTAAAACAATTTAAAAAATTATTATTTTCTCCCATTTTTTTATATTTTTTTCATATTAAATTATGTTCCATACCTAAATATTTGCTGTTAAATGAAAGCCCTGTTTCCCCTGAATAAAATGATATATAATAAATGTGGGTGCATTTAATATGAAAGAGGTGAATTACGGTTGGACATATAGCGCAAATGCCAGGTTTTGTTTACGTTTTTTGTGGATCACAACTTGTACATTTGGCTGCGGTCTTAAGGGGTTAAAAAAGTCTCTGTTATATCTGTTTCCAATCACATAAATATCTGACTGATTGATCCAGACAGCTTCTTGTTATGTAAGTTTTGTTGTTTCAGTATGTTTAATCTTTGGCCTGATTTTTGCACTGATCTTGGGATAGTTCATCTTCCATTTACGGTAGTACCATGACACAGGCTGACTTTATAGATCCATCTGGACAGATTAGATTTGGAATTTTGTATATTCTCTGCCTTTTTAGGATACTCAGGATGGTCAATATAGTCATGATAGATAGAAGCCCAGCAGTTCTCAATTCTGATCTGGTTTAAACTGCAGAGGGGTTCTACGGCTTTTATCTTAAGCCATAATTTAATTTCAACCAGCAGCTCATATAAATTTAATTTGACAACCAAATGTAGAACAATCTTTTTTAATTATTTTACAATGCACTAATTGGAGTACTGTTTCTTAAACTTATTCTCATGGAGCAGTTTCACAGCAGTGTTCACTGTGGCTCTAGTTATCTGTAAAAGAATAAGAAAATCCTTTGTTTTGTGGGGTTTTTTTTCTCTCTAAACCCACTTACGGCACTGTCTTCTTGGAGATACCTAACAAATGCCAGAGAGCAATGTAATTGATAGTGACAAAATCCATATATTCTTTATATGTTTTATCAAAGCAAAGCTATATCTCTGCATTGGCCACTATTAGACCTCAATCATTAGGCTAACATTACTACTGCTGCTGTTAATTGGCACTAATAAACATATCTGTCTAATCAGCTACTGACCAGTGGTCAGTGTAAAACAGCTTGTATCTTCAAAGATTTTCACTGATACATATATTTTATTTTGCATCGAAGAAATACGCTGGTTAATTAGCTACATTTTTTCATCCACTTTAGTATTTTATCCTTTTCAATTTTATAATAAGTGTTTACAAGCATTAATAAGAGACATTCCCATATAAAAATAAACTTGATATAAAATGTGTAATTGAGGTTTAGGTTACCATCACAACTTTATTCTGTTTATTAAAACACATTAATTATAAATATTATTTCAAGTTCCTTAGTGTCATTATGAAATTAACTACACATTTCTTTGTATGTATTACACAGAATTCTTGCATGAGAGCTGATTTTGACAACTACTTTGGAATGTAATGTAATGTTTAGATACCTAGAGTTGCATTTGTTTTATATAAAGTACTGTAGAATATACTATTCAGTTGAAAAAAAACCCTGAAAAAAGAGTAATTAATGCAAGTTTTTTACTCTGAAGATAACAATTTAGAATGGCTAACAAACTGCCAAATGTGCACAAACATTTCTACATAAGTCTGTAATAGCATTTCTACTCAATAGTGATACTAACATTGTATTTCACAATAGATGGGCAAGGAAATAATAATAATAATTATTATAATTAAAATTATTATTAATATTTATATAGCGCAAACTTATTCCTCAGCGCTTTACAATGCCATAAAACGGGGAAATTTAACAATAAATAAGACAATTAAAAAATGTTACAAGGACAATAGATTGATGAGGACCCTGCTCAAACAAGCTTACAGTCTAGAGGAGGTGGGGTATAAAAGCACAATAGGCAGCAAGGAGGACAGCAAACAAACAAGGTGGGAAAGTAGCAGAACTGGAGGTAAGGAGTGGAGTGTGGCCCTTTAGGAAAGAGCAAGAGACAGGTTCGCAAAATAGGAGTTACTCTGGGAGGCCACAAGCTTTTCTGAAAAGATGGGTTTTAAGGAACTTAATAACTGATTGAGAGTCTGATGGGGGTAAGCAGGCTGTTTAAAAGGAAGGGAACTGCTTACAAGAAGCAAGTACGTTCTGCAAGTACGAATTAGGGTGCAAGGAGCAGACAGGAGAAGGTCACCAGCAGAGTGGGAGACCGAAAAGGGGAGTACATACAAATCAATGAAGAAATATAACAAGGTCTAGAGCAAGCATGTCAAACTCAAAGTCTAGCACGGGCCAAATAAACAAGGTTTAAGTTTATGTGGGCCGCAAAAAAAAAAAAAACTTAAATTTTCATAGAAACGTAGGTTTATTTTGAAAAGAACAGTACTTAAAAAAAAAAAACACAGAATCCCCCTCTGCTATATCCCAGTCCCCCCTCTGCTATATCCCAGTCCCCCCTCTACTAAATCCCAGTCCCCGCATATACTAAATCCCAGTCCCCCATATACTAAATCCCAGTCTCCCCCCTCTGCTAATTCCCAGCACCCCCCTCTAGCCAACAAGTAGACTCCACTCACATTGTTGCTGCCAGTATGCGACTCCAGAGTCGGGCCTCTAGTATGAACCCTGTCTGCATACTAGAGGCCGGACTCTAGTCTGCACCCTGTGCCAAAGCAGATCCTCACGCTACTTCTTGAAACCCTGTGAAGGTGGAGCACGTCCACGTCACGTTGGAATGTGATGTGGCGTTGCGTGCCTCCGTGCACCTCCAGGTCCTCCACTGCCCAGCCGCGGCCATCGCAACACTGACACACACACACACTCACTGACACACGCACACACTGACAGACATACAGACACACACACACACTCACTGACACACACACACACACTCACTGACACACACATACACTCACACACAAACATACTGACAGACACACTCACTGACACACACACACACTCACTGACACACACACACACTCACTGACACACACACACACACTCACTGACACACACACACTCACTGACAGACACACACAGACACAGTCACTGGCAGGCACACACTGACACACAGACAGGCACACATACACACCTTCACTGACACACAGACAGACACACACAGAGAGACACTCACATACTCACTGACAGACAGACACACTCACTGACACACAGACAGGCACACACACACACTCACTGACACACAGACAGGCACACACACAGACATACACATTCACTGACAGACACACATTCGCTAACTGACAGACACAAATACACACATTTACACATTCTCACGGGCCGCAAGTTTGACATGCTTGGTCCAAAGCTTTATAGGTAAGGGTTAGTATTTTGAATTGACACCTATAGGATACAGCTAGTGTAAAGATTGACAGAGGGGTTAGCTGTGAGAGGAACTACAAGAGGAAAAGATCAGCCTGTCAGTAGCATTCATCACAGACTGTAACACGGCATGGCTTCTGGGGAGGCCAATTAATAGGGCATTACATTAATCAATGCAAGATATTACTAGAGCATGAAAAAGCACCTTGGCAGCATCATGCTTAAGAAAGGGGTGGACGGGGGCAATGTTTTTGAGGTGAAATTTACAGGTTTTAGCAACAGACTGGACAAGAAGCATGAAGATGAAGCCAGAATCAAAGATAACACCAAGACATCAAGCTTGCATAGATGCAGGTACCATCAAACTGCAGGGAGAGCAGGAGAGGAGGATCAGTATTACAAGGAGGAAAAATAAGAAGCTCGGTTTCAGAGAGATTGTGTTTCAGAAAGCAGGAGGACATCTAGTCAGAGGTGGATGAAAGGCAAATGGTTATAAGTTGTAGTACAACAGGGGAGAGATCAAGGGATGAAATATATACCTGGGTATCATCGGTGTACAGGTGGTAGCGTAATCCAAACAAGTAATGTGGGCCGGACTGGCCCACTGTGATAATGGGAAATTTCCTGGTGGGCTGCGACAACTGGTGCCAGCAGACAGCACAAATCATCAGCCTCATGTCATTTAAGTATTTCCCCCTCAGACTGTGCCAGCATGTGTCAGCCCAAGGGAAGTAAAGAGGGAGGAGCTATGGGCTGGTGCGGCTGCATTAAGGTGACTGGCAGCTGGAGGGAGACCTGTCAGTCTCCCTTCAAAATTTACATACATTTCGGTTGCATGCCCTGCCCATCATGTAAGCCCTACCTCCTGAATGGAACCCCTGCCTCACATACGCAAGTTCCGCCCCACGCACATTACTGACCTTGCTGGAAGGAAGAGGCCACACCATGGCAACTTCACCTGACAGTGCCAGTAAGCTTCAGCCATAAAGTGATTGTGTGCATGCCTGCTAGTGAGTGAGCTTGTGTGCATGTGCCTGGTAGTGAGTGAGCTTGTGGGTGGGTGTGTGCGTGTGCCTGCTAGTGAATGAGCTTGTGTGTATGTGGCTGCTAGTGAATGAGCTTGTGTGTGTGTGTGGCTGCTAGTGAGTGAGCGCGTATGTGTGTCAGTGAGCTTGTCTGTAGTGAGCATGTGTGTGTCAGTGAGCTTTTCTATTGGAAGCATGTGTGTGTCAGTAAGCTTTTCTGTAGTGAACATGTGTGTCAGTGAGCATTTCTGTGGTGAACATGTGTGAGTCAGTGAGCTTGTTTGTGGTGAGAATGTGTGTGTCAGTAAGATTTTCTGTTGGGAGCATGTGCGTGCAGTGAGCTTTTCTGTAAGGAACATGTGTGTGTCAATTAGCTTTTCTTTAGTGGGCATGTTTGTGCCAGTGAGCTTTTCTGTAGGGATAATGCATGTGTCAATGAGCTTCTCTATAGGGAGCATGTGTCTTTGTCAGTGAGCGTTTCTGTAGTGAGCATTTGTGTGTCAGTAAGCTTGTCAGTAGTGAGCTTGTGTGTGCCAGTAAGCCTGTCTGTAGGAAGCATGTATTCATCAGTGAGCTTTTTTGTAGTGAGCATGTGTGTGTCAGTGAGCATCTGTGTGTGTGTGTGACAGTGAGCTTGTCTGTAGTAAGCTTGTGCATGTCAGAGTTTGTCTGTACTACGTTTGTGTGTGTCTACCAATAAGCTTGTCTGTGCGTGTCAGTGAGATTGCCTGTCAGTGAGTCTATTTGTGTGCATCTGTGAGCTTGTGTTTTTATGTCAACGAGCATATGTATAGCAGATCATAAAACCTCCTAAGGAAAGTCCCTAACGAGGACTGAAACATCAATCTGCATATTTAATGGGTTTAAAAAAAAAAAAAAAAAAAAAAGGAAGACAATTTTAACTAAAAGACTGAGTTCTAGCCTATTTCAATTTCTACCGATTGGATATTGAGCCCTGGGCTTTAAGCACCTGGCAAGGATATATTTGAGCCTGGAGTGCAAGGGTAGGCCTCACTCACTGCTCGGGTAGGCCTCAGATGTAGCTATGCCGATGTGCCCTCTCAGGGGTCAAAAGGCTAGTAATCCGAGTGGCCTCAGCACCAGCACCTCTTTGCCCGCAGGACTGTTGCTTCTAAACTGCAGATGGGTAGGTTATTTGCTTTTTACAGGCATTAATGTTGCTATCCGGCAGGAGCTTAGCATGGCGGTCCAGCCCCGCCCCTCCTTTGATCAATCTTTTAATTGATCTCAAATAGCCGGATAACTGTGAGCAGTTCCAGAAAATATGGCTTGTAGAACCCACTTCCGTATTACATTTCCAACATACTGATGGAGACTCTAAAAACATTTTGGAGAGGTGCTGGGGAGTTAAATTCCACCTCATCCAAATTTTACTTGAAGCTTTAATATGGTCAAGACAGTGCGTAGATTTTTTTGTTACTCTCATTGCTAGTTGCCATTGAGCTGGGTCAATAGTATAATTTAATTCCTTTTCCCATGTTATCATATATGGTAGTTTGTTAGGCCTAGCTGCCTCTAACAAACTTTTATAGCATAGTGATAGAAGTATTGTTTGTTTTAATTTACCCATACAACATTTCCCAAAGCCACTTATCTCCTTCTCTGTTAACGTCTTCACCTTTTTTTTTGTATGAGAATGTGTTTCACTCTTAAATAGGAAAATATTTCTTTACTGTCACATCCATACTCCAATTGTAGATCAGAAAAAGGTCGTAAACCATGAAGATCATACAACTGGATACCCTTCTTTTCCCAATTACTCAAGGATAAATCTTCTGAGCAATAGGAAATACTCCATATTGGAGCATATAACATAAATGTTTCCTTTTTTATCAGTTTTGGTACCCATTCATTCCACATTTGTATAGAAAAACAAATTGTAGCTAGCGGCTTAATCCCTTTAGGTTGTTCCCGTGGCATCACCCATATCCAACAACTGAAGAAGGTTTAATATTGCCTGCTCTATTTTTTACCATAGAGGTATATCTGTTTGCCTTAATAAGCCAGTCATTTGTGCAAGAGCTGATGCCATGTAATATTTATGAATACTGGGAACTCCCAGTCCACCCTCCATCACCCCATAACACATTAATGATAATGAAACCCTTGGAGGTTTTTTTCCAAATGTTGGCATTAATTAGTTTCTGAAATCTATTTAACATTATTTTGGGAATTAATATGGGTATTGTACGGAATAGAAACAAGATTTTAGGTTATAAAACCATCTTCACCGAGTTTATGCGGCCTAACCAAGAAGTTCCCCCCTCTTCCATTGTTCTACAGTTTTATGTAAACCAATTAATAAACTATCAAAATTAGTCTCCACCATTATTTGTTTGGATGTCATCAGTTGAATACCTAAGTATGTAAGTGTATCCTTTCTCCATTCAAATAGATATGCTGCAGTTAAATGTTCCTTGATTTTACTTGGGATTGACAACGTTATTTTTATAGAAGAAAACTTCCCCCTATTGGTTAAGTAGTTCCAATATTGCTGGGAGTGAAGAAAATGCTGGGTAACTAAGAAAAGGACATTGTCAGCAAAGAGAGCAATTTAATGGGGACCAGTTTATTTTTCAATACCTTTTATTGCCTGGTGTTTTACATGTTGGATGAATGGTTCTAAGGCTAAAATACAAATAAATGGCAAAAGGGGACATCCCTGCCTTGACCCATTTGTTATAGAGAACTTCCGTGATGTAAACCCTGTGAGTAATATTTTCGCAGTTGTAGCTGAATATCATAATAGTATCCCCTTTCTAAGTCTAGCAGGTATTTTAAATTTGTACCATTACTGAGGCCAATGTCGGCAGTCAAAGGCCTTCTCGGCATCAAGGGCTAATATGAGTCCTTGTTTCTCCTCTCTGTTCATAATTTCAGTTAAATCTACAGATCTTCTAGTGTTGTCCCCTATCTGTCTTCAGGGAACAAAAACTGCCTGTTCAGGTGATACAAGCCCAGATAATAAGGGCTTTATCCTTTGGGCCATAACTCTGGCAAATAATTTTGTATCTCCATTAGGCAAAGATATTGGGCGAAGGATTGGGCAGCTAGTTGGAAGTTTACCGGGTTTGGGAATAGTAATTATATTTGCTTCTAGCATCTGCTTATATATTTGTCCCATATCCAATATATTATTAAATAAAGCGGCTAAGTGGGGAACGAGTAATTCCCTAAATGTAATATAATAAAATGAGGAGAATCCATCAGGTCCCGGAGCTTTGTGTCTTGGAGTATTTAGTAATGCCATTTGAACCCCCTGTTCTTAAAACTGGATATTTAACGCCTTTACCTGTGTTGAGGTTATCTGGGGCAAATGTATAGTTTGCAAGAATTGATCTATGGTTTGCTGTGTAGGTTGTATAACCTCTTTATTTTGTTCTAAATTATACAGTTCATAGAAAACTGCACACTCCTCAAGCATTTGTATCGGGTTACCTACTCTAGTGCCATCTAATCTCTCCAATTATGGAATCTTAGACTGTGCGTTTTTTTGTTTTTTTTTCAATTGAGAGGCCAAAAGTGTTCCTGCCTTATTACCTTGTGAGTAATAAGTGTGTTTTAATTTCATCATTTGCCTCTCCGTAACCTGTAATTGAAGCTTATCTAATTCCCTTTCAATTTTTATAAGTTTATCTATTTCTCACTATGGTTTTGTTTGTGTATAGCCTATGTAGCAGCCAATTCCTGTGTAAGTCTATTCTCTTTAAGATTATACTGTCTTTTTTTTTTGCGCCCCTTGTTGTATCAATAGTCCGCGGATCACCGCTTTATGAGCCATCCACATACTAGCATGGTATGTGCATATTGATTTTAATGAAACAAATTAACAATGACAGTGTGTATAAGTGCTACAACCTTTATATCTCCCAACAATTCCTCATTCAATCTCCATGTACCTCAGCCGCTTAATGGATATAAAATAGAGAATATGGAGCAAACTGGAGCATGGTCTTACCAGGTAATGGGAGCAATTTGAACCTCTTTTAAACTGTTCAAAGATAAATCATCAATGAGGCCCATATCTATACGCGAGTATTTGCTATGGATTATTTAATAAAATGTATAATCCATAAGTCCTGGATATAAAGAGTGCCATCTGTTATAAGACCCAAATTCATCAAGAAGGTTTCTTAATTTAGAACTCATTTAATTTGGTTAGAGCTGGGACTTTTCATCCCTTTAGCATCCAACTGTACATCGAGAAAATCCCCACAAATATATACCTGTCCAACCCTAAGTTTTACTATATTGCCAAATGCTTTCCTTAAAAATATCCCTGATGTTTGTTTCGGTCACATTCATTCACCTTCTTCACAGGCTTATAATACACCAAACCGACCATATTCTCTGGATTTAAATACCTACATTACTTCCTAAAACCTGGTAAAGACTAGTAAGTTATTTTTGAGGTCTTTACTATGGCTCCTCAGTCATGATGCGATCCTTTGACATCAGGCCATGCTACTTTGTAGACCAAGACCAAGACTGGACATAGGTATAGTTTTGTCTGACCCCTCCATCTTGCATATCTGTTCTAGTCCAGTGGGAAGCATACTCACATGATAATAATATCTGCACCTAAGAGCTTCTTCATCCCTCAAATGCTACGTCACTTGGTGTGTTGAGACATTCAAATACAGCTAATGTAGCCATATCTCTAATTGTCAGATGCATGCATTCCTGTTATAGTGGTGTCAGGGTGTCGGTCCGGTGCCCGGGAACCAGACACTGTCCGGGCGGCTGTGCGAGGACCGGGACCCAGTATGCCTGATGTTATAAGTTGGAGTCACAGTGTGGAGGTGTATTAGCAGGGTCTTGTGCAGGGTAACCGCACGCCCCCTGGTGTTGAGCACCAGCGTTTGTGCGGCCACATACCAAGACCCTGAATCAGCTTATGCGGATTCCAGGAACTAGGAAATAAGCAGACCTCCCAGGAGCTGAATAGGGAGGCTCTGCGGCAAGAATGTATCAAGTACAGAAACAAGGCAAGACTAGGAAAGGCACCAAACATGAAAAACAAGACAGAACTAATAGAACCCAGAACCAGAGAAGGATAGGAAGCTAAACCCAGAATATGTACACAATACATTAGGGAAACAGACATAACATAGGCAGAACAGGACAGGACTGTACATGGACTGGGAATACAAAATAAAACAAGACAAGATATGATAGGCAAAACAAGAGGAGAAATAACGAAGTACTACATATGAAAATCATGGGGATTTAGTTACATTATATGATCATACATTGCATAAGCCTGCCAACAACGCCAATGTACCCCATATCTGGCAGGTCCTACTCTGCCTAATGTTCGCTAAAACAACCAAAGAAAACATATATAGCACTTACCTGAAAGAAAGGGCAGAAGCCTTGAGCAACTGCCTGCAGGACACTGAAACAAAAGGAATGATGGAAAACAAATGGGTGTGGCAACATAAAACAAACATTTAAAGGAACCCTGGAGACTGGGAATTCCCAGGACGGAATACAGGAAGGAACCCAGAAAAACCCAGCATAAAGAAAACCAGATATCGAATAGAAAACCAAAAAAAACAAGTAAAACTAAACAAGAATTGTAAAAAGAGTACTGGATACCAGAAGCCATAGTCAGAATAATCCGCAGCTAGGAACAGGATGTGACAAGTGGAAATACATGGGCCAAAAATGACACCCTATACTTCTCTAGAGATGTCTATGTAAACTACTGCAATTATTCTTCTATTGAGATTACTTCCTACAATGAGATTACTTCCTATTGACGCTTCCTCTTTAATACATTCCCACAAATCATGTGATGATGCATTTTACTGTGGATTGTTTTTTTGGAAAAAAACATTTGCCTATTCACATTGGTAACAAGTAGCAATAACTGCAAATGTTGTTGCATAACTTTCAATAACTGAAAATTTACCAGAAATGTACTCATAGAAAACCTCAAAATGCTCATCAATTGCCTAATTGGAATCACTCTTATTATTATACAAAAATGGGTTTCATCCTGCAAAACATGCTGGTTAACTTCAAAAGTTAAATCACAATAAGCTCTAAAAGCCAGAACAGGAAGCTTAAATTAACACTTAAATAACTTAAATCAACTCAAAGAACACAAAAAAATCTACAAAAAATTGAATTTATAATTAAAAAAATAATTAAGTCTCAGAAATGTCAGTTTTCTCTCTAAGTTGCAGGCCTAATAGACCCTTAGTATGGCAATGCAAATATGTTTCCCATCCTAAATATTTATGAAAGCACCGATTTATATTTAACTAGCTTAATGTTGCTTTGACCCTGATGTCCACAATAATTGAGATTAAGTATCCTAATTATCATCACAATTACTGCTGATTGAATTCTGCTTTCCGCAACTGAATATTGGCATCAATCCAAGGACCACCATGTTGGAAGCTAAAGAAAAATAAAAAGATAAAATATAAAAATAATGGTCTAGAATTGTAGTTTTGAGCTAGGCTTCCTATTCATATAAAATATGGAGGGACATATGGCACAGATTGTGCATTGCATAATTATTTTATTTTCATAGCACACTGGAGTTTATTTATGGAGAATGCAGTCAAACAAATGATATCCACATTTTCAAGATATTTAAATTATTTAAATATAAAATATTGATTATTTTTTTTAAACCATATTTTACTGTATTGATCTCTGGGATTAATTATTAAGACATTATATTCAAAAATAAAGAACACTTTATCATCTGTTGCTGTTATATTTCTGGCTGCTTTGAATATACATGATATCTTCTGAACTCTATCCAAAATTGCTAATTGTGTTCAGGAGGAGATTATAACGAATATTACTGCAATCTTAAAAGGACACTATAGTCACAAGAACAACTACAGCTTAATGTAGTTGTTCTGGTGAGTATAATCATTGCCTTCATGCAATTTCATGCAATTACACTGCCCTTAGGAACACCTCCAAGTGGCCACTCATCAGAAGGCCATTGGAGGTGCTTCCTGGCTCAGTGCTGCACAGTAGAGATGCAATGCATCTTTATGAGGAGGTGCTCATTGGCCAAAACAGTGTTTGGCCCCGCCCCTTGCCAATTTTAGCCAATCCAATGCTTTTTCCATCGGTAAGCATTGGATTCGCAAAAAATCAGAAATTCTGATGTTACCAAGAGGGCGGGGCCAGTGCCGCCGGACCTGCATGGCGCTGGAAATAAGGTGAGTTTTTCATGCTTTTAAGGGGTGTAAGGGGGATAAGGGGTGGGCAATCCACCTAAATGGTGGGTTTTGCACTACAGGGTCAGGAATACACGTTTGTGTTCCTGACCCTATAGTGTTCCTTTAAGCTGTCAGTGAGCAAACATTTAAAATAATAAATACATAACGTGTAGATATCCACAAGAGTCTAGCAGAAATTGCAAGTAGTCTTGCCATGCATTAATGACCAAGCAACTGTCTTTATGCTCATTCATTATCTGAACCACTGCATTGGATGTCCAATGCTCGGGCACCAAGTTTGAAACTTCTCTAAGGTCTAAGACATTCCTTAATCCTACTGGTATTGGTACCATTAAAATCTGACACCCTAAACGTACCCATTAGGCTTCTCAATATATATAGACATGGAAGGTTGGTCTCAATAACCTATCACTAACTTCCAAGAGTCATAGAAACATAGAATGTGACAGCAGATAAGAACCGTTTGGCCCATCTAGTCTGCCCAATTTTTTAATACACAATATATACAAAATATACATTACTGGATAAGTATGAGTGTAACATTATTTTACAGAGTTCTGTAAAATAATGTTACACTTACACTTATCCAGTAATGTCACACATTGTCAATAAATGTGCACTACAGGTAGGATTAAACCAATTATTTTTTGTTTGTATAGATTTGCAAAAAGTGAAGTCTTTAAGGTGAGCATCAGAGGTAGAGTACGAACACCCTACCTGAGCAAAATGCTCTCCTTGTCTGTCCCCACCTCCTATAACCTCCAATCCAGTACCAGCACTTTATTTAGTCTACCTCAATACAAAAAGAAAGCAGCCCGATCCTCCTACTCCTACAGAGCGTCGCAATTGTGGAACGACCTCCCGCACACTTTAAAATCTTTCCCAAGCCTAAAGTCCTTTAAGAAATTCCTCTCTACCTCAAAACAGAATGCACCCATCATGGTTGATTATATATTTCTTACCTGTTCTATGTTAAATTTTGTATATATTGTGTATTAATATTGTTTTTTGTATTTTATTGTACCATAATGTATCAATGCAATGTTTTGTGGACCCAGGACATACTTGAAAACAAGAGAAATCTCAGTGTATATTTCCTGGTAAAATATTTTATAAATAAATAAATAATTAAACTGTTAACAGCTTTGCGCTCATGCAACTTATCAAAACAAAGCACTAATCCCTCAGTGAATACTATCCTAGCAACCTACTTTTCTACCCTAGCCCTACCTTTTGTGTCACTATACCCCACTCCCTCTAGCATGTAAGCTCATTGAGCAGAGCCCTCAACCCCTCTGTTCCTGTGTGTCCAATTCGTCTGGTTAGAAATAGGTGTCTGTTAGTCCACCCGTTGTACAGCGGAATTTGTTGGTGCTTTATTAATAATAATAATAATAACAATAAAATGATAAAAGGCCAGGTGTGGAGAGAACCTTGAAGCTGACATTAGCCTCTCTTTTGTAGAAAAATAGTGGGGTCTTAAAATTACATCCCCTTGGGTTAATAGAGTGTAGAGGGCTCTGTGTGCCTGGTCTATAGTTAACTCCTGAGTGGAGGTCTCTGGAGCAGAGACTGAAACATTTCTTGTTAGAGCGATTAATTTCGGTGAGGACTAATTCACCTATCAGGTAATAAATAATAAACTAGGTACTATATCTTTGGCTGCGTCATTGAGCATGTCCTGGATATTCCATTTGGTTAGCTGGGAGTCTGGGTGAGTAAATGTCTCACTAGTTTCCGAGTTGGAGCCTGAGTCATTGAGTCCTTGGGAAGGCAGCAAAACACAGGCATGAAACATGGAGGCCACTAACGGTGGGGATTCTTTGCGCTTCCATGAACCTTCCATACTGGAGTTTTTGGGAAGGTTGTGAGTTGTATAAAACTGGCTTGGTTGATAGTATTAGGTTGCTAATCAATGCTTTAATAGCATCGGCCAAAGGCGGAGCATCAAACCTGGATGTCCATCTTGCATCAAGGTCAAGCTCTGCCCTCTAAATATCTTTTATAATTCATAATTTTTTTTTTTTAATTACTTTTTAGCTTGTAGTTAATGGAACTGAAGAACATTTCTTTCATATTTTGTTTTATTTATTTTTTTCTTCTTCTACGCAAAAATGAGAACCAAGCTTATTTACAGGGCTCATATGGTAAAATAATTATACAGAGCACACTTTAAGCGCACTTCATCATTTTTCAAAGTCTTGAAGTTAATAGCTAGTTTTAATTAGTTATTACAATATATTGCCTCATAACATCACCTAATATTTATTAAATGTCAACTTTGAAAAACTGCTGCTATAAATTATTTTTAAAATATTGTATGGTAAAGCTTTTTTGTGTGTATTTAATAGTGTGTGCTGGAATTCACATTTCAGTACATGGTGTACAATCTAGTCATAACCTTAAGTCAAAATTACCCTCTAGGGAGTAGGAAATTACAGCATACATCTAAAAGAGCATCTCTCAAACAGCTGCCTGGAGGTTGAAGAATATAGAATTGATATGAACTACTGCAACAGTGTGAAATCCTGTATTTAGCTCCTGCTCAGTTGGAGATCATGAGAATATGGCAATAAACTTTCTTCTTGCAGCAAGGTGAAACTAAACATTGAGGGTGTTTTTTAATCTTGAGTTGTGATGACTTGGGAACTGAATTGGAAATAGATAAATTGAAAAACCAAGACATTATTGTGCCCTAAATGTGGGAAGTCAGGTTGGCACTGTAAAATAACTTTTGTTAGAGAGCAAATTCTGTGATAATCTTCATAGTTACATAGGCTGAAAAGAGACACGTGTCAATCAAGTTCAGCCTTCCTCATATGTGTTTTTTGCTGTTGATCCAAAAGAAGGCAAAATCACTTCCAATTTTGCAACAAACTAGGAAAATAAATTCCTCTTGACCCCAGAATGGCAGTCAGATTAATCCTTGGATCAAGAAGCTATTACCCTACATTGAAAGATTATATTCTTGAATATTCTTTTTTTTGCAAGGATGCATCTAGTTGCTGTTTAAACATCTATTTATCCATTATTGTCCTAGACATCTGTGAGAGTCTACCAATGATTGGAAGCCGAATACATATCTTGGTCTTTCAGCTGAAATTGCAGTATTGACTCGAATCGAAATGGAACTTTGTTCTATATATCAATACTGGAGTAAATGTTGTCATTTTTATGTGAAAATGTGATTTACTGGCTCACATCTGTAAACAATGCCAGAATACAATAGCCTCTGGCCAGAGCAAAAACATTTGTTTGGAAATAACCCATTTTCTGTGTGGTTCTATGATTTCTCTTCTCTTCTACAAATCCATTTTATGGCTTATATTTAGTGGCTAGTAGGATGATCCATATGGTCCCACTCAGTAATGCAGGTCAAGCTACTTATAAAGTAGTCTAACTGGGCATGCACTTCAGAGAAAAAAATATGTTGCCCTCTTTTTCCCTGCTGAAATGGCACAATAATGGTAAAAATAAACAAATAAATACAGAATATAACTAGGAAACCGGTGAGAGCCCAACATTAACTTTGCATGAGTCACATGGCTCTCTCTTATTCCCACTGGATGTGTGGTGAGTAAGGGATTATAAAAAAAAATGACATGGGATCTCCTGGGTAAAAGTTAACTCTCACCTCCACCCAATATAGGTTATAAGACAAAGAGATGCATTGGGCTTAACACAATGTGGTCATATGGTGTAAGTGAATATCCATAAAAAATACTAATATATATATATATATATATATATATATATATATATATATATATTTCACTACTAGTTGTAATTGTGGTGCGCTTAAATAATGCATTTCTTGAATACCCATACTTGTTTGCTAAGATATGTGATTTCAATAACCATGTAACATTTAAAACTGTGTACAAGCTGTTCCTTAATCTGTATTTTGTATATATTTTGTTCTTTATGGTAGCACCACTACTGAGAAATGCATGTTCAGCGTATGCCCGCCAATTCGAAAAAAAATTGTCTATCTATCTTTCAATCTACAAAAATTATTTGGTATCCCCAGCACTCACGTGTATCATAAGCCAATGCCGGGCGCCAGACCAAAGCTCCAAAATGATAAATAATCCAAATGAAATAGGCTGCTCTCCGGACTTAAAAGTTCCAATTTTTATTAAAGTTGATTAAAAAATACGACCTCGGTCGTATTTTTTAATCAACTTTAATAAAAATTGGAACTTTTAAGTCCGGAGAGCAGCCTATTTCATTTGGATTATTTATCTTTCAATCTATCTATATGTACATTTAAATTCTATGTGTATATTTATGTCACTTAACATAAACATAATACGAAGGACCTGCCTGACCACCCAGGCCGAAAGTCCAGAAAATTTAATTTGCAAGCACTATATGGGGGTTACTATTGTACTTGGAAGACATCTTTGAACAAAGTAAAACATATCACGACAATTATAACATCAAAAAATGCAAAAAATGCAAAAAAATGGATATGAACACTAACTTTGGCCAGGGATTGTGACTACTAAAGTGGCTACTAAATGAATATTGTCTACTTTTGAAAATGGTATGCTATGATGTGGTAATTCTAATTGCTGGGCAACATAACCAATCTGACAAATCTCAATGTGTAAAAACTGAAAAGGGGAAAGCCCTATATTTGACCATGTAACTTTGCAAAAACACAATAAATCCTGTTTATGGGGAGGAGTGTGTTTTAGTCATGCGATATCACTAAACACAAATATGTGTATTTTATTGCAGTAAAAGTTAACCATTTTTATGACATTCACTGTTAAAATATAATTAATATGAAAGAGGTAAATTATGGTTTAACAGGCATATAGTCAAATTCTATGTTTTTTTTTTTTTTTTTTTAATCAGAACTGTACTGTTACCTCCATCCTTAAGGGGTTAAGGACACAAGCAATTTTAGTATTTTTTGCAATGTCTGTTCAACCCCAATTTCCATCTTTCTCATATACCATTTTTTAAAGAAAAAAGAGGGTTTGATTTGACATATACATATATACATTATCATTTATATAATAAACAAAATACAAAAAAAAAAATTCTCAGTTTTGTAATAGTGCAGCATGAGAAAAGTAATTCAAAATAAATTAATCTTTTGGTTCTGCTTTACAGAGTACATGATATTTGTGCTAGTTACAGGTCACAATATGTAAGTAGTAATAGAAGTAAAATAACATTTTAATGTGGAGCACTTTTAGAATTTTGCATGTTTGTCTTGCAAGTTTAATAGCCATCACAGAAAACAAAATTGGCAAACAAAAGTATATATTTAAATAAAGTACACATCCCAGGCTATTTACCTAAGATTATACTTTTAAATAGCCATTTAACTGTCAATTTCTGCCAAATATTGTAGTAAAATTGGGGGGTTCTGATTTTTAACATATATGAGAAAACAAGGGGATGGCTGCACTCACCTAAATATCCTTAAATGGGGTGCTGCTGGGGCCAATAAGTACAGTAAAAATGAAAATCCAGTGCACTCCCTTATCTACTAAACAGCTACTTTGGTGCTGACGGATTTTGCTAGTTTTATTAAAAACACCTAATCTAGGCAAAAAATAATGAGGGTTTAGTTACATTATATGACCATACATTGCATAAGCCTGCCACAACGTCAATGTACCCCATCTTTGGCAGGTCCTACTCTCACAGCCAACTTTCTACTAAATGAGCTACTCACTTGGGGAAATCCTTCCATCTCGAGTTCTCTGCAGTACAAGGCTAAATAGGGTCCTGAGATGAGACACCTGTGACAGGGAGGGGTGCAAAACCAAGGAGCTGGCTAGACTCCTAAGTATATATGAGAAAACAAGGGGTTGGCTGCACTCACCTAAACATGCTTAAATTGGGTGCTGCTGGGGGCCAATAAGTACAGTAAAAATGAAAACCCATTTAAGCATATTTAGGTGAGTGCAGCCAACCCCTTGTTTTCTCATATATACTTATACCCCTTGCCGATTTTAGCCAATCCAATTCTTTCCCTATAGGAAAGTCATCTTAATGGTAGGTGTTGCACTATAGACTTTAGGAATGCATGTTTGTGTTCCTAAACCTATAGTGTTCCTTTAATACCTGTTTACTTTGCTGAATAAAAAAATACTAAAAGTGCATAACTCAAGATATGCATGACATGTATTTTTTTTCTCTAGGTCTATTGTGCAAATATCTCTTGTCAGTTTTGCGTATTCAATGCACTATCAAAATAAAGAATTAAAAAAAAAAACAATTGAAATAGACAAATACAAAAATACAAATATAAATATGTACATAAGAAGTCATAAGGTTGATGGAGATATAATTATTATAAGGTTGCATTTTATGCATGATATATAACCCCAGGGCAATTTTAAATCTCACCTCTGCAAAAGAATGTCCTTGTTTTTTTACGATGGAAATGATATTTTCTGAAGGAAGTTTTGCTGTTCACGAGCAGCTATTTTTCAGAAGTATACACTATTTTTCCAAAATCTCTTTAAATATGTGAGCTTTGTCTGCAAAAAAAATGACATTTGTCATATTATATTAATTTTGCTTTTCCATCAGACTAATAAATCACTATATTAGAGGAGCAGCATTGTTGATACAAAGGTGTTATTTTTAGTTTCTTTTTTTGTGCTTTTGAATGGTAAAAGATTTATATCACTGACACAGTTGCAAAAAAAAAGCTGTTTTTATTTTTCAAGTTAAGCCTTTTATTTATTCACTACTGCTTTATTTAAAACCAATTATTACTGGTGATTTCTGCTGATGACTCATTTTCGGTTTTTGCTGAGCGAAAGTATGTGATTGAAAACAAACAGAGTTAATTTAAACCCATGATTAATAGCTTGAAAAATCAATTCTGGAGAAGAAAAACTTACGAACGTGCATAAATGTTTCAGTAGTGTGCAGATGATAAATTAATCTATAATATAGACGTAATGACATCATAGCATCCTTTCTGTAAAGTAGCTTATTGTACCCAAGCCTCTTATTGATTTTTTAGGTCAAAAAATCAGTGCCACTAATTATTAAGAAATTAAACCTTAATTAAATATGGTTTAGAAGTTAAAAATCCATTCAAATCGACTGACGTTTTCATACGCTCTATGCAAGGAACAGTCAAATATAAAATAAAATAAATAAAATGTTTACTACATCACCTGTATAATTAAATAGATTTATACTTAAACCCTTCACAACTAATCACTTTTTGAATTAAAGAAACAATAGCATGTGGTAGTGTGGCATAGGCGTAAAATATGCAACATGCACAAAAATCCAGATATATTAGCAGAAATGTGTGGCTTTTGGCTACAATCATTTTCTGTTAGAACACTAAAAAATGCGTTGGGGGTTTGGCTGCATCTGAAAAAATCCTGTAACGGGTTTGTGGTGAATGGGCTCATTACGCAGAGATTTCAATAAAACACAGCCACTTAACTTAAAGTCTATATTGATTAAACAAATGGCATTAACTGAAAAGTCAGAGAGCAAGACCAAATTGTGTAGGACCAGGACCATCAAAACAAAATAAAATCTTAGTAGATATTGTAGGCAGGATAAGCAAGCAAAAGTATCAAGTATTTGACTGATTAAACAAAGAGCCAAAGATTAACATTAGGTCCAATACTGGCCCAGGGTGGCAGGGGTTAACCAAGGCAAGTCCAGAAAAATAAGGGTTAACACATTCAAGCACATTCAGGTAAGAGTTAACAAAGGCAAGTCCAGGCAGGTAAGGGTTAACAAAGGCAGAAGCGGCTTGTGATGCCTAGAGAGTCCACAAAACATTTGAGCACAGAAACCAGGGTGGTCTGTACTTAAATAGGGGGAAGGGATTGGGGACTCTCCTACAAAGAAGGGTCTCTGGGCCTATGTAATCAGGTGGCCCCTCTTGTGCAGGTAGGACGCCCTAGGGGGAACATGGGGCAGCGTGAGGAACACAGCAAGTATGAAGGGTGCCCGCTGGAGGGGAGGCAGGTCAGAGGGTAGACAAGGCTCTCCTCCCTTCCCTATAATGCTGCAAGCCATGTGGAGTGACTGCAGGCGCCGGTGGGCCACAAGTAGGTGCGGCATGCCTTGTACATGTGGTACACCGCCGAAGAATGGAGGAAACAGCCAGGGGCTGGGGAGGGAGTCAGACGCATTCCTTACTCCTGGGACATCAAAGAGTGAGTGAGTACTCAAAGAGTGAGTGAGTACCCTCCTGGCCCACCGTGACAAATCCTTTCCGTAGTTGATGTGCACCTGAATAGTGTCTACCTTCATTAGATCTTGGAGGGATTTTCGGCCCTAACAATTCCTTGGGATTTGTGAGCCCAGGATTTAGTTTGTGTATATACTTTGGTAATGTTATGTTTGTTTGGTTTTATTTCCCTTCCCTATGCCTTTTCCTGTGCCGTGGTGCGTGGTCTTCTTCAGTAGGGGTTATGGAGCATGGTAGCCAAAACCAGCTGGCTTCTGATTACAGACAAAATGTTTGACAGGGCTTATGCTTCCGACACTTTCCATAAACATAATGGGGTGGCGATACTGTTCCATAAATATTGTCAATTCCAAATTTTAAATACTCTCGGGGGACAATGGGTTTTTGCACACTACAGTTACTTAACCTGTATGCTCCCAATTAGTGATGTACCGAACTGTCCGCCGGCGAACAGTTCCCTATTCGTCATCATTGGGCAAACTTTGACCCTTTGCCTCTCGGTCAGCAGACACATTCCAGCCAATCAGCAGCACTCCCTCCCTTCCACACCCTCCAACCTCTCTCCCAGCATCCATTTTCGATTCATTCGGAAGATGCATGCTTAGTGAGAGGAGGGAAAGTTTAGCTGCTGCTGATTAGATAGGGAAATTGATAGCTAGGCTAGGGTATTCAGTGTCCACTACAATCCTGAAGGACTCATCTTATCTCTGCTGTAAGGACAGCACCCCAAAAAGCCCTTTTTAGGGCTATAACATCAGGCTGCTTTTTTTTTTTTTTCCTGTGTAATGTAATTGCAGGTGCCTGCCTGCCAGCTTCTGTGTAAGGTTCACATTGGATACTGTGCCTATTTGCCCAGTGCCACCACTCATATCTGTTTTAACAATAGGTTAAGCTTTACATTTAAAATAAATATTTTTTTTTCACTGTAATAGAATAGCAGTTGCCTGCCTGCCAGCTTCTGTGTGAGGTTGGATGCCTTGCCCATTTGCACAGTCAGTGCCACCACTCATATCTGTTTTAACAATTGGTTAAGCTTTAGATTTAAAATAAATATTTTTTTCACTGTAATAGAAGAGCAGTTGCCTGCCTGCCAGCTTCTGTGTCAGGTTGGATGCCTTGCCCATTTGCACAGTCAGTGCCACCACTCATATCTGTTTTAACAATTGGTTAAGCTTTAGATTTTAAATAAATCATTTTTTTCACTGTAATAGAAGATCAGTTGCCTGCCTGCCAGCTTCTGTGCTAGGTTCACATTGGATACTGTGCCCACTAGCCCAGTGCCACCACTCATATCTGTTTTAACAATTGGTTAAGCTTTAGATTTAAAATAAATATTTTTTTTCACTGTAATAGAAGAGCAGTTAAAATAGTTCACACCCACTTAGAAAAATATACAGAGTAAAGAGGATATACCACCTATTGCAGATATAGATATGGTGGTTACATAAGGATGGAGCCTCTTAGGCTCTATGTACTTCGCTCTCGGGTGCCTATTCAGGCTTTCGATAATTTTCAGTTGAAGACCCAGACTCCACGAATTCAAGAGTAAATAAGGGTTTATTAATTGATAAAATATTATATTAAAATATTAATAATATAGGACAAAAATAGGCAGATATATGTATAAAATACAGCGTGGTATGGTACTGCAATAATGGCCAAAATTAAAAGCAGCAAAGCACCACAGCATATACACAAAATAACAATACCGCCAAATGAAAGTCCCAGTAAAAAGTCCAGTAAAGTGCAAACGCGTTTCAGCCCTAGATAGGGCCTTCCTCAGTGCTAAATTCCTGGAGAACCTTCAGGGCTTAAGTAGCCCCCTTGATAAGTCCAACTGCATCCAGCTGTGCTTCAGAAATCCCGCCAGCCAAATCACTTCCGGAATATATCTGCAATAGGTGGTATATCCTCTTTACTCTGTATATTTTTCTAAGTGGGTGTGAATTATTTTAATTGTTTCACTTTACCTTTAGGTGTTAAGGGATTACACCTTTCTGTCACACTTACTTTTATTGTCTATTTTAAGTTGGAAGCGCCTACACAACTATACACCTTGTGTATATTTTGTTTAATAGAAGAGCAGTTGCCTGCCTGCCAGCTTCTGTGTCAGGTTGGATGCCTTGCCCATTTTCACAGTCAGTGCCACCACTCATATCTGTTTTAACAATAGCTTAAGCTTTAGATTTTAAAGAAATCATTTTTTTTCACTGTAATAGAAGATCAGTTAGTTGTCTGCAAGCATCTGGGTGTCAGGCCTACTTCAGCGTGTGCTCTGCAGACCTGTGCCAGCGTGCTTTGACAGTTGCCAATCATATTTGGTGTCTCTATAGCGTGCTTTTAAAACCAAAATTTGTTTTTCACTGTTATAGATTGAATAGCAGTTACTTGTCTTCAAGCGGGTGTCTCAGGCCTACAGTGTGTGCTCTGCAGAACTGTTCCAGTGCACATTGCCAATCATATCTGGTGTCTCTATAGCGTGCTTTTAAAACCAAAATTTGTTTTTCACTGTTATAGATTGAATAGCAGTTACTTGTCTTCAAGCGGCTCTGTCAGTCCTTCCTTCAGCGTGTGCTCTGCAGAACTGTTCCAGTGCACATTGCCAATCATATCTGGTCTCACAGTAGCTTGCACGCATAGTACCACTAATCCCCAAAAAAATGACAGGCAGAGGCAGGCCACCCCGCAGGGGCCGTCGTGGTCGTGGTGCTGTGATTCCCTTTTGCCCTAGAATAATGCCCAGTTTTCAGAAGCCACGTACCCTGAACTTGAAAAGTTCTGAGGACTTAGTTGACTGGCTAACACAGGACACCCAATCTTGCACAGCCTCCGCTCGGAACCTTGACGCACCATCCTCCTCCAGCTTAGCTTCAGACACCTCTCAAGATAGCACTCACCCGCCTGCCGCCACCACCAAAACTAGCACCACAGCCGCTTTACTTGGTATGTCAGAGGAGTTATTCACACACCCGTTTGAAGAAATGAGTGATGCGCAACCATTATTGCTAGAGGATATAGATAACAGGGATATGTCTCAGGCAGGCAGCATTAAACACATGGAGGTGCGGTGTGATGATGATGATGTTGTACCCGCTGCTGCTTCCTTTTCTGAGTTGTCAGATACAAGCGAAGCGGTTGATGATGACGATGCGTCCATGGATGTCACGTGGGTGCCCGCTCGGCAAGAAGAAGAACAGGGCAAAAGTTCAGATGGGGAGACAGAGAGGAGGAGGAGGAGACGAGTTGGAAGCAGGGGGGGGTCGTCGCAAGGAGCTAGTGGCACAGTCAGATAGCATGCATCGGCACCCGGGGTCAGCCCGACAGCACGCCAATGCTGCATGCACGCCAATGCTGCATGCTGTGTCCACCACCAGAATGCCGTCATTGCAGAGCTCAGCAGTGTGGCAATTTTTTTGTGTGTCTGCCTCTGACAACAGCGATGCCATTTGCAACCTGTGCCAAAGGAAACTGAGTCGTGGGAGGTCCAACACCCACCTAGGTACAACTGCTTTGCGTAGGCACATGATCTCACATCACAAACGCCTATGTGATCAACACATGAGTACAAGCAGCACGCCTACTCTAAGCCGCCATCCTCCTCCTGGTCCAGCATCTTCAGCCACGTCAACCACTGCTGTCCTTCTTGCCCCCTCTCAACCATCCGCCACTCCGTCTCCCGCCTTGAGCAGTTCCCGCTCATCTGCCCACAGTCATGTGTTTCTGTCAAGGACATGTTTGAGCGTAAGAAGCCAATGTCACCAAGTCACCCCCTTGCCCAGCGTCTGACAGCTGGCTTGTCCGAACTATTAGCCCGCCAGCTTTTACCATACAATTTGGTTGAGTCTGAGGCGTTCAAAAAATTTGTAGCTATTGGGACACCGCAGTGGAAGGTACCCGGCCGGAATTTCTTTTCACAAAAGGCAATCCCCAACTTGTACTCGATTGTGCAAAAGGAAGTCATGGCATGTCTGGCACACAGTGTTGGGGCAAGGGTCCATCTGACCACTGATACCTGGTCTGCAAAGCATGGTCAGGGCAGGTATATCACCTACACTGCGCATTGGGTAAACCTGCTGATGGCTGACAAGCAAGGAATGCGTGGCATTGCAGAGGAGTTGGTGACACCGCCACGAATTGCAGGCAGTCCTGCTGCCACCTCCTCTACTCCTCCTACTCCATCCTCTTCCATAACCTCCTCGGCTGAGTCCTCTTGTGCCGTTGCTTCTTGCTCCACATCAACGGCACCCCCCCAGCTCCCCAGGTACTATTCCACATCCCGGATACGGCAGTGTCACGCCGTCTTGGGTTTGACTTGCTTGAAAGCAGAGAGTCACACCGGACAAGCACTCCTGTCCGCCCTGAACGCACAGGTGGAAAAGTGGCTGACTCCACAGCAACTGGATATCGGCAAAGTGGTGTGTGACAACGGAAAAAATTTGATAGCGGCATTGAAGTTGGGCAAGTTGACACATGTGCCGTGCATGGCACATGTGTGTAATCTGATCGTACAACGCTTTGTGCATAAGTACACAGGCTTACAGGATGTCCTGAAGCAGGCCAGGAAGGTGTGTGGCCATTTCAGGCGTTCCTACACGGCCATGGCTCACTTTGCCGATATCCAGCGGCGAAACAACATGCCAGTGAGGCGCTTGATTTGCGACAGCCCTACACGTTGGAATTCAACACTCCTAATGTTCGACCGCCTGCTCCAACAAGAAAAAGCTGTTAATGAATATTTGTATGACCGGGGTGCTAGGACAGCCTCTGGGGAGCTGGGAATTTTTTTGCCATGTTACTGGACGCTCATGCGCAATGCCTGTAGGCTCATGCGTCCTTTTGAGGAGGTGACAAACCTAGTCAGTCGCAGTTGTGTGTGTGCGTGTGTATGGCTGTCTGCCTGTGTGTGTGTGTGTGTGTGACAGGGTGAAGATTTCTTGCACATGGGTGTGACAGGGTGAAGATTTCTTGCACAGGGCGCCCAAAGGCCTAAGGCTGGCCCTGCGCATGGGTCAGTGGCTCTGCACCAGACTTCCCTCCAATTGATCAAAGTTAAAGGATTTCAAGTGGACTGATTACAATTACAGGGCCTCTAAAGAGTCCTGTATTGTTATTTGTCGTCACTACCTTCCCGCGTCGGGAGTGGGTCATTTGCGCCCCTGCTGCCTTCCTTGCATGTGGTAGCTGTTTGTCAGGGATTTGTCAATCCATATCTGCCAAGTGACCCTATGACAGGGTGAAGATTTCTTGCACATGGGTGTGACAGGGTGAAGATTTCTTGCACAGGGCGCCCAAAGGCCTAAGGCTGGCCCTGCGCATGGGTCAGTGGCTCTGCACCAGACTTCCCTCCAATTGATCAAAGTTAAAGGATTTCAAGTGGACTGATTACAATTACAGGGCCTCTAAAGAGTCCTGTATTGTTATTTGTCGTCACTACCTTCCCGCGTCGGGAGTGGGTCATTTGCGCCCCTGCTGCCTTCCTTGCATGTGGTAGCTGTTTGTCAGGGATTTGTCAATCCATATCTGCCAAGTGACCCTATGACAGGGTGAAGATTTCTTGCACATGGGTGTGACAGGGTGAAGATTTCTTGCACAGGGCGCCCAAAGGCCTAAGGCTGGCCCTGCGCATGGGTCAGTGGCTCTGCACCAGACTTCCCTCCAATTGATCAAAGTTAAAGGATTTCAAGTGGACTGATTACAATTACAGGGCCTCTAAAGAGTCCTGTATTGTTATTTGTCTTCACTACCTTCCCGCGTCGGGAGTGGGTCATTTGCGCCCCTGCTGCCTTCCTTGCATGTGGTAGCTGTTTGTCAGGGATTTGTCAATCCATATCTGCCAAGTGACCCTATGTAGGGGTAACAGTCCCTATTCTGCTCTGTGTCAGTGTGTATCATGGTCTCTGTGGACAGGGAACAGTCTCTATTCTGCTCTGTGTCAGTGTGTATCAGGGGTTTTGAGGACAGGTGTCAATCCAAATCTGCCAAGTGACCCTATGTATATCTGCTGTCAGTACACAGGAAAAGTTTAAATATTTCTTGTTCTACGTTCTCTGCAACTCCACGCACCGACTCATCCAATACGTGAAGATCTGGGGTTTCTCTGACTCTCCTCAGTAGTGTATCAAACAGAGTCTGCACTTTGGTAACACGGACATCTTCAGGACATAACTCAACTATTTGCAGATAGGCAGTCTGCAGCTTCTCTTTTTCACCTGTTCTCTTCTTTCTCTTATGCGTATTCTTGTCTATATGCAGGTGGTCTCTTGCCTTTCTTTTAACCAATTCGTTCCTTCCATATGGTTTCAAAAGATCTCTGGCATCATTACTTTCAACGCAAATAACGTCATCATAGTTAGTCTCCTCATTATTCACCGGGAAGAGAGTGTTTGCACTGACTACCCACAGCATGCTCTTGCCATTGCCTACTCCACCTTCAACGACAGGGTGCAAGTCCCAAGGAGAAGGATCATTCACTTTATTATCTGTCTTTATTTCACAAGTAGTGCCTGGAACATCCTCATGGGTCACAAGATGTAAATCTGGACTAATGTCAACCCCAGGGTCTGGAAAATCATCTATTTGAAATTTTTCGAATAATCCCAGTGGGCTGCCACATTCTTCCTCCTCTGATGGTATTAAAGTTTGCAGAGATTCACTATGGGGTGGTGTCAAGCATTTTGGAGAACAATTAAGCATCTCCATCCCAATACGTTTCAGATGTCCTATCAGCTCTTCCACCCTATGCGATACTATGGGCAGGCTACCCGTGACGTCATTACTCACGGCCCTATTTCACGCGGACACTCTGTGTCAGTGTGTATCATGGTGTCTGTGGACAGGGAACAGTCTCTATTCTGCTCTGTGTCAGTGTGTATCATTGTCTCTGTGGATGGTGAACAGTCTCTATTCTGCTCTGTGTCAGTGTGTATCATGGTCTCTGTGGACAGGGAACAGTCTCTATTCTGCTCTGTGTCAGTGTGTATCAGGGATCATTAGGATAGGTGTCAATCCATATCTGCCAAGTGATCCTATGTAGGGGGAACAGTCCCTATTCTGCTCTGTGTCAGTGTGTATCAGGGGTTTTGAGGACAGGTGTCAATCCATATCTGCCAAGTGACCCTATGTAGGGGGAACAGTCCCTATTCTGCTCTGTGTCAGTGTGTATCAGGGGTTTTGAGGACAGGTGTCAATCCATATCTGCCAAGTGACCCTATGTAGGAGGAACAGTCCCTATTCTGCTCTGTGTCAGTGTGTATCAGGGGTTTTGAGGACAGGTGTCAATCCATATCTGCCAAGTGACCCTATGTAGGGGGAACAGTCTCTATTCTGCTCTGTGTCAGTGTGTATCAGGGCTGGGCTTTGAGGACAGATGTCAATGTTAGGTGATTTCTGCCCTTTATGGATTAAAAGCAGACTCTGCATCAACTGTGCAATTTTCCATGGGAGTTTTGCCATGGATCCCCCTCTGGCATGCCACAGTCCAGGTGTTAGTCCCCTTGAAACAACTTTTCCATCACTATTGTGGCCAGAAAGAGTCCCTGTTGGTTTTAAAATTCGCCTGCCCATTGAAGTCAATGGCGGTTCGCGCGGTTCGCCGGTTCGCAAACATTTGCGGAAGTTCGCGTTCACCGTTCGCGAACCGAAAATTTCGGGTTCGCGACAACACTACTCCCAATGTTCCAGATGCAGGGTTTTGAGATAAACTGAAGGAAATTATAAGCCCACTGATGACTCTTTTGCTCATATGGGGCGGTTGTAATCTGGTCTCGTTCCCGGCAGTGGATAGGAGTTCTAAGCTAAGGGAATTAAAATCCTAGTGTCATGGTAGCCAAGACAAGTTGTTTTCCGACTGTATTGAAACCCATAGGCTTTGGATGTACGAAGGGCACAACTTCCTGATTAAACTGACTATTCTTTTAATTTGGTCCCCCATGGCATGTATTTAAGGATAGACATATTTCTTTCTAACCTTAAACTAGTCCTGTGTCTTTGCAAGTTGGAGATTAATACTATCACACAATCAGACCACACAGATATTGATGTTTATGTCAAAAGCTTGTCCCTTACCTTTCTTTGGTCCTGGGGCCCTACTAAGGCCAGAAAGCTATATTCATGCATACAAAGGGTCATTAATTCTCTGGATGAAAATATATTTTGCCATTTTATAAAAGAATGGAAACACCACACTTTGAATATACTGTGCAGTTTTGGTCATCTGTTTTAAAGAAAGACATTAAGGCACTTGATAAAGAGCAGGAACAAAAATAATGGAACATCTTGGTTATGAAGAAAGGTTAACAAATTTAAATCTGTTTAGTTTATAAAAACTGTACCTCATTACATCCTGCACATTATTGGAGGATCTGTAATATCCTACTACACACTACACATTACTATGGGGAGAGGGTCACTGTAATATCCCAGTACACTCTGCACATTACTGGGGTCACTGTTATATCCCAGTAAACCCTGCACATTACTGGGGACACTGTAATCTCCCAGTACACCCTGCACATTACTGGGGACACTGTAATCTCCCAGTACACCCTGCACATTACTGGGGGCACTGTAATCTCCCAGCACACACTGCACATTACTGGGGACACCATAATCTCCCAGTACACCCTGCACATTACTGGGGGCACTGTAATCTCCCAGCACACACTGCACATTACTGGGGGAACTGTAATCTCGCACCACACCCTGCACATTACTGAGGGCACTGTAATCTGCCAGTACACCCTGCACATTACCGGGGGCACTGTAATCTCCCAGCACACAGTGCACATTACTGGGGGCACGGTAATCTCCCAGCACACACTGCACGTTACTTTGGGCTCTGTAATATCTTAGTACAAACTACACATTACTGGGGGCTCTGTAATATCCCAGTATACACTGCACATTACTGGGGGCTCTGTAATCTCCCAGTACACACTACACATAACTGGGGGCTCTGTAATCTCTCCGTACACACTGCACATTACTGGAAGCACTGTAATATATATTGCCCTACCTGCTGCTTACTTTTTATATTGCAGGATTGCTGCATATATATCAAGATCTACAAATTAATTTTATCTTGTGTGTGCTCCCCTCTCCCTCCTTTTACATACTTGCAAGTGCTCTGTCTTGGCGTCATACTTGATTCTGGCCTCACCTTTGAGCCTCACATACCGTATGTTGCCAAATCTTGTAGATTCCATCTTAAAAACATAGCCCACATTCGCCCCTTTCTTATGCAAGATGCTACCAAGGAGTTTGTCCATACTCTAAAACCCATTTCTTTAGGAAAGCTTGTGGCCACCCAGAGTAACCTCTGCCTTACATACCTGTCTCTTGCTCTCTCCTAAAGGGCAACACTCTTACTCTCTCATCCAGCTCTTCATCACCCTCACCTTATGTGATTACTATTTCCTGTCCTAAGGTGTTTTATACCCCACCTCCTATAGAGTGTAAGCTTGTTTGAGCAGGGTCCTCTTCCACATATTGTTCCTGTAAGTTTTTTGTAATTGTCCTATTTATAGGTAAATCCCCCTTCTCATAATATTGTAAAGCGCTATGGAATCTGTTGGCGCTATATAAATGACAATAATAATAATAATAATAATACTATATATCACTATTATAAAACTATTTTCTCTCCTAGATTGTACCCACTAAATTCCAAATTACATTACCATTCACAGGTTGTATTTTTTTTGTCTACTTGTTGAATGGTTTATTACACCATCTTGTGTGTTTGAGTAGCTCACTTAGAGTCTCCCTTTTTGGTATATACGTCACGTATATGATTTGATATTGTTAATTTACGCTATAACTCAGTTTCCCACCCTCCATGTTTAGAGTTGTGCTTCATGAAAATATCTTATGTTACGCTTGTCTCAACTTGTCAATGCAGCACTCACCAAACTAGGTTCAGGCTCAGTATGATGAGAGATTTTGATCACAGCAGGGGAGCCTAAAATGGAGGGGATATGTAAATGTTGTGTGTACATGGATAACCATTATTTTTCTAAATTACTATGGGGTAGCTGTATCCCTCTCCTGCCCACCCATACCAGCTTCATTCCTACAAGTGCTCTGATTGACTGCAAATAAATCTCCTGATGACATCACTTGATCTAGTCTGCAACTCAAACAATTTAGATATGGTGAAACACCCCAATATTAAGAAATAAAATGATCAAAAACAAGGCTATATATAAAGAACCCTCCCAATAAGCTGGAGAGTTAAAAACATACCCTATATTTCCAGTAAATTAGTACAAGTTAAACAAACTACTGGTCCCTTAAGGATCAAACTTCTGGAATAAAAGGGAATCATGACATGTCACACATGTCATGTGTCCTTAAGGGGTTAAAGGCTCACTCTGTCATAGTAATAGATGTACAATTCTATAATGAAAAAACAGAGGGTGGGAGGGGGAGACGAGGATGGGTTCCATTCATATATATTATAAAAGTGCAAACATAATAAACCAATCCGAAGTGCCAGGGATAATTGTATGTAAAGAAATAACCAAAAGTTTGGAACAGTGAAATATAAAGTATCAAACTCCCACTGTATTTAATCAGATTAGCCTTAGTAACATAGTATTCATTTGAGGGATGACAGGGAAGATGCATATGTCAGCTGTTACCTGCACTTGTCTGAAAATAAAGAAAAGATTTCTAGTCCCTATGTATTTTACAGCCGACACATGTTCCCTCCATAGCTGTAGCCCATTTAAATCCAATGATAACAGAGAAACTAAAAGGTAAGTATAGGTTACTGGATTGGGGAGTAAAGTCAAACAATTTGAGGTATTACGTCCAAGAAAAATCCCCCAACCGCACGTTTCACCCGGCAGCCATCGTTGAGATCACCCAGAACTTAATCAGGAGTAAAGGTAGGAGCCAACTACAAGACTGACAGGGTAGCCAGCAGTGTGGGTCCACTACAGCATTATGGGCATGGAGCTCGTCCGGGTTAATCCCGTCCTAGATCGGATACACAAAGATTATCTGAAGATAGGTTCACTAGGATCACCCCGAAACGTTTTGGCTAAAAAAATAAGCATTTATGAAGCCTTACAAACAGCACAACTAAATTTATATATAACTATGTAGCTAAAACACAGAAATATAGAGCACTCACATATATTTTAGTGTTTTTATCACATGGCTATGTACAAATATTTAATTAGTTGTGTTGTTTCTTAAGCTTGACAAAAGGTTAAATTTTTGAGCCAAAACATTATATGGGGATTCTAAACAAAAATTTGATATTCGGATACACCCTTCAGTACTCATTCTGTGTGGGAAGAGTAACTCTTCTTCAGACCACGAGGCATCTTGTTTTGTTGTCCATTCTTTAAAAAATAAAAAAATAAAAGAAAAAAAAGTGTTATATCTGCACTACTAGTAATTTTGCACTAGTGGGTCAATTGTGATATTTCGGTGTACCCGCTCAGCTCTAGAGATATCACTCAGAAAGAACTGGTAATTAGCCTCAGGTACACAAAATAATTTGACAACTGCCTACGACATTTGAACTGATTGTAATTCTTAGCTTTAAACAGTATATTCAACAAACAAAACAAAATATGGTTATTTTTCATATGTAATTTATATTCATCTTTTTCTATAATAGTGAGAAAGATTAAAAGATTAAAAACCGTGCTTCATCTTTAGACTGATACATGCAAATTCTGTTGGAGAATTCGTGACCTATGCCAAGCTGATGTGTCTTGTTATTGTTTATTTCCTACTTATTCCAGAGATGTGTATCTAAAAATAGAAGAAAAATATTGCTGGCTTGTTTTGTTTTTTTCTTACAATGCTGCAAAACCTCATCTCTCTAGCTTTAATTGGTTATTCCGAACGTTTAGCTTAGTTAAATTGTTACAGCTTTTCTGAGTCTCCATAGAAATAATTTAAATTTATGGTGTTAATTTAATCTTTAGGTTTGGCTTTTTTACATGTTATTTTCTCTGCATACATTATGTAAACTTATGCACTTCACACATTCACTGCTTATCCCGTGAAGCTTTAACAAGAAGATAAACCTCGCTTTTTGCGTACTGACATATAATGACAAGTTCAAGGGCACTCGCATGCTACACAATATTTCCATTTACTGTTTAATATAATTCTCCTGTCTTTTCTTCCATTGAAATCCAATTAGAATTAAACCACTAATAATACAATATATCTGGGATACAGAAAATATTTAATTCAAATGTCCTCTAGTGCATAAAACAAGGACACTTTTAAAATGAGAGATATATAGCACATCATATTGTCATGTTTTTATCATTGTAAATATTATTGATTATTTTTTTATTTTCCATCAAGGACATATTGCTTTAACTTATGATTAAAATATGTGCTATAAAAAAAAATAAATAAATAAATAAATAAATGTTTTTGTGCATACATTTACTTTGGTTGTTTAAAGGGAAACTCCAGTGCCAGAAAAACGATCCGTTTTTCTGGCACTGGAGGGTCCCTCTCCCTCCCACCCACCAATCCCCGGTTACTGAAGGGGTAAAAACCCCTTCAGTCACTTACCTGGGACAGCGGCGATGTCCCTCGCCGCTGTCTCCGCCTCCGCGACGCTCCTCCTAGTGCTTACGTCGGCCGGTGGGCGAGACTAATCTCGCTCACCGGCCGAGGAGACCTAATGCGCATGCGCGGAAATGCCGCGCATTACGTCTCCCCATAGGAAAGCATTGAAAAATCATTTCAATGCTTTCCTATGGGGTTTTGAGCGACGCTGGAGGTCCTCACACAGCGTGAGGACGTCCAGCGACACTCTAGCACAGGAAACCTGTGCTAGAAACAAGGAAGTGACCTCTAGTGGCTGTCTAATAGACAGCCACTAGAGGCGGAGTTAACCCTGCAATGTAAATATTGCAGTTTATGAAAAACTGCAATAATTACAGTTGCAGGGTTAAGGGTAGTGGGAGTTGGCACCCAGACCACTCCAATGAGCAGAAGTGGTCTGGGTGCCTGGAGTGTCCCTTTAAATATTAAAGGGACACTGCAGGCACCCAGACCACTTCTGCCCATTGGAGTGGTCTGGGTGCCAACTCCCACTACCCTTAACCCTGCAACTGTAAATATTGCAGTTTTCATAAACTCATCCTCTAGTGGCACTTCCGGGTTTATAGCACAGTGCTATAAATGTTCTGTGCTATAGCGTCGCTGGATGTCCACACACTATTTTCAATGCTTTCCTATGGGGAGGTCTAATGCTCGTGCGTGGCATTGCTGCGCAGGCGCATTAGGTCTCCCCCATCGCCGGCCGCACATGCACAATAGGTCTCCCCACTGGATGACGTTGGCGGGGGAGGAGCATGGACGGACCCTGAACCAGCGCCGAGGGACATCGGCGCTGGATACAGGTAAATCACTGAAGGTATTTTAACCCCTGCAGCAACTTGGGATGGGGGGTGGGAGGGAGAGGGGACTTGCACTGGAGAGTCCCTTTAAGGAACAGTTCAAGCATTATAAACATGTAGTGCCATAATATGGTCATGGTGCTCGAAATTGATAAATAAAGTCCCTGTTTAAAAACAACAAAAATAAAAGAATTTGCATGCAGTTTAACTGAAAATCCCAAGTTAACGCTTTACTTCGTAATATCAGAATGAGCAAATTTAACTTTTTTAGATGCCATGATAACTAATACATGCATGCATACCTCGCAAAAAATTAAATGGAGAAGAGGGACACTTTCATTTTAACGGTGTGGGCTCCAAGGCTGGAGCTCTTCTGAGAAATTTTAGGTGACTAACTAATAACAGTTTCTGAAATTAAAATATAATTTAAAACAAGAACAACGTATTAACAGACTGATTTCTAAACACATTTATTGTAGTTTAAAAGGCACATTAATGTGAGTATTAATGCTGTGGAGCTCTGTTATACACTCAGACACACCAACAATATGGAGCTCCTAGAAAAGAGGGACATCAGGATAGAAATTAGGGATGAACGTATTTGACCCCAAAATAGGGACTGTCTCTCCTAATTAGGGATATTTGGAGGTATGTATACATGTGCATTGTGGTGACATGATAATTACATTGCAAAAGGCATGATATAATAGAAAAAAGATTAATATATGTTTGCTGTCCAATGTATGTGTTGCTTAGAAGCTTTAACCCATTGAACTCACTGTTTTGTGAATACACCCCTCAATATTCCATTTATATGTTTCCAGTGATGTATTAAATCCTGGCTACTTTGATTCTTCTTAATTAAATGTGTATCCTTTTGGACATGAATATTCTTGTCATCTCATAGTCCTTCATACTGACTAATTTCTGAATGCAAGACAGAACACGAGATTAAGGATTTACATGATTGTAGTGGGATGTTGTGGATAATTAAATGAATATAGCCGTAATTAAAATGTGCTATGACATTAATTTTACATTTTGTTACTGAAACCAAAAAAAATATTGCATGATTTATTATAACACACATTTTAGAATTTATTCCATAAAATATCAAATTTTTATTAACAGGAAATCTAGAGTCATCTCTCATTAAAATAATATATTTCAAGGAGCATATTATATACAATCAATTTTGGCATAATTCACTCCAAATGTGATTAAAGTTTTATTGGTTGTTATTATGTTTACTGCTGTCTATACTTATATTTTATAGCCAATCATGAAGGGTCAATATGTTGTGAATATTTGGCTAATCCATAACTTAAATATGTAATTTATCACTAATTCAGTAATAATACATGAATGTGTTATGTTTATAATGAGTTGGTTGCTATTTGACCTGATTTAAATGGAAACTCTGGGCCCTCTCTGGGCATGAACACTTCCTCAATTGTCACTTTCTCTCCTCTGATGATGATGTCCTTCTGATATACATCACAAATGTTGCTTCCTCGTATTCCGAGAACACTAGCATGCAAGCTAATATGTAAGATAAGAATGTATTTTTTTTTTCTTATTTTTTCTTCATTTTTTTTTCATCTCCCTTTCTTTGATGGAACTGAGAAAAAAATATTTGGTGTCTACATGAATGTTTGCATAGCATGATTACATAGTAGAAACAGATAAAGGAACGGTTGAGCCATAACATTTAAAAGTATTATACTACTATCACATATGACAAGCTGGAAGAGCAAAAAATATATACACACTAGCTAAAAAGAATCCAGAGTAAAAAGTCCATGAGGTGGATAAATCCAAAATGAAAACCTGTCTGTGGAAGATGGTACAATATTGATAGTGGGTGTATTCCTCAATGTGATCTAAATAAATCCTTAAAGTTCATATGAAATAGATAAAAATGACAACTAATGGTGCAGTATGTCCCAAATAGGGGCTAGATACAGTATAGAAAATCTATATGGTCCTACTCACATTAGATAGAGCTTTCTACTTAGCTCTAGTGTGGATAGTGTACAGTGGCACAATCCCCACTTATAGGATACATGAAGTCTATGTAGTCTTGCTTGAGTTAGGAACCTTATAAAAAATAAATTAAAAAAAGACCAATAGTGAGATGATAAAATAACAAGTGGTTACTCACATTTGATTGAGCAGGCTAACTGCTCAATGAATACAGCTTGAGTGGTATAATCTCCAATAAGAATCCTAGGTGGGCATTAAACCACTCAAGCTTCACGTATCCTATAAGTGGGAATTGTACCACTGTACGCTATCAACACTAGAGCTAAGTAGATAGCTCTATCTAACATGAGTAGGACCATATAGATTTTCTATACTGTATCTAGCCCCTATTTGGGACATACTGCACGATAAGTTGTCATTTGTATCTATTTCATATGAACTTCAAGGATTTATTTATATTACATTGAGGAATACACCCACTATCAAGATTGTACCATCTTCCACAGACATGTTTTCATTTTTGATTCATTCAACTCATAGACTTTTTACTCTGGACTTTTTTAGCCATTGTGTATATATTTTCTGCTCTTCCAGCTTGTCATATGTGATAGTAGTATACTACTTTTATATTTTAGTGGCGCTACCTTTCCTTTATCTGTTTCTACTATTTATGTTATAGGGCCTGTGAGGGAGCCCCATTTTTAGGTGTGCTGCCACCACTTTATTTATTTATTTTTGTTGTGTGTTGTTTAGATAGAGAGCGCTGATTCTTTTTTCTGTATAGCATGATCACATGCCTTAAATTGAGCAGATTATTTGTGGCTCTAGGAAGTGCATTGTCAAATTATGCTTATTAGTGTGTAAAAAGTTAACTCCTTATTGGGCTAATTATTATAGACCAGGGTACAGAGCACTTCACAACCCATTATGTAGTGGGTAATCCCTTTAGGGCTAATTATCCTGGACCAGGACACCGAGTATCCCCTTTTCTAATACATATGGGGGATAACCCATTAGCTCTTGTCAGGCCCATACCCAGTTTTAGTGGGATCTAATGAACCCCACACCTTCTTTTTTAATTATTATTTATTTTTACTAGAGAGAAAATTATGAGATATAATTGTCTCTCTCCTATTACATGCTAGGTGTATCAGCGACAGCAATTTCCAATATACGCCTTTCATTTTCACAGCATACAAACACACCCCTGCACTCAAACTACAAAATTATATACAAACACACCCTTTCACTCAAACATCAATACAACACACAATTGTGCATCCACATTTCCAAGCCAACAGTAAATCCAAACACACCAATGCACTGAAATGCAAATATTACATACAAAAACTGTATTAAAATGCTAACATTCTATGCAAACACCAACACTACATGCAAAACCACACCTGCATTTAAAAGCCAGCACTACATACAAACGCACGCCTGCATTCAAACGCAAACACTACACAAAATTATATCCCTGCCTTCCAATGGTAACAGTACATCCAAATACACTCCTACATGCACACACATGCTTATATTCAAACGCACAAACACTGCTTACAAAATAGAACCCTGCAAGGATGGGCAAATTATAGATCTCCAGCTGGCAAGAGGGGCTCAAATAAACTCTTGCACCAGGTCCCTCTCTACACTAGTTCTGCCACTGATCTAGTCCATAATGCCTCATGTATACTCTATTTGTGATTACCAGCCTGTAGAGGAACACATTTCTATGCCAGAAGTCACTCATCACTGATATGTTGCCTGTACAGTTTCTGAAAATGTTAGCTCACCCCCTGATTCCAAACATTTCAATTGATGATTTTTTTTACAGTCGGGGGGAGGATGAATGAATGGATCCCACCATTTCACTGTCAGCATTATATTAGCATTCAAGATTTTGATACAGATTGAAATAGCAGTTTTAAATACTTTTATTTTAGAAAAATGATTTAGAAACATAGAAACATAGAATGTGATGGCAGATAAGAACCGTTTAGCCCATCTGGTCTGCCCAATTTTCAAAATACTTTCATTAGTCCCTGACCTTATCTTAAAGGGACACTCCAGTGCGAGGAAAACAATCTGTTTTCCTGGCACTACAGGTCCCCTCTCCCTCACACCTCCCATCCCCGGTTGCTGAAGGGGTCAAAACCCCTTCAGTGACTTACCAGAGGCAGCAACGATGTCCCTCGCCACTGCTTCTTGGTCCGCCCACGCTCCTCCCCATCCCCACGTCATCCGGCGGGGGAGACAGATCCCGCCCGCCGGCGGGGGAGACCTAATGCGCATGCGCGGCAATGCTTTCAATGCTTTCCTATGGGGATTTTAGCGATGCTGGAGGTGGCTGTCTAGAGGAGGAGTTAACCCTGCAAGGAATAATTGCAGTTTATAAAAACTGCAATAATTACAGTTGCAGGGTTAAGGGTAGTGGGAGTTGGCACCCAGACCACTCCAATGGGCAGAAGTGGTCTGGGTGCCTGGAGTGTCCCTTTAAGTCTAGGAAAGCCTTCTGCCTATCCCATGCATGCTTAAACTCCCCCACTGTGTTAACCTCTAAAACCTCAGCTGGAAGGCTTCCTGATATTATTTTTAAACCTTTGCCCCTCTAGTTTAAGACTATGTCCTCTTGTTGTAGTAGTTTTTCTTCTTTTAAATATAGCATCCTCCTTTACTGTGTTTATTCCCTTTATGCATTTAAATGTTTCTATCATATCCCCCCATCTCGTCTTTCCTCAAAGCTATACATGTTAAGATCCTTTAACCTTTCCTGGCAAGTTTTATCCTGCAATCCATGAACCAGTTTAGTAGCCCTTCTCTGAACTCTCTCTAAAGTATCAATATCCTTCTGGAGATACAGTCTCCAGTACTGCGTACAATACTCCAAGTGAGGTCTCACTAGTGTTCTGTGCAATGGCAGGAGCACGTCTCCCTTTCTAATGTTAATGCCTCTCCATATACAACCAAACTATTACATTGTCCTCCTACCTTTAAGTCATCTGAAATAATTACTCCTAAATCCCTTTCCTCAGATGTTCAGGTTAGTAGTGTACCAAATATTCTATACCTGTCCTTGGGTTTTTACATCCATGATACATTATTTTGCACTTATCCACATTAAATGTCAGTTGCCACAGCTCAGACCATGTTTCTAGTTTACCTAAATCATTTGCCATTTGGCTTATTCTTCCTAGAACCTCAACCCTGTTGCAAATCTTAGTATCATCAGCAAAAAGACATACTTTACCATTAAGATATTCTGCAATATCAGTAATAAAAATATTAAAGAGAATGGGTCCAAGTACAAGTCCCTAAGGTACCCCACCTGTAACTAGACCTTACTTCGAATGTATTCCGTTGACTACAACCATCTATTGCCTGTCACTAAGCCACTGCCTTAACCATTAAACAATATTGAAATTCAATCTTAAAGATTGCAGTTTATAGACGAGCCTTCTATGTGGAACAGTGTCAAAAGCCTTACGGAAATCTAGATAAGCAATGTCTACTGCACCACCCTGATCTATTATTTTAGTTACCCATATTAAAAAAATCAGTAAGATTAGTTTGACATGATCTCCCTGAAGTAAACCCATGTTGTCTCTGATCTTTTTAAAATTTGACAAATTGTATTGAGTCAAAGGTCATTTGGGGGGACAGAAAAAAAGAGAAAGTAGGGAGTTCTCAATGATACTGGTGGGTTAACAGTAGCAATTGACATATACCAATACTCTCTGTTAAATAGATCAATACACAAATGGATATGCAGTAATTACATACATCCTATTTTACATTAAAATATCTGTAGGCTCTCACCCTATGTTTAGGCACCTGTATACATCGTCTTAGCAATTTTATGGAATTGGGTAATAACCCTAAAGTAACAGTGCCTGTCATCCTCGTGGAGTAGGGGCTCTCCCTATCGGTTCCATTATGGTGCCAACATTCCCGCTCAATGCTTTCTGGCTGAACTCCCACTTTCGGCTCTAGCTACACACTTCACCCCCTTTTTTTTCACTGGCTGTGCTTATCTGTTTGTGATTTGGATGCTCTCAAAACTTGCTTTGCCTCTTTCTGCCTAATCTTATAGATCTTTAATATACAAAGATGTACACACAAATACAATGAATAGGATATTCTCAACACTTATGTGAGGGATCCCCTTAACCCCCACAATAAAATAAAATCACACACCATTATAAATGGAGCTCTAATATACCCGAGTAATATAATTTGAAGATTAATGCACTTTTAGCAATCTTTTACAGAAACCTGTAAACAATGTATGACACAATCATAGTGCAGATAGTATATGCAATAATAGATAAGTATAGATGTAACAATTTCCAACTCACAAGTAGAGAGCCAATCAGTCACCTGGCTCTAGTGTGTAGCGCTCTTGGATCTTTAACCCCTTCAGGACCGCTGACGGTTCAGGACCGTCAGCGGTAAAACGTGCGTTTGGACCGCTGACGGTCCTGAACCGTCATAACGGTCTGGGGCTACTTACCTGATCGCCGTCGGTCCCACGGCGGCGATCAGTGCTCCACCCGGTCCAGGGGGACTGCCTGTCTGCCCGGGCAGTCCCCCCTCGGCAGATCAGGACCCCACGGCCATGTGATCACTCGATCACATGACCGCAATAGGGGTCTTTGTATCTGCCTGCAGGGGGACTGTCTGTGCTGACAGGCAGTCTCCCTGCAAGTAAAAAATCCAAAAAATAAAGTAAAAAAAAAACCAGTGTAAAATCAGTGTAAAAATAAATAAATAATATGTGTATATATATATATATGATATATATACATGTATTATATCTATATATAATATATGTATATGTATCATATATATATATAATGTCATATTAAGTGTATTTTTATATTTATATATACGTATATTAATATAAAAATACACTTATATTTAAATTACACACGAATATATACAATATATATATAATTGCTATATATATGGTATATATATATTATTATAAAATACAAATAATATGTTAATAAAAATAAATAACAAAAAATAAAAATAATTTTTAATAATTATAAAAAAATATTTATATATGCAATTTTATTCTAACAGTATTTTGATATATATATATATATATATATATATATATATATTTATATCAAAATATACTTAGAATGTAATGATATATATATCTATGTATAAATAAATAAATAAAAACAATACGAAATATACATATGTCCATATACATAATTACATAAATAATTTCATAAATATACACGTAGACGTCAAATATATAAATATGTATATATATTAAAATTCTACATGTGTATTTATGTAATATTTTTACCTAATTAAGTAATTTTAATGATTGCAATTTGAGGGACCTGCCTGCCAACCCAGGCCGAAAGTCCAGATAATTTAATTTGCTAGCACTGTGTTTAACCCTGTAACTTTCTATGACACCCTAAAACCTGTACATGGGGGTACTGTTTTACTCGGGAGACTTCGCTGAACACAAATATTAGTGTTTCAAAACAGTAAAACATATCACAGCGATGATATTGTCAGTGAAAGTGAATTTTTTTGCATTTTTCACACACAAACAGCACTTTCACTGAGGATATTATTGCTGTGATACATTTTACTGTTCTGATACACTAATATTTGTGTTCAGCGAAGTCTCCTGAGTATAACAGTACCCCACATGTAGAGGTTTTATAGTGTTTGTGAAAGTTACAGGGTCAAATATAAGGCTTGATTTTACTTTTTTTTTTTATTGAAATTTGTCGGATTGGTTAGGTTGCCTTTGAGAGCGTATGGTAGCCAAGGAATGAGAATTAGCCCCATGATGGCATACCATTTGCAAAAGAAGACAACCCAAGGTATTGCAAATGGGGTATGTTCAGCCTTTTTTAGTAGCCACTTAGTCACAAACACCGGCCAAAGTTAGCGTTTCTTGCATTTTTAACACACAAACAAATATAAATGCTAACTTTGGCCAGTGTTTGTGACTAAGTGGCTACTAAAAAAAACTGGACATACCCAATTTTGAATACCCTGGGTTGTCTACTTTAAAAAAAATATGTACATGTTAGGTGTGTTTCGGGGATTTATGACAGATAACGGTGTTACAAGGTCACTATTGATACATTTAAAATATATATATATTGAAACAGCAATTTCCTACTTGTATTTATAGGCCTATAACTTGCAAAAAAAAGCAATAAAGCATGTAAACACTGGGTGTTTTTAAACTCGGGACAAAATTTTGAATCTATTTAGCTGTTTTTTTCATTAGCTTTTGTAGATAAGTAAAAGATTTTTCAAGTAAAAGTCCAAAAACATGTTTTTTTTTTTAAATTTTTCACCATATTTTATTATTTTTTTTAAATACAATATTGGACATAATACAAATAATGGTATGTAAAGAAAGCCCCTTTTGTCCTGAAAAAAACAATATATAACTTGTATGGGAACCGTAAATGAGAGAGCGGAAAATTACAGCTAAACACAAACACCACAAAAGTGTTAAAACTGCTCTGGTCCTTAACGTACTAACATCGCAAAAACAGGCCGGTCCTGAAGGGGTTAAGGGAGATCCACAGACCTCTTCTAAATCAAATTGGTCAGCAGGGATAAACAGGGGAACTCCAATGGTGAAAGTAAATGAATACATTTATTCCTAAAAAATAAAAAATGATCCAATGATCAGAATTACTTATAAAATGATAAGGTGTTTAGTCCAAAACGCGTTTCACCATCAGCTGGCTTCCTCAGTTGGTGTATACTTTGTGGAACGCTTGTTCAGTCTTTTATTTCATCTTGATTTTAAAATTATCGTTATCCAGTTCTTTGAAATTGCATATTCAATAATAAAAATGAAACACCACACCCCACCCCTACAGAGTGTTTATATGAATTGATTAGCCATAAAAAAAGGAGGGAGAATTGGATAAAAATATTAATCGATATAAAAAATATTTTTCCTTTAAAAGTATTATAAATGCATAAACAGAATATGTTAAAAAAATAAAAAATATTTTGTGTAAAATTAACAGATCAAAAATATGGTATTTTATTTCAAGTATTTTATTCAAGTTAAAAAATGACACAGTTCAAAATCCAAATTAAGACCATGGGGGGTGGGGGGGTGTTAAAGTATTAAAATTAAAAATGAATCTCATTTCTTCGATTCCAATTTTATTTGTAAAGTCACCTCCCCTCCAGTTTCTTTTAACCAATTTTAGTGCACAGAAAGTGAGATCTTTTGGGTTTTGGTTGTGATACCTCTTAAAATGATAGGAAACGCTATGTGTTTCAAAGCCTTTTGTGACATTTCTGACGTGTTCAGATATTCTAGTATGAAGGCATCTAATTGTTCTCCCAATGTATAACATGTTGCATGGACATATTAACATGTAAATTATATTTTTGGAAAAGCTTAAAAGTTAATTGGTCTCTTATTGTAAAATCTTTCTTTGTAAATTCTTTAATGTTCTTTATATTCCTTTTTTTGTTATTAGTCTCACTACATGCTAGGCATCCTCCGCAGCCATAAAAAAACCTTTATTGCTGTTTAAAAAGTTATTTGATTTTGATGGATTTTTATAGTTACTGTTTACTAAAATGTTCTTTATATTTTTACATCCCCTGTGTACAATTCTGGGTTTTAATGGTAATATGTTTTTTAAGAATGGGGTCGTCATGTAGAAGATGCCAATATGTTTTAATGGCATTTTGTACTTTTCTGTTGTTAGCGGAGAAATTGCAAATGAACAGAACTTTTATTTTATTTGCTTCTTCATCTTGTTTTTTCTTATAGGTAAGTAATTCTTTCCTTTCCATCTTTTTAATTTCTTCTATACTCATTTGGAGGTACTTTTCTTTATAGCCCTTCTCAATAAACTGTTCTTTAATTATATTGGTGTGTCTTATGAAATCTCTTTCTTGTGTGCAGTTTTATTTTAATCTCATAAATTGGCTTTTTGGTGCATTGGTAAGCCATGGAGCATAATGGCAACTTGTAAGATCTATGTAACTATTGCAAACCACTTCTTTAAAAAAAATGTTTGTGTGTATTTCCCTTTTGTCTATTAAATGGTGAGATCTAAAAAGTGTATCTCTTTTTTGCTCTGTGTTGAAGTAAGGATGATCCCCCAGTCATTAGAATTGAGGAAACGTAAAATTTTTTTATAAGACTTAGTTCGTCTCCATTCCAAAGAAAAAATATATCATCAATGAAACGGCTATAGGTAACCAAGCCTGCATATGAAGTGTTGTGAAGGATAAACCTTTCTTCCCAGTATGCCATAAACAAATTAGCGTAACTGGGTGTGAACTTGGTTCCCATCGCCGTTCCATTGATTTGCAGAAAAAAACTATCCTTAAACCAAAAAAAATTAATGGTAAGGATTAAAAGGATATCTTCAATTATAATCTCAAATTGTTCTTTTTAAAAATGTGATTTATTTAAAAAATATTTTACTGCCTCTATTCCCTTGTTGTGTGGGATAATGCTGTAGAGGGAATTTACATCACATGTAACTAGTGTATAATTTTCTTCCCATTTTATGTCGCCAAGTGTTTGTAATATTTGGATTGTATCCTTCAAATATGAAGGACTTTCTATTACTATTGGTTGGAGTAGTACATCAATGTATTCAGATACTCTTGATGAAATACCATCTACTCCAGAGATTATTGGTCTACCGGAAGGGTTGGTTAGATGTTTATGCATTTTTGGCAGATAATAAAAAACAGGAATTTGGGGATTTAAAATACTTAGATATTTAGCCTCTGCTTCTGTTAAAATCTTCTTATCCAATGCTTCACTGATGTACTTTTCAAATGTATCTCTAATTTCTTGACTTGGCTTAGATGTTGATTTTTTTATATGTATTTTTATCTAATAGGAGTCTTTCAGCTTCACTTACATCATTTTCCTTTCATAGGATTACGACACCTCCCCCTTTGTCTGTCGATTTAATAATACGATCTTAATTTTTTTGTAAATTCCTCAAAGCTTTTGTTTCTACCTGTGAGAGATTCTTCTGATTCTTATTTGTGTTCTTTATTTTATTTACTTCCTTCATTAGCATGGTTTCAAATATTTTAATTTTACTTGAAATCATATTCTTCGGGAAGAATTTCGATTTTTATTTTAAATTACTTTGTATATATGTAGTAGTGGTGTCTGTTTGTGCTAAATCCTTTTTATCATGAAAGAACTTTTTTAGACATTGTCTTGTGAAACGGTTAAGATCGATTAGAAAAATATAAAAGGTTTAAAATCCGATGTCGGTGCACACTTAAGACCTTTCTTGAGGATCTTAAGCTCCTCTCTTTCTAATGTTCGATCCGAGAGGTTAAAAATGCTTTTGTTGGGGGGGCGGAGCTAGCAGCGCAACGAAGAGGCCGCCATTTCGAACAGCTCCGAGCATCCAGGGCCTTTCAGAGCGGCTCACGCACAACCAATAGCCCATCAGCCGAAAAGATCGACGGGTACTTACCCCCGACACCCGACGGAACCGGCAAATGCCTTTCATATAAAAATCGGGCACAAAACGCCGCGTCAAGGGACCTGGGGCCTACCGCACACACAACCTGACTCTCACAAGGGAACTAACGTCGTGGCTCGGGACGAACCCCTGCTACACAGAAGAGGACTTCTACACCCCAGAAGAAATGGGATGGAGATCCCTCAAACCAGCCTCGGGCACCTCCATACCGCACAAAGACATCGGCAGCATGCTACAGTCCCCTCCACCGCCGCGGACCCGCAACATAAGGCCAGCCTCACCCGGGCAGTCGGAAGATGGCGACTCCATGCATAACGGAGCCACAGCAGACACTGACAGCTCGCACACACAGAAGGCCGAGGAATCAAACCCAGCCTCCAAGAAGGATATCCAGTTAATGTTGATCAGCCTTCAAACAAACTTACAATCAATGTGGCAAGCGGATTTGAAAGGGCTAGCAGCGGAGGTACAGGCACTATCAGCTCGCACACAGACGGCGGAACAAGAGGTGAGAGACCTGCGCCATGATATTACCGCCCTTAAAGACACAGTCGCCCAAATTCAAACAGCACAAGCTAACGTTAACCGACAAATCAATGTCTTTGACGACAGAGGCAGGAGAAAAAATATTAAAATTCGGGGAGTGTCTGAAGCGGTACCATTGGAGGAACTACCTCATTTTATAAGGCGTCTGGTGGCTTCTCTTCTTCACACTAAGCAGGCAAAACAATTTACCTTCGACGGCGTATACCGCATCGCCAAACCACGACAAGCACCACAGACAGCCCCACGCGACATTATACTGAGATGTCAGTCGCTAACAGACAAAATAGCCCTAATGGCAGCTATTAAGGGGAAACCATCACACGTCTTTGAAACACACCAAATCAACTTTTTCCAAGACCTGAGCAGGGACACCCTACTATGGCGCAAGAGCATGCAATCAATTACGTCCGCACTGCAAACAGCAGGCCTTCTGTATAGATGGGCGACCCCCAGAGTGCTATGGGTGACTAAGGGCGAACACCACTTCAAGCTCACTAACCCAGGAGAAGGCCCTGCCCTGCTGACAATGCTGGGGCTGTCATCATCGTCCAAAGACCAACCTGGACCTATAACTTAAATCTATTGTGACTATATGCTGTAAACCATACTAACACCTAATTCATATTATGTTTATTGTTATACTGTTTCACCAAGTTATCCATAAACCTCCCGACTCACACCCAATCATATCGCCTAGACACGGCTAGAAGACCCCATTGAGATACGACGGAGTTAAAAAGGAGGCCCCGCACCCGGAAAGCGAACACCCTCCCCCCCCCCCCTTAATGCCCTGGGGTTAGAGGGCATAACACAAGCACGGAACACCCACTCAAGCCAATAACTCACCCAAGGGGCACTACACAGCCCACGTATGCACCTAACCTAGGCTCCAAGAGTCGGGCTCCGCACCTACATCAGTCTAAACATAGACCACTAACAAGACCCCACTACCCACACCATCACTGCACCAAACTTCATTCATACCACGCAAAGGGATGGGGATATAGCAAGCCAAACCCTATGCCTATGCCGATTTAAGCCCAAGCACCCCACGGGGTGGACAAGAATCTAAAAACTACCCTCACCATAGACATGGAAAACACCACCGTTGTGACCACTAATCCTCTATAACAAAATGTGCAAACTATGCTTTAGCCTAACCTCAAAGAATTTGCAATGTTTAAGTGACTGTCATTCATGCTGTTGTGGCATTTATACGACTGCTTGTATCTAATTCAATGCACCAAAAATAAAGAATTAAAAAAAAAAATGCTTTTATTATCTACTCCTGTCCTCTTTTCTCATTGTTGTGACTTCTTTCTTCTTCTATTTCTCCTTCTTCCCATGATCTCTGGCCTGGAGAGTCCCACTCTTGTGATTCTTGAAGTTGTTTCAATCTGGTTTTAACCGGGCTCTTGTTAAAAAAAAAAGAAGAGGATTTGGGGGAAGTACCTGAAAACGATTCCTAGTAGGGACGTTATAGTTTCTGTTCTCTGACAATTTCTGTCTATTATTGGAAGACATATGAGATGTAGTTATAGGATCTTGTTTTCTGTAGTTCCTTGAGGGATTGGCGACTACTTCGCTATACCTCCTGGTGTTATCATATGGCTTGAAGGTATACTTTTAATCTTTGCCAATAATTTTTTTGGGTTTAAGGATAGTTTTTTTTCTGCACATCAATGGAACAGCGATGGGAACCAAGTTCACACCCAGTTACGCATATTTACACAATATATATATATATATATATATATATATATATATATATATATATATATATATATATATATTTTTTTTTTTAAAACATTCTGTTTATGCATTTATAATACTTTTAAACGGAAAAAATATTTTTATATTGATTAATATTTTTATCCACTTCTCCCTCCATATTTTATGATTAAGCAATTAATATAAACACTCTGTAGTGGTGTGGTGTTTCATTTTTATTATTGAATATGCAATTTCAAAAAACTGCACTTGTAGTTATTACTAAGTATAATATGTTTTCTAAAAGAATAGGAATTTGCCTTCCATCTAAGATTATATCTATGATTATATTTACATCTATGTTCATATTCTGTATCTGCTGACATATCTCTGATTATATTTATGGTTCTGTTTATAATGTGGGACTGTATGACAGTACATTGGAGTCTTCTGCCCAGTCACACCATAGACTGCTATGAATTATGGAAGTGGAACGCATATTTGCATTATACAGAGAAAGGAAGTTGCACCAGACCATGTGATCATCATATGCCGGAACATTCCACAGGGCGGAACATGCGTTCCACTCAGAACACTTCCGGTTACACAGATGCCAATAATTTTACAATCAAGATGAAATAAAAGACTGAACAAGCGTTCCACAAAGTATACACCAACTGAGGAAGCCAGCTGATGGTGAAACACGTTTTGTCTAAACACCTTATTATTTTATAAGTATTTTTGATCATTGGATCAGTTTTTATTCTATTTGTTTTTTAGTAATACATTTATTCCTTTACTTTCACCATTGGAGTCCCCCTATTTACCCCTGCTGACCAATTTGGGTGTGAAGGAAACAGAAGAGGGTTGTGGATCTACCTTAAAGATCCAAGAGTGCTACACACTAGAGCCAGATGACTGATTGGCTCTCTACTTGTGAGTTGGAAATTGTTACATCTATACTTATCTATTATTGCATATACTATCTGCACTATGATTGTGTCATACATTGTTTACAGGTTTCTGTAAAAGATTGCTAAAAGTGCATTCATCTTCAAATTATATTACTCAGGTATATTAGAGCTCCATTTATACTATATTGGTATGTAATCTTACAGATCTGTCCGACTACCTCACTCTGGTTTTTTTATAATTAATAAATGCTAACTTTGTTTTTTACTATTTTGGCCACTTCTGCAGAGTACCACAGAGGTTTCCTAATTTTTCAAACCTAATGGAACTTAGGCACCCTCTCCCCCCTCCCCCCCCCGCCTTCTAAATGTCTCTGTTTAAATTCAACATGCTCTTTTAATGACAGAGCGTGCATACACTGACTTACACTCATTGAGAGATGCATAATCATTGTCACATTCACTGAAACATACACATTCACAGACACTAACTCATTCACATTTACACTCACTGACACACACACACACACACACACAAACATTCACATTCACTGACAGAAATGCACACTCACTCAGTGTCAGACACACACTCACTTAGTGTCAGACACACCCACTGACAAACACATATACTCACTGACAGACACATACACACTCACTGACAGACACATATACACTTAGTGTCAGAAACACACATTTACTGACACACACATACACTAGCTAACAGACGTACACATTCACTGACAGACACACATACACACTCACTGGTAAACATACACTCTCAGACACGCATATACACACTAACAGACACACACTTTCAGTGACAGACACACACACACACACCCCTCCCTGTCACATGTTCCTAATTTCAAGACCCTATTTAGCCTTGACCTACAGAGAGCCCCTGGAGGAAGTAGTTCCCAAGTAAGTTGATCGATCTCATAAGGGCAGGCATAAGGCTGCTAGAGGAGGACCTGCTAAGAATGGGGTACATTGACGTTGTGGCAAACTTATGCAATATATGATAATATAATGTAACTAAACACCCATTTTTTTTTTGCCTAGGTGAGGTGTTTTTAAATTGTGGATTGTGTATTTGTATGAGACACACACACACTGACACACATACATACACACTCACTGACAGACATACATACATACACACTCACTGACAAACACATATACACTCTCACTGACAGACACACACTCTCACTGACACACACACACACTCACTAACAGACAAACACACACACTTACTAACAGACAAACACACACACACTCACTAACATACATACATACACACTCAATAACACACACATACACACACACACTCACTAACACACTCACACTTTGGGAGTGCTGGGGTGGATTCTCTATTTCCCTGGGGACCAGTGTCGATTCTCTAAATGCCAGGTGGGTGTACAATGCATGCGGTGAGGCATCTCTTTTTCTCTGCTCAGCTCTCTCGCGCCTCTCAGTGATGCCGGGGCCAGAGTGACGTAATATACTGTCAACGCTATTACTGCGGGGCACGAGTGAGCTTAGCAGGGAGAGCTCAGGGGGAGAGTGCTTCCTCATTACCCGCCTCCAACATGTGCAGATGCCAGCCTCGGGGACCCTAAAGTGGCCAGCCAGCTCTTGGGCCCCGTAGGACAAGAGGCTGACAAGTCATCTGCCAGGGCATTGGGGGAGGGGGCAGCTTTTTTTGCCAAATGTCATATCTGAGCTTCATGTTAAAATTTAGAAATATTCAAGAGTACTCAACAGAACCAAATTTACTACCTTAGCCCCACCATGTATCTGATTCCCTTAGCCCCTCATGTGTCTCATTCCCCCAGCCCCCCATATGTCTCATTCCCGCAGTTTGGCATGCTCAGTGTGAACACCTCCTGTTGGACCGTGTAGAAGGAAACAAGCTCCCCTACTGCAGTCCATGGCTTGGCCACGCTACAAATAATGACCAGCAGGAGGGGAGCACTTGTCTTAGCGCCAGCTCTGAAAAAGATTTGCAAGCCGCATTGGACCTTCTAAAGAGTTGCATGCTGCTTGCGAGCCACAGCCATGTCTGTTTTATATAATTTTGTTCAGGAGAAAGATGACTTTAATTTCCCATCAAATATTTATATATGAAACATAATTGTTATATAAATAAAGTCTAAAAAAGTGTTAGAAATTAAGAAATGTTATTTTCATATTTCTGCAAAGCATTTTAACTGTGACTGCCATAATACTGTTAGCTGTTACTGCAATAAAATGCACATATTTGTGTTGAGTGATGAGTATATAAGTACTGCCCTGATGTACAGGTTTTATGTGGTTGGTTTTGGAAACTTACAGGGTCAAATTTAGGGCTTTTGCCTTTTCAGCTTTTACACATTGAAATTTTCCAGATTGGTTAAGTTGCCTTTGAGACAGTATAGTCCTCCCAGGAATGAAAATAAACCCCATCATGCCATTTCCCAAAGTAGACAACCCATGGGATTCAAAATGGGGTATGTCTAGTCTTTTATTTTTTTAAATGGGACTCAAGAGGGTCAAGGAGACAAGCATGCCTCAACATAAGTGTAACATCATTACAATAAACAAAAACAGTGCGGTCAGCATGTCTGTTCAACATTAGCCCTTGCATTTACCATGCCCTTTTCCCCCTGTGGGTTCCCTGCTTGGAAAATGGAAAGTTTGCTCCAAGCGCTCACCATCTATACACATAAGTGCTCAGCAGCAAGAGCACCTGTGTCAGTGGAGATCGATTAAGCAGCCAGCAATGACTGTTTGGTGCACAAGCTTGTCTGCTGACCAGTTCCTCAACTGGGTAGGTCTGAGATGGGGAGGAAGGCAATATTGCAAGTGAAGTGGGGAAAAGAGGGGAGATCATGTGAGAGCAGAAGAGAGGGAGAAGAGAAAAAAAAATCACACACCCCGCAGCTGTGAAGGCCTAGGGGCCAGTGTACCCCAGGCACTCTCTCCAGATTCCTTACCCCTGTGTTCCTGGCTACTTCATGTATTGGTCATGAAACTCAGGGGGCAGAGCAGTAGCTAGCCAAGGCGCCCAAATGTCTGTGTATGCCTGTTTCCTATCCTGTGCGGAGTACCATTCCTTTCCTTTCAATAGAAACCTTTAAACCCAAGATTCGAGCTACTGATGACTTCTTTACACTGTACACCCTACAGCAGAATTAACCTGAGAATACCAAAAGGTCTACCAAAAAGTGTACAACATTAGATCTTCACCGCTCCTTGCAACAGTGATTCAAGAATACTTAACTAAACATTTAGGGGAAACAATTCCATCTAACGCAGCCCATTTTTTAGATAGCACTTTAACAATTTGATCAACGATGACCTAAACATTTTTGCAAAAATCTTTATTTAGCTACATTTGTTTATATCATAAAATTTGCTTTTTAATCACAACCTTATTTTCAACAAACGAACGCCTCAAATCAATTATATCACCCAAACCTATACCAAATGTAGAGGAGGGATTGCAAATTTGTATCATTATAATCTGGACATTATACTTAACAGAATATACAGCTGGGCAAGAACCATATTTTCAAACTCTGGAGGATGATAGAGCAATCACAAATAAAGGTACTCCTCAATACTTTACCCTGAAAAAGTGCACCAATAGCATTCTTTTGCCCTGCAGAGCACCCCACCATAGAACGTACTCTCAAAATCCTCCTATATTCCTTAACCTCTTTATTGTCAACTGAAGAGGCTTACTCTCATCAAACAAAGCTCCCAAGGCTATTTGCACTTGGTTGATTTCACCATATGCATCACCATCACACCTTTACCCCAATGAATTGCATTTGCACCGAATTGCATTTGCACCCTAAACACACAATCTAGGTTTCAATACCTACAAATGACCCATTCTCTGAAATCTTTTTACCCTAAACCACTTCCATCACTGGAAATAGCAAAATTTGAAGAGATGTGCACATCCCCAAACTGGATCGGCACAAGGTATGGGTATTTTATGATATGACCCAAACAATGACAACTCAGAAACCACCTAATGTTACTAAACTCTGGGCATACAACTAACAAAAGACAGATAGGGGAAACATCTTACCCTTCTTAGAGCATCCTGAATAGACATACATACAATTAATTAACTAACTATAAGCTAATCAGTAGGTGGCATTTAACATGCAAAACCCTGCGATAAATCTTCCCTCAGATACCCCCTACCTGCTGGAGGTGTAACCTACACAAAGGCTTCACAACCCATATCTGATGGCACTATCCTGAAATTGAGAAAATTATTACAAAAGACTACACGCTGTCATTGATGGTAAAGGGGGCAATACACAGTATTAAGAACTAAGTCTATGCAGAATTTTGAACAGGGGTAATTTCATTGTTTTCTTTGTTGTCATGTTTTGTTTCATGGGTTTTGTTTTATGGTTGTGCCATTCTGTTATAACCTACAGTTGAATATTAATCAAATACGAAATAAATTACATTATTTTGCTTGCTCACTCATGTTTTCTTTTTAAAATGGTACATATATTTCCATTTCTCCAAGGCAGTGGTGTATCCTGGTTTTGTGCTGCCCTAGGCAGCACAAAACTCAGGCATCTCCCCCCCTATAACCTCCACTTCTCCCCTGTCCCACCTTCTAAATACACACACACTCACATTCACTGACAGATACGCATACACTAGCTAAAAGACATACACACTCACTGACACACACACACTAACAGACACACACACATACACACACACACTCACGAACAGACACACACACACTAACAGACACACACACACACTCACGAACAGACACACACACACACACTAACAGACACACACTCACTCACTAACAGACACACACACACTAACAGACACACACTCACTCACTAACAGACACACACACACTAACAGACACTCACTCACTAACAGACACACACACACTAACAGACACACAGACACACACTCACTAACAGACACACAAACACACAGACACAGACACACACTCACTAACAGACACACACTCACTCACTAACAGACACACACACTCACACTAACAGACACACACACACTCACTAACAGACACACACACACTCACTAACAGACACACACACACTCACTAACAGACACACACTCACTCACTAACAGACACACACAAACTAACAGACACACAAACACACACAGACACACAAACACACACAGACACACAAACACACACAGACACACACTCACTAACAGACACACACTCACTAACAGACACACACTCACTAACAGACACACACTCACTAACAGACACACACTCACTAACAGACACACACTCATTCACTAACAGACACACACTCATTCACTAACAGACACACACTCACTAACAGACACACACACACTGACACACACTAACTCACATTAACACACTCACTTTTTTTTTAAATTTAACCAGCCTCCTTACCTTTAGGAATGCTGGGTGTGGGTTCTCCCTCTCCCTGGGGTCTAGTGGGGCTGCTGGGCTACTGGACGGGCGGCACTGGCGAGGGAGCCCTTTCCCCTGAGCTGCCTGCTCAGCTCCCTCGCGCGCCGCAGACTGAAGCCGGGAGCCGGAATATGGCATCATATTCTGGCTCCCGGTATCACTCTGCGGCGCACGAGGGAGCTGAGCAGACAGCTCAGGGAAAGTGCTCCCTCCCCAGCGCCGCCCGCCCGACCGACCGCCCGCCTGGCTTGTCAGTTAGCTGCAAGGTTAACAAGACATTTGCCCTGGACATTTGGCAGCGGCTTTTTTTGCCTCCCCCTGGAAAGTGCCGCCCAAGATAAATGCCTTGTTTGCCTCGCAGATAATACGCCCCTGCTCCAAGGGTATGCAGGGTATACCAACTTTTAATCTTTTTATGATCTCATGATTATTTGTTCCCTATATAAACCTAAAGATGCCAGGTTAACTGTTTCATCTATTTTTATCTACTTGAAAAAGCGTTGCAAGGCGAAACGCATTGCAGAATATTTTATATATTTTTATACCTGGCATCCTGAATTTATCACTCCAAGCGTGAACCAAAGAACCCGAGGTAGGGATTATACCACCGGCGCCCCATTCATCGAGCAGTAAGTCTGCTCTCAAAAGTGTGAGTACGTCTCCTCTATATATATTTATTGTGATTTTATACAGTGAGCACTATATTTGCTACTCTCTTTTCTTCCCGGTTTGAAACTACCATTATTGGAAATATCTGGAAGTATTATCTGCCACACGTAGCCCAGAAGTGGGGATCATTCCGCTTCACGCTATATATACCAGAGCAGGATATTGCTCTGGTAAATGTGAGTAATATACTATCCAGTTCTTATTATATATTATAATTTATGTTACGATTTATTACTGTGCCATTGGAGTCCCCTTCTTTTTATGTCTTGCATGTACCTCTGGAACTACAAGAACTACTCTATCAAGAACATCTACTGCACAGTGGTGTATCCTGGTTTTGTGCTGCCCTAGGCAGGACAAAACTCAGGCGCCCCCCCTCCCGCCCACCCGCGCCACCCCCACCCAACCCTTCCCCCGCCCCGCCCCGCCTTCTAAATACACACACACATTCACTGACAGATACGCATACACTAGCTAACAGAAACACACACACACTAACATACACACACACACTAAGACATACAGACACACACAGACACACTAACAGACACACACTAACAGACATACACAGACACAATAACAGACATACACAGACACAATAACAGACATACACACACACACTAACAGACATACACACACACACTAACAGACATACACACACACACTGACATACACACACACTGACATACACACACACACTAACAGACATACACACACACAATAACAGACACACACTAACAGACATATACACACACACACACTAACATACATACACACACCCACTAACAGACACACACACACTAACAGACACACACACACACTAACAGACACACACACACTAACAGACACACACACACTAACAGACACACACACACACTAACAGACACCCACACACACTAACAGACATCCACACACTAACAGACATCCACACACTAACAGACATCCACACACTAACAGACATACACACACTAACAGACATACACACACTAACAGACATACACACACTAACAGACATCCACTAACAGACATCCACTAACAGACATACACACACACTAACAGACATACACACTAACAGACATACACACACACACACTAACAGACATACACACACACACACTAACAGACATACACACACACACACACTAACAGACATACACACTAACAGACATACACACACACACACTAACAGACACACACACACACACACACACTAACAGACATACACACACACACACTCACTTTTTTTTTATTTAACCCCCCCCCCAGCCTCCTTACCTTTAAGAATGCTGGGGGGGGGGGGTTTCCCTCTCTCCCTGGTGGTCCAGTGGCTGCTGGGCGGCGCTGGCGGGCGGCTGGCGAGGGAGCACTTCCTCTGAGCTGTCTGCTCAGCTCCCTCGCGCACCGCAGAGTGAGGCTGGGAGCCGGAATATGACGTCATATTCCGGCTCCCAGCCTCACTCTGCGGCGCGCGAGGGAGCTGAGCAGACAGCTCAGAGGAAGTGCTCCCTCGCCAGCCGCCCGCCAGCGCCGCCCAGCAGATCGCCCGCCCAGAGGGCTTGTCAGTTAGCCGCAAGGCTAACAAGGCATTTGCCCTGGGCGTTTGGGGGCGGCTTTTTTTGCCTGGAAAATGCCGCCCAAGGCAAATGCCTTGTTTGCCTCCTGGCTAATACGCCCCTGCTACTGCAATTAAGCTAAGATAATTTTCTCAAAGACTTTTATCCAACATATATTTTATATAAGAAAAGACAACGCTGGCTAGAAATGGAACAAATCCATACACCAGAGTTGTAATGGTTGACAGATACTGTGGGGCTTAACCCCTAAATGAGTAGAGAAAAAATGGACTAATAGGTGGCAGATGTGGAAACCTTTCTAACTGAAAAAAGCTCCTCTGCGAGTGTCTATTATAGAAGTAGAACGCAGAGAGCTAAAAAACAAAACACTCTTTAATGATCCCTCATGAGGGAGAAACTCAAGATAAACAAACATAAATAAAATAGGATTAAATCAATGGTTCTAACAGATCTAAAGTAGTTAATCACTGCAGTAACTTAAAGAATAAATGCAAAGTTGCTAAATATAGTTACAGTACCAATGATCAAACAAATTAGATACAATAATAATTGGGAACTAAAACAGTCCTTAGATATACGATCTGCAAATGAAAGGACAAGTGCCCCAAATACAGGGTAAGTAGAGAAAAATGCATGTAAACTATGCAGTAAACCGGTAGATGGACTAGTAGTACAAATGCACCTAATAAACCTATAGTGCTATAGGAGATTTGGGGGAAGGAGTCCCTAGCATAGTATTAGTAATAGGCTGATCTCTAGTCCTCTATATGGTAAAAACACCACAGAAATCCTAGATTAAAATTATCCACAAGGAGTAAACGCTCAACGCGCATTTCGGCGAAACAGGTCGCCTTTCTCAAGAGCAATTTGCGGAGTGGATGGGCGCCTCTTTTTAAATGTGCTAATGACTCCGCCTCTAGCCGTGACGTAAGTGGGTATCAGCGAATCAATCGGCTCCGTGAAATTAGTGGGTGGGGAATCTGGTAATTTACACAAAGTTTGAACTGTGTCCACATGATGGTAACGATTAGCTATTTTCACATATATATGTGTAGGGTTTTTCCTAAAAAATGTATAGTGTTGTACATACATTGAGTTTATCTTTAAAGGGACACTATAGTCACCAAAACAACTTTAGTTTCACGAAGCAGTTTTGGTGTATAGGTTAATGCCAGTTCTGCCTCGCTGCTCAATTCTCTGTCATTTAGGATTTAAATCACTTTGTTTATACTGCCCTTATCAAACCTCCCTGCATGCGACTTACACAGCCTTCCTAAACACTTCCTGTACAGTGAGATCTAATATTTATACAAAATAACAATATAACATAAGGAGTCAAAATATTTGATTTCCTGTTTATTAACCCCTTAAGGACCAAACTTCTGGAATAAAAGAGAATTATGACATGTCACACATGTCATGTGTCCTTAACCCCTTAAGGACCAAACTTCTGGAATAAAAGGGAATCATGACATGTCACACATGTCATGTGTCCTTAAGGGGTTAAGGGGTTAAACATTTTTTTCCTAAAAGATTTGATATTGTTAGAAAAACTTTCCAAGTGATTTATCTGGAAAAAGTCCCAAATAATTAATTGGTGAATTATATAGATAAATAATTTGGAAACATTTTCTAACAGTATTGAATCAATTGGGTTTAGAGCTTTATTTATATTTATTTTGCAGACAGACCAATATATTTCAAATCCTAGCCACTGCTATCTCCAAAAAGGGTTATCATTCCAACCTTTTAATTGTGCTACAAAGCTGATGACTGCAGTTCTAAATTAAATGAATGGTGACTGAATTGCATAGAATAGCAAATTGCTTCTATCTTCAAGAGGTGATCTGGAAAGTTAGTAAGCAACCCTGTGAGGCCAAATGTATGCTGAATTGCCATGTTTTGTGTATTTAAAAGCAATTTAGAAATCAATTAAAATAGAGTACGCAGTCCCTTATGCTTTGTACAAAAGACAGTTCATGCTTTGGCAGAACATTTCCATTATTTGATGTAATGTTTCAGTAAAGGTAAAGGCAACAACATATATTTCCAGGATCATTTATTAAATTAGCAATAGCATAGAGATATGTTCTACATCAAATTGATACTGGTGAGATAGTTAACCTCAAATAATTTATTACAGAAGTCTGTACTCTCAGGAGTGTGAGTTAAGATCAAGAATGGGGTTAGAATGTATAACATATGAATTATATCACCAAGTGTCGAGGGTTAATACATAATAAAAGGAAAAGAACAAGTGCAAAGACATCAAGGGATCAACATGAGGAATGGTTTAACACAGTATGCCCTGTCCACCTTCCTCTTCCATTGTATGCTTGTTCTTCCCTCTGAGTCTGGCAGCCTTGGTAGGGGATTGTCCCAGTAATGACATTTTGCAGCTGCCACTATTACGCATTGCAGACAGCAAGCATATCTGGAGATTGCACATGGGTCCCTTGGGAGCTATTGCTGGCTTATCAGACAGAGCAAGTCTGATAAACTCCAACATACATCAAAGTAGTGACCCTCTAACTGTTCAGTGACCAGTACCATTCAGGCAGAAAATTAATTGAAGCCCATTTTATTATTAGTCACACCTTGTTCTGGAAAATCAAGATGGCTGTAAGCCATGCCTGACACCCCTCCCCAGCATGCTGCCCTGGGTCCAGGTCTCATCAGCCTACACCTAAATATGACCAGTACAGAATGGAACCTATATCATAGAAGGGTAACGAACATGACATGTTTTGGAAACCTGATCATGGATATACGCTCTATAAACTTTAACTGTCACTAGCAATCACTAACTTTTTTTGTATAGATTATACTTCTGAAGTCTCACTACTCAATTCTCTTCCATTTAGGACTTAAATAACTTTAGTTTCTGTTTATACAGCCATTGCCACACCTCCCTTGGCTGTAACTCCCACAGTCTGCATGAAAATGTGGTTTCAATTTCAACTTTATTTATTTTTACTTTCATTGTTTCCTAGTTACCCTTTTTTAGTATATTTTTCCCTGTTTTCATTTCCAATCAGATCTTAACTTACTTTAAAAATTGTATTTCCTGCTCTGTAAATTAAACACAAGAGGCTCCTGAAAGGTCTAGCAAGCTATTGGGAAGGAAAAATATTTTAAATTAAACAGAGTGTGCAATAAAGAAAGTATAAACATTAGAGCTCACTTTACACCAAGTGATTAGAAAAGATGTTCATATTGCATGCAGGAGGTGTGACTAGTGCTGCATAAACAAAGTGACTTAACCCCTTAACCCCTTAAGGACCAAACGTCTGGAATAAAAGGGAATCATGACATGTCACACATGTCATGTGTCATTAAGGGGTTAATGACAGGGAATTGAGCAGTGAGACTGCACGGGCATGATCTATACACAAAAACTACTTCAATAACCTAAAGTTGTTTTGGTGACTACAGTGTCCCTATAATACTGATTGCACTCAAGATGCAACTTATCAATGATCAATTTTCAATCCAGCTTGAAATTTTTTAATTAGATAACACACAGCGAGCAGTGTAAATCCATGGGGTTGTACCCACAGATTATCTTTACATTAACCAACTTAAATGAGCCCTTTAAGTGTATCTTATGTATTCCTGCTGATGCCACAGAGCAAATATGATATGATTATCAGTAGACCATTGTAACCTAGAAAAGTAATGGGATTATAAATTGTAATTCACATATGATATATGTAATGCTGCCATATGTAATTTGTGTTCCAAATCTTTTTTTTTCTTTTTACTTTAGATTAGTAGATATTGATTTGAGCTTGCATTGCTTTACATTTCGTTATGTGTGCAATAAATTGCAAGCTCAGATAAAGTCTCACTAACCCTAAATCAGAAAACACACAGAGTATCATGCACAATGCACATTGGTTTATTAATATCCACATTGGCAGAATGATGAGTCGTTTTTTCATTGAGTTGTTCAATAAAATACTCATGCAGATCATTTGGGATTTTAACAGAACGTGGAGAATCACATACCACCATTTGTTCATGACAGGTACAAGATGAAGATGGTCCTATTACAGAACAGGAGTGATTATTACATTTTATTGGGTGTGACCTCTATCCCTAGACTCCATTTGATATGTTTTACCCGTCAGACCTCATGAGTGTTTTTTTTTGTTTGTTTGCTTGTTTGTTTAGTACATTTTATTGCATTTTAAACTGTCTAGGTTATGGGTTATGTGTCCTCTTTTTATTCTTGTGTGTTTTCAAATAATTTATTCTGAAGATTTGTCTTGTGCAGATTGTAACTGCATTCAATTCCCAAATACAGTACATATTTATTTGAAAGTGATCTTTTAAACTTTTAATTTTGTTTACTTTGCCATATTATCATAAATAAAAAAGAACATTTATCTTTCTTTTTAATTTCTACAAGTTATATAAAAAACAAAACAAACACAAAACTTTGCTTAGTGTATAAACCCCATAAATGTCACTATGCGTACATTCATGCCAAAATATTTAGTAGATCAGAATGAGAGGCACCTGATTGGTAAAAATGTTTCTTACTCTGGCGTGTACTGTAGTGGTTGTGGTGCCAGGAGTGCCCTGGTGCACTCCCAGGGTAAATATTCCAACAGTTTTCAAATGGTTTGACAACTTACCTAGGATCTGTTAGGTAATGGCCTATAGGAGAGCTGTCATTTCCTGCATGTAACATGCAAGACATCTAGGCCAGCTCCATGACTAAGTGTCACCTGAGTGACCTCTGCTGGTCTAGCTCAGAACAGAAAGCTTCCCGATCTCTGGCAGGAGCTTACTAGCACCCGGTGGACCCAAGGCAAGTCATCAAACCACTAGTGGTTTGACAAATATTAAAGCCGTTTGGCCTGTAATTGTGGGAGGGGCTTTTTATTTAGTTACCTACTTAAGGGAGACCCCTGGATTCTCTCTCTGTTATGGTTTATATGGGAACATTTTGTTTACTTTTGTGCCTGCGCAAGCGCAATGAAAAACTAATACCCCATCCCCTTGTTAACAAGATACTCTTTGCAATTGGTCCAGCGTTTGAGGGAGGAAGATCATACTCACCTTCAAATTGCGACCCGTACGTGGATATCACTTCAGCTCTTGAGAAAGGCGGATCTACCGCCGGAACGCGCGTTGGGCTACCGATGCACATACTTTTGTTTTAAAAAAATCACTTTGTTTTGATAATGGCTGTTACATTGGTGTGACCTATCAGTATTGATAGACTTAGGATTATCTTTTAGTCTAGAGGGGTTGCCTCGAAGCAACAAGGGGGAGGTACAGCTAGCTACAGCATGGTTATCAGCATTTAAGCACTTTATTTACGTTCTGTCTTGCTGACTGCCCTTTCCCGGGCTTGTGATAGTTTGTTTGTTAACCTCCACTGACAATCAACATTTGAGATCTGTAGTACTATAAGGGATTTGACACAGTTAACTTGGAGACTGAGGTTTTTGAGTAACCGAGCATCTAATGTAGTACTGTAGTACTGTAGTAAGGTCTTTCCTGAAACAGATCTCGGTGGGGCTGACTTATCTCTACCAGCATTTGCTTTGACTACATGGCATCTACCCTTACCTAGACATGCATCCTGAACTCACGAGTCACTATATGTTATGAGATTGTCTGCTGGTACTAGACACTTGACCAATTTCTCTGTATATATATATATATATATATATATATATATATATATATATATATATATATATATATATATATATATATATATATATATAAATATAGGTGTCCCCTCCAATCACGAGACAAGACCACGTGTTGAGGGTCAAGAAGAACTCAGGTTTAATGGCACACACTCTGCTTTTATGCAATTCTCCCCTGCAAGGGAGACGCCCACAGACAATTATACATTACCCAATCACACAATGGTTACATCCCACAGATTCCCTCCCCTTAGCCTGAGAAGTAACCCAATTATCCGTACAGTTTAAAACATACTTTTTACCCAACTTTCATAACTCTAAAACCATACATTCAATATTAATAAATTACATATTATTAATCAGCACATTCCAAATACAAACATACCCAAAAATCATTCGAATCCGTTTAGCCGTTCGGGAGATAGGCATAAGTCACTTTTGGCCGACCGCAAGCACATTTTCATGCCCAAAACAGTTCCATGAATTTGGGCTGTGCGGTCGGTCTATTTTACACTGAGAAAATGACTAAGTCCCATTCAAACGAGCATTCGAATCTTCGAACGGGACTTAGTCTCCAGCCACGGTGTCGAAGTAACGTAGAAGGTATGGGCCAGCGGTGTTCGTGCAATTGGGTAGCCGAAAACAGTTCCATAGATTTGGCTGCACACACCACTGACCGCGAATAAGTTAAAATGGCCGCCGCCACATGTTTGTTTGTCGAATGGCGGCCACTTCGACGACTTCGGCACTTCGACTGCATCCGAAGTGCCAGTTTAAAAGTTGCAACACTGCTCCAAAGTAATTAAAGGGCCAGGAACAGCATTATAAAAATCAATTATGCCCAAATACAGTTCTTAAAGAGCAATACCTCCCAGGGCCATAGTCGCAGGGCAAGACGCTAGCAATCAGTCCTCTCCAGTGCCCAGTGGCAAATGACAGTTTGTCACAAAAACCTTTCACTTCATGATTTTGATACACAATTTTTGTAGTTTTTGTTTGTGTTTATCATTGAATTTCTACCTTGAGGTATCTCTCTATGGCTGGTCGTTCTCCTTATTTTTACAGGTTAACCATCCTCATTTTTTATTTTGTAATTTAAAGGTTAAGCCCTATCTACCTCTGTAATCCCCCTTAAACTCATGGGATAGGTTTGTTCCCTATCCTTGTGTAGTTTTCTTACTTTTTTCATAATGATTACTTATCTTAATAAGAAATGGCTGCATGGACTTAGCCTTTTAAACACATTATATAAAAGTACCGTATATACTCGAGTATAAGCCGACCCGAATATAAGCCGAGGCCCCCTAATTTTACCCCAAAAAACTGGGAAAACGTATTGACTCGAGTATAAGACTAGGGTGAGAAATGCAGCAGCTACTGGTAAATTTCTAAATAAAATTAGATCCTAAAAAAAAATATATTTGAATATTTATTTTACAGTGTGTGTATGAATGCAGTGTGTGTGTATGAATGCAGCATGTGTGTATGAATGCAGCGTGTGTGTATGAATGCAGCGTGTGTGTATGAGTGCAGCGTGTGTATGAATGCAGTGTGTGTATGAGTGCAGTGTCTGTATGAGTGCAGTGTGTGTATGAGTGCAGTGTGTGTGTATGAGTGCAGCGTGTGTGTATGAGTGCAGTGTGTGCGTATTAATTCAGTGTGTGTATGAGTGCAGTGTGTGTGTATGAGTGCAGTGTGTGTGTATGAGTGCAGTGTGTGTGTATGAGTGCAGTGTGTGTGTGTATGAATGCAGTGTGTGTATGAGTGCAGTGTGTGTATGACTGCAGTGTGTGTATATGAGTGCAGTGTGTGTATATGAGTGCAGTGTGTGTGTATGAGTGCAGTGTGTGTGTATGAGTGCAGCGTGTGTGTATGAGTGCAGCGTGTGTATATGAGTGCAGCGTGTGTATATGAGTGCAGTGTGTGTATATGAGTGCAGTGTGTGTGTATGAATGCAGTGTGTGTATATGAGTGCAGTGTGTGTGTATGAGTGCAGTGTCTGTATGAATGCAGTGTGTCTGTAGGAGTGCAGTGTGTGTCTGTAGGAGTGCAGTGTGTGTGTGTATGAATGCAGTGTGTGTGTGTATGAATGCAGTGTGTGTGTATGAGTGCAGTGTGTGTGTATGAATGCAGCGTGTGTGTATGAATGCAGCGTGTGTGTATGAGTGCAGTGTAAATTGCCATAATACAGACTATTGACTCGAGTATAAGCAGAGTTGGGGTTTTTCAGCACAAAAAATGTGCTGAAAAACTCGGCTTATACTCGAGTATATACGGTACTTGAATTAGTCACCTAGAGAAGCTTTCTCTTACCATGGGTAATGGCCTCTTCTCTGTCTTCAGGACTGTGGTATTTGGGCAGACTTTATATACACAGGATATCCGTTAGCAGCACTCTTTAAAATTCATCATTAGACATACAGGGAGTGCAGAATTATTAGGCAAGTTGTATTTTTGAGGATTAATTTTATTATTGAACAACAACCATGTTCTCAATTAACCCAAAAAACTCATTAATATCAAAGCTGAATATTTTTGGAAGTAGTTTTTAGTTTTAGCTATTTTAGGGGGATATCTGTGTGTGCAGGTGACTATTACTGTGCATAATTATTAGGCAACTTAACAAAAAACAAATATATACCCATTTCAATTATTTATTTTTACCAGTGAAACCAATATAACATCTCAACATTCACAAATATAAATTTCGGACATTCAAAAACAAAACAAAAACAAATCAGTGACCAATATAGCCACCTTTCTTTGCAAGGACACTCAAAAGCCTGTCATCCATGGATTCTGTCAGTGTTTTGATCTGTTCACCATCAACATTGCGTGCAGCAGCAACCACAGCCTCCCAGACACTGTTCAGAGAGGTGTACTGTTTTCCCTCCTTGTAAATCTCACATTTGATGATGGACCACAGGTTCTCAATGGGGTTCAGATCAGGTGAACAAGGAGGCCATGTCATTAGATTTTCTTCTTTTATACCCTTTCTTGCCAGCCACGCTGTGGAGTACTTGGACGCGTGTGATGGAGCATTGTCCTGCATGAAAATCATGTTTTTCTTGAAGGATGCAGACTTCTTCCTGTACCACTGCTTGAAGAAGGTGTCTTCCAGAAACTGGGAGTTGAGCTTGACTCCATCCTCAACCCGAAAAGGCCCCACAAGCTCATCTTTGATGATACCAGCCCAAACCAGTACTCCACCTCCACCTTGCTGGCGTCTGAGTCGGACTGGAGCTCTCTGCCCTTTACCAATCCATCCATCTGGCCCATCAAGACTCACTCTCATTTCATCAGTCCATAAAACCTTAGAAAAATCAGTCTTGAGATATTTCTTGGCCCAGTCTTGACGTTTCAGCTTGTGTGTCTTGTTCAGTGATGGTCGTCTTTCAGCCTTTCTTACCTTGGCCATGTCTCTGAGTATTGCACACCTTGTGCTTTCGGGCACTCCAGTGATGTTGCAGCTCTGAAATATGGCCAAACTGGTGGCAAGTGGCATCTTGGCAGCTGCACGCTTGACTTTTCTCAGTTCATGGGCAGTTATTTTGCGCCTTGGTTTCTCCACACGCTTCTTGCGACCCTGTTGACTATTTTGAATGAAAATCTTGATTGTTCGATGATCACGCTTCAGAAGCTTTGCAATTTTAAGAGTGCTGCATCCCTCTGCAAGATATCTCACTATTTTTGACTTTTCTGAGCCTGTCAAGTCCTTCTTTTGACCCATTTTGCCAAAGGAAAGGAAGTTGCCTAATAATTATGCACACCTGATATAGGGTGTTGATGTCATTAGACCACACCCCTTCTCATTACAGAGATGCACATCACCTAATATGCTTAATTGGTAGTAGGCTTTCGAGCCTATACAGCTTGGAGTAAGACAACATGCATAAAGAGGATGATGTGGTCAAAATACTCATTTGCCTAATAATTCTGCACACAGTGTATAAACCTACCTAAATTCTCACTAAAAACCTCCTAAATGTGACCTATTTGTTAGAAGGAAGCCCATTGTAAAAAACTGGAAGGAGCTGAAATAATAGAAATCCAGGTACTAGTTTTCAAATTACTAATGTATTAAACATACTAACCAGTCATAGAAACAAATACACAGCTTCACTCCTGTATTTCAATGATAAATGGGGATTTGAACAACTGACAGCCTAAACTGTTTACACTATAGGCTTCCATGCACACCTGCACTTCCTGCCATTCATCATCACCAGTGGGGGAAGGTTTAAAACAGACCATGGACATGGTGGTTACATAAACGAGGCACATCCTAGTAGTGACCTAATGGAAGTGCGGTTTATTGGATCTTCAGGGAACAATGGATTAGCCATAGCTTGGCCTCATGTATCTAGTGAATCGCTCTCATTCTCATTCAGACCAACCCCCCATCACCAAAAGGGGCTACCCAGGCTGCCAACTCTTACATATGTGCTGGTTGCTGGGTCTTTAGAGATTTGAACGCTGTTGGAGAAAGTCTCACTGTGCATCTGACTTTCTCCACTATAAATTTTTGCTGAGCTCATACAGCTTGGCTCTTTCCTCTGCAAAAGTTAATTACTTCAATACCCTCATAACCACACTCTCCCGCGAACCCAAACGACTATTTCACACATTTAACTCTCTTCTTCGCCCTGCTCTTCCTCTTCCACCTACTAACTTGACCGCCTCAGACTTTGCAACTCACTTCACTGACAAGATCTCTACAATCAGAGAAGAGATCTCTCATCTTTCTTCTTCCCCTTACAATACTTCCCCTAACTTCACTCCCTCTGCTGTTCTTTGTTCATTCGCACCCGCTACATCGGAAGAGGTTTCTGCTCTGCTCCAATCCTCCCGCCCCACCACCTGCTCCCTAGATCCAATTCCCTCGCATCTCATCCGTACTCTGTCTTCTTCTCTTTCTCCACCTCTCACTAAAATTCTCAATCTCTCTCTCTCCTCTGGTATATTTCCATCGCCCTTCAAACATGCAACTGTAATCTCAATTCTAAAGAAGCCCAATCTTTACCATAACTCCCCATCCAACTATCGTACTATCTCGCTACTGCCTTTTGCATCCAAGATCCTTGAAAGAATTGTGTATGCGAGATTGACAGACTTCCTCAAGTCCAACTCTCTGTAAGACCTGCTTCAGTCTGGTTTCCGCGCTAAGAACTCTGTGGAAACGGCACTGACCAAAGTATCCAATGATCTACTCGCTGCAAAACCTCGTGGTCACTACTCTATCCTAATTCTCCTTGACCTGTCTGTGGCTTTTGACACTGTTAATCATCAACAGCTTCTTCTCATCCTCCGCAATATCGGTCTACAAGATATTGCTCTATCCTTGTGCTTCTCCTACCTCTCCCAGCGCTCTTTCAGTGTTTCTTTCTCTGGCTCTTCTTCTTCTCCCCAACCCCTCTCTGTTGGTGTCCCCCAAGGTTCAGTCCTTGGTCCCCTACTGTTCTCCATCTATACTGCCTCCCTTGGTAAACTCATTAGCTCCTTTGGCTTCCATTAACATTTCTATGCGGATGACATGCAAATCTACCTGTCCTCTCCTGATCTCTCCCTGTCCCTCTTGACAAGTGTCTCTGACTGCCTCTCTGCTGTTTCTAACTGGATGGCTGCCCACTTCCTTAAACTAAACTTGACCAAAACTGAAATTCTGGTCTTTCCTCCCTCAAGTGTTGTTACTCGTGTGTCTGTCTCCCTCCAAGTCAACGGTGCTACCATCAGCTCCACCACGCAGGCTCGCAGCCTAGGTGTTCTCTTTGACTCCGACCTCTCCTTCAAGCCTCATGTTCAATCTATCGCCAAATCCTGTCATTTCCGTCTCAAAAACATTGCGCGCATCCACCCCTACTTAACGCCAGATGCGACCAAGGTGTTGGTCCATTCCACTGTCCTTTCACGCCTTGACTACTGTAATATGCTTCTCAGTGGCCTTACATGCTCCCAACTTGCGCCGTTACAGTCCATAATGAATGCAGCGGCGAGGCTCATCTTCCTGTCCGCCCCCACCTCCCATGCCTCACCCTTCTGTCAGTCCCTACATTGGCTTCCTATAAAATATAGAGCTCAATTTAAAATTCTGGTTCTTGCTTTCAAATCTCTACATAATGCTGCTCCCACCTATCTATCCTCCCTTATACACAAGTATATCCCGTCTAGGCCCTTACGATCTTCTGAAGACTTACGTCTATATTCTGTCCATACTTCCACCTCTGATGCTCGCCTTCAAGATTTCTCGAGGGCTGCACCATTTCCCTCCTCCGTTAAATGCTCACCCAGTCTCCACTCTTTCAAAAAATCATTAAAAACCCACATAAAAGCGTATCAATTAAACTGTTAATAGCTCCCAACTGATTCCTCTTCTGCAACTGTCACTAGTCTAATACTATCCTTACCTTTTTGTGTCATTTTACCCCACTCCCTCTAGCATGTAAGCTCATTGAGCAGGGCCCTCAACCCCTCTGTTCCTGTGTGTCCAACTTGTCTGGTTACAACTACATGTCTATTCGTCCCCCCATTGTAATGCGGTGCAGAATTTGACGGCGCTCTATAAATATCATAATAATAATAATAATAATAATAATAATAATAATAATAATAATAATAATAATTCGAGGCTGAACCCTTGCTGGACCTATGAAAATATTTGCCTGGTGATAATAAAATAAAAATCTAGGCCTGTTTAAGCAGACTTCCAGACTTCCAAGCTGCTGTGAAGGAAAGAAAAAAAGACTGATGGAATGGCCAACCCCCAGAGCCAATAAGGACGGGGAGCATCACTGCTGCCCTGAGGGGTTGGCACAGCAACACAAAGGATACAGTTGGTTTTCAGTTGAAAGCAGGGAATTCTGGGAAAATTTACCAGACTACTGGTGAACAATGCTGAGGGATCCTGCCAGTGTCTTTCCTCTGGTAATCCCTGTAAAAATCACCTTATTAAATTGAGTTTCCATCCCTGAGGGAACCTGGCAGTGCTGTTTCTATTAAAAAAAAAAAAAAAAGAGAGAAATTACTTTTACCTTCTACTTAGAGTACAGGATGGCCCACACCTCTGCTGTATCTCAGAGGCCCTGCTTACCCTATAGCAGGCCTTCCAGAGGACTAATGGGGCTGAATCCTTCAACTCGCTGCTCCACAGTGTCCAAAGCGTGCAGGCGGCTTAGGAGGGGCCGGCGCAGGAGGTGAAGTCCAGGAGTGGACATCTGGCCTGCCATTCCAGACCGCATTGCAGACTGTCCCTTAGTCCAGTGCGGACGTGCAGGATCGGAGTATCGCCAGAGGGTCTGGGGCTGAGTGAGGCTGGCTCCAGGTGGCAGGATGGGGCATCGCGAGGCTGAGGAATGGCAGCAGGTGCTGTGGAGGTCGAGGTGGCTGGGCTGGGCCTGGGTGACAAGATGGCGGTACCCAAGATGGCGCCAAAGGCGAGGTGAGGTCCTGCAGTTCTCACCCTTCTCTTCCGGTGGCTGCAGAAGTGACGTTGGCAGACATCACAGGCATAGCAACCAAAAGGATACAGTTGGTTTTAAAGTTGAAAGCAGGGGATTCTGGGAAAAATTACCAGACTACTGGTGAACAACCCACCCTCCCCAACTGTTGTGTTCTGGAATTATTATTTTGTGTTGTGTTTTCTTTGTTTTTAATTTTGTCACAGGGGAGTCACAGCCTGAATTTGGCTGATGACAAAGAACAGGCTGAAGAGGCTCTGGAAGATGTTTAAAGTGTACCTGTCTGCTGGGTAAAACCAGCAGCTGACAGTATTTGGTTATGCTGGTTTAAATAAAGCTATGGCCATTGCTTTTACCCACTTAACATGGTGTTGTGCTACTTATTGGGAATGGAAGGGTAATGGGATTTAGTGATTGAAGGAGTCAGCAGTCAAAGGGGTGGATCTATTTATACCAATTTTAGAGTTCTATTTACTATCCTTTCTGCTGTGAGGGGAAGAGCTAACCCATGAGTAAATGCTGCAATGTTTGGTCAAGAAACATCCTTGCTTTAATATAATTTATAATTTATATTTTCTAAACCATTAGAGTGTTATTGTCTTATAATTGTGTGTTCTTTATGTATTATGCATTGTATATTCAAATCTATTTTTAATGGGAGGTTATAACCATTCTCACAGAATCAATACGAATCTACACTACTGTGTACTTTTGTATTATTTACCAAAATAATGTTTGAATTATACTTTCCATTTGTTTAAATATTTCACAGTTCTTGGTATATTAATTAACTATGTTGTACTTAAGAAATATATTGTCAGCACAATATCCTTAAATGTATGCAACTCACCAAACACTGTATCTTCATGTTTGTAAAATTAGACAGTAAACCTATCCAGTCGAATCTGTCCATCAATTATTCCTTGCTTAATAAATTCTTTAATTACATTAAATAAATAATTTATTGAAGCTCACTAAAGGGGCACTATTTTAAATTATTTAGCATTTGTAACAGACTTTATTGCAGATTATACTAACACAGATTTTTGCAGTTAATTAGCAGTGGATATTAATTTTCCCGTTAATGTAACATTTGCCTATTATTTGTAAACAATTAGGCATCTTTCATCATTTCATTACATAAAAAGGGTATTTAATGTTTGATAAGCATCAATACTTGGATTGCATATTTAAAACTGAAGCAATGGCTTGCTTTCTAAAAGATAATGATTTTATAGAACATAGACAGCTGGCTTTAATATTGTAATAGTGCAGTGAAAACTAAGCTACTAAAAAAAAACTCAGCAAATATATAAATAAAAAGCTACTGAAAAAGTGATTCAAATATTACAAAACAGCAAGTGCTAGTCTGTAAATTTGAAAGAAATCTAATATCTTTGTTCATTAGAATGGTTATTACATGTTTAAAGCAATAGCACACTAAAGCTCTTTTTACTGCAAACATTTGGTAAATAGAGATCAGTTATTTGATAAGTAAACAAAACAAAACTAACTCTGCAATTTACGACACATGTGTACTCTGAGAAATAATTATCTCCAACAAAAATGTTGTAAAAATAAGTATCAACTAACTCAGAAAGCTTCCATTAGATTTTCCATACAGGGAACAAATTACAAGCTACTGACCCTTTGGTACCACACCCCTTAAGCTCATACACAGATTCGAATATGAGATCCCTGATCCATGTCCTCTGTCGGCAGAGGTGTGCTCAACCAATGGATAGCTAAGGTTGAGGATATACAACAAATGGAAGCCTCTATACAAAACAGGACTGAAAAATTACACACAACATGGCTCTACTGGTTAGACTTCATATCAAAGCTATAAAATCTGAGCTATGCCCCCACCAATAGTTAGAGGGGTGTCACCTAATAACTCCCCAGCCTCCTCCACTACTTATCCATCCCTCCTAAAACAATGCTTGTCGTAATTATGTTATCCACATAAGTAGTCCGTTTGGGAAAACATCTGAACTTCACTTTTAAACTCTGCTATTAAAATGAATTTTAACCCCTTAAGGACCGGACTGTTTTTGCGATGTTGTACATTTGCGACCAGGCATCTTTTTGACACTTTTGTGGTGTTTGTGTTTAGCTGTAGTTTTCCGCTCTCTCATTTACTGTTCCCATACAAATTATATATATTTTTTCAGGACAAAAGGGGCTTTCTTTACATACCATTATTTATATAATCTCATGTCATTTAATTTAAAAAAAAAAAGAAAAAATATGATGAAAAATTGAAAAAAATACATGTTTTTTGACTTTTATGTGAAAAATCTTTTACTCATCTACAAAAGCGAATGAAAAAAACTGCTAAATAGATTCAAAATGTTGTCCTGAGTTTAAAAATACCCAGTGTTTACATGCTTTTTGCTATTTTTTTGCATGTTATAGGGCTATAAGTACAAGTAGGATATTGCGGTTTCAAAACATACATTTTTAAAATGTATCAATAGTGACATTGTAACACTATTATCTGTCATAAATCTCTGAATACCACCCCACATGTACATATTTTTTTTAAAGTAGACAACCCAAGGTATTCAATATGGGGTATGTCCAGACTTTTTTAGTAGCCACTTAGTCGCAAACACTGGCCAAAGTTAGCGTTGATATTTGTTTGTGTGTGAAAAAAGTAAAAAACTAAATTGAACGCTAATTTTGGCCAGTGTTTGTGACTAAGTGGCTACTAAAAAAGACTGGACATACACCATTTGCAATACCTTGGGTTGTCTTCTTTTGCAAATGGTATGCCATCATGGGGGTAATTCTCATTCCTCAGCTACCATAAGCTCTCAAAGGCAACGTAACCAACCTGGCCGTTTTCAATGTAAAAATATTTGACCCATATATTTGACCCTGTAACTTTCAAAAACGCTATAAAACCTGTACATGGGGGTACTGTTATACTCAGGAGACTTTGCTGAACACAAATATTAGTGTTTCAAAACTGGAAAATGTATCACAACAATTATATCATCAGTAAAAGTGCTGTTTGTGTGTGAAAAATTAAAAAAGTCACTTTCACTGACAATATCATCGCTGTGATAGGATTTACTGTTTTGAATCACTAATATTTGTGTTCAGCGAAGTCTCCCGAGTAAAACAGTACCCCCCATGTACAGGTTTTAGGGTGTCGTAGAACGTTACAGGGTTAAATACAGTGCTAACAAATTAAATTATCTGGACTTTCGACCTGGGTTGGCAGGCAGGTCCCTTAAATTGCAATCAATAAAATTACTTAATTATGTAAAAATATTACATAAATACACATGTAGAATTTAAATATATATGCATTTTTATATATTTGAAGTCTTCGTGTATATTTATATAATTATTTATGTAATTTTGTATATGGACATATGTATATTTCGTATTCTTTTTATTTATTTATATATACATATATATACAATTTCATTCTATGTGTATTTTGATATAAATATATATATATATATATATATATATATATATATATATATATATTAATATCAAAATACAGTTAGAATAAAATGTCATTTTGAAATTTTTAAAAATTTTTATTTTTATTATTATTTTTTATTTTTTTTATTTAATTTAAATTACTTATTATTTGTATTTTATAATATATATATATATACAATATATATAGTTATTATATATTATATATATATACACATGTGTAATTTAATTATAAGTGTATTTTTATATTAATATATGTTCATATTAATATAAAAATACACTTAGTATGACATTATATATATGATATATAGACACATATATAATTATTATTTTTATTTAGTAACTTTAACTTTAATTTTTTTTTGGATTTTACACATGCAGGGAGACTGCCTGTCAGCACAGACAGTCCCCCTGCAGGCAGACACATGGACACCTATTGTGACCATGTGGTCGCCCTGTTGGGCGATCACATGGCCACAGGGGTCCTAATCCGCCATGGGGAGACTGCCTGGGCTGCAGGCAGTCTCCCCACACCGGGACCAACGCCGATCGCCGCCGGGGGAACGACGGCGATCGGGTAAGTAACTAAGACTGCTAGGACGGTTCAGGACCGTCAGCGGTCGTCAAGGCAAAAATGCCGATGACGGTCCTGAACCGTCCTCGGTCCTAAAGGGGTTAAAAAAATAATTGAAAAAATAACAAATGTAAGTATGTTGCCTCTGTGGAATTAAAAGATGTGGAAGAAAATAATACCTCTGCAGTTAAATGGACACTCTACTGCCCAAATACAAAATAAACATAAATCACTGTTTAGTAGTAGTTTTCCCACAAATGAAACTTGCATGCATTTAATTATGCATTTTTTTTCATTGGAGTTATATAAAAAAAAACAGCTTGCAAAAACTGCAAATCTCTTACCTATTGCCTTTGCAAGCCCTCCTATTCTAACCCCACCTAGTCTTTCTGTGGCTGTCCAATTAAAGACTAGACATGTACAATTCGTTTCGGGCAATTCGGACATTCGGGTACTTATAAAGCCTTGCCCCTCCCTGCAGTTAGGCTCAGAGCACTCTGATTGGTGGGTTTAAGCCATCCAATCAGAGTGCTCTGACAGGTAAATGAAGAGACTGACAGGTAAGTCTCTACATTTACCTGTCACAGCACTCTGATTGGTTGGTTTGAAATCCACCAATCAGAGGGCTCTGTGTCATTTTACACAACGTGGGAAAGCTCTTTGGAATTTTCTCACGCTGCGTAATTTGACTCATATCTCTCTGATTGATGGATCCGTACAGTAAAATAAGGGGGGGGGGGGACCTAAAGTCCTCCCCCTGGACCCCACCCCTGAGCGGTGGGTGGGGGCCCTAAATACTAAAAGGGGGGGGGGGCTAATTTCCTCCACCCTGGCGCCGAGCCATCCATGGGTGAAGATGGATTATTATTTTTTGCGCTCGTTTTTTTTTTTTTTTTTTAATTGTGTCGGTTATTATGGATTTTTTTATTTGCCCTTTTTTGTGGCTCAAAAAGAAGATTTTAGAAGAAAGAAAACATCGAATGGTAAGTTTTTTTTTTTACAGGTACTTAGTTAGATCCCCCCTCATTATTTTTAGGGTGAGGGGATAGGTAGGGGGTTATTTTTTGGGGGGGAGGGGGTGACTAGGGGTTTGGGGACCCCTAGTCACCTGGGGGGGTAAAAAAATGTTTAGGGCCACCACCCGCCGCTCAGGTGTGGCGGCTGGGGGGTGAGGAAAATAGGTCCCCCCTTTTGGTATTTAGGGCCCACACCCGCCACTCAGGGGGGGGCATGGGGAGGATATTAGGTCCCCCCTTATTAGTATTTAGGGCCCCCACCCACCGCTTAGGGGTGGGGGCCAGGGGGGGAACATTAGGTCACCCCCCTTATTAGTATTTAGGGCACCCACCCGCTGCTCAGGGGTGGGGTTCAGGGGGGATGACATTAGGTCCCCCCCTTATTATAATTTAGGGCCCCCACCCACCGCTCAGGGGTGGGGGCCAGGGGGGAGGACATTAGGTTACCCCCTTATTAGTATTTAGGGCCCCCACCCGCCGCTCAGGGGTGGAAGCCAGGGGGGTGAGGAAAATAGGTCCCCTTTTGGTATTTAGGGCCCCCACCCACCACTCAAGGGGGCCAGGGGGGGACATTAGGTCACCCCCCTTATTAGTATTAAGGGCTCCCACCCACCACTCAGGGGTGGAGGCCAGGGGGAGGACGTTAGGTCCCCCCACCTTATTTTACTGTAGGGCACCCACCCACTGCTCAGGGGTGTGGGGGTCAGGGGGAGGACATTAGGTTCACCCCCTTATTAGTATTTAGGGCCCCCACCACTCAGGGGTGGGGGCCAGGGGGAGGACATTAGTATTTTTATTATTAGTATTTAGTATTTATGGCTCCCATCCGCCGCTCAGAGGTCGGGGCCAGGGGGGAGGACATTAGGTCACCCCCCTTATAAGTATTTAGGGCCCCCACCCGCTGCTCAGGGGTGGAAGCCAGGGGGAGGACATTAGGTCCCCCCCTAATTAGTATTTAGGGTCCCCACCCACCGCTCAGGGGTGGGGGCCAGGGGGAGGACATTAGGTCTCCCCTTTATTAGTATTTAGGGCCCCCACCCACCTCTCAGGGGTGGGGGCCAGGGGGGAGGACATTAGGTCCCCCCTTATTTTACTGTAAGGCCCCCACCCGCCGCTCACTGTTTACTAGGCATGCCCCTACTCACGGTATAGCGAGTAGGGGCAAAATTTACTAATACTAAGTAATTTTTACTTAGTATTAGTAAATTTGGCTGAAAGACCAATTTAGGTCTTTCAGTCTTTTGGTAGATAACTCCCTAATACCGTGGGAATTAGGGAGTTATCTACTAAGCGGCTGCAAAAGAAGTCCCAAAATTCCAAAATGCCGAAGTTCCAAAATTCCGAAGTTCCGAAGTGTCGAAGTGTCGAAGAACCGAAGTTGACAAATTTCCGAAGTGTCGAAGTGTCGAAGTGCCAAAGTTCCAAAGTTGCCGAAGTTCCGAAGTGTTGAAGTGCCGAATTCCCGAAGTCCGGAATTGCGAAAGTCCCGAATTTCAGAATGCCGAACCGAAAATTTTCCCCATGCACATGCCTATTAAAGACTTCCCAATGCAGCTGAATGAGAAGTCTTTGCAAGGCAGGTGCTCCGGGCAATTACTGTCTCTGCAACTGAGCTAACCAAACCAGAAAGTAACAGGACATGCTTGAAAAGTCAGAGAGGCTGTAACCGGTATAAGTGATAAAAGTGTAAGTTTTTGTTGAAATCTGCACTTTTTGCAAATGAAAATAATAGAACACACTCTTCACACATAAAGCTTTTCAGCAAGGAGATTATTATTACTATTATTATTATTATTGCCATGTATATAGTGGCAACAGATTCCGTAGCACTTTACAATATTATGAGAGGAGGGATTTTACTATAAATAGGACGATCACAAGACAACTTACAGGAAAGATAGGTTGAAGAGGACCCGGCTCAAGTGAGCTTACAGCCTATAGGAAGAGGGATATCAAACACATTAGGACAGGAAATACCAATCAAATAAGGTGGGAGTGAAGCAGAGCTGGAGGAGAGAGTAGAGTGCTGCCCTTTAGGAGAGAGAAAGAGACATGTTTGTAAGGTAGAGGTTACTCTGGGAGGCCATAAGCTTTCCTGAAGAGATGGGTTTTAAGGCACTTCTTAAATGATTAAAGACTAGGGAAGAGTCTGATGATGGTAGGCAGGCTATTCCATAGGAAGGGAGCAACCCGCGAGAAGTCCTGCAAGCGTGAGTTGACCTTACAGGTGCAAGCAACAGACAGGAGAAGGTCATGTATGACAGCTGGTCATGCAGAAATGTTTGGACTGTACTTCAGCAGTGATGCCCTGATATCATCAGGTCCAGCAGCTCCATTAGTCCAAGTGCTGCTGTCTGCCTTCTTGCTCTAAATTAAAAAAGGAGGAGGCGGTAACAGTGATTTCGATGAGTGCATAGCAGCTGGTAATGGAAGATATTGGATGATTCATTCTTCATAATTAATATTTAATAGATACAAAGCAGTTTGAGAGGATGGGGGAGGAACTAGTCATGAGGTCTTCAGACAGAAATTACTATTCCAGTGTTTAAATACCTCCATTCTAAGTTTGCTTTAAAGGACCACTCTAGGCACCCAGACCACTTCAGCTTAATGAAGTGGTCTGGGTGCCAGGTCCAGCTAGGGTTAACCCATTTTTTTAAAAACATAGCAGTTTCAGATTGTAAATGCTTTCCTATGAGACCGGTTGAATGCGCGCGCAGCTCTTGCCGCACATGCGCATTCAGCCGGATGGGAGGAGAGGAGGAGGATTGGAGGAGAAGAGCTCCCCGCCCGGCGCTGAAGAAAGGTATGTTTTAACCCCTTTCCTCTCCCCAGAGCCCGGCGGGAGGGGGTCCCAGAGGGTGGGGGCACCCTCAGGGCACTATAGTGTCAGGAAAACGAGTATGTTTTCCTGGCACTATAGTGGTCCCTTAAGTATCACTTCACTAGCCTGTTGCTTATCCCTCACATTAACCATTTACTCAAACCTATTAATAACCCTTTATCCAACCCTCTCTAGAATCTTGTCTATACCCAGCTACTTTACATTGAAACAAGCTACACAGCCAGCCACACTCTAATTTCTCCAACTTCTCTTCATACCTGGCTAATCTCTAACTTCTACCTACCTACTAACTTCTGCCAGCCTCACATATCTATCCTTCTTCCAGACTCTAGAGTGTCTGAATGTATGATTATGTTTGAGTATCTAAGAAGGTGCTTGGGAGGGTACTTGCTTGCCTGGGTACTTGCAGGAGCATTCACCTGCCCAATCATATTGCGACAGTCAAACTTTATCAGACATCTGTGACTGTCATAAATGTCATAAAATAATATTTAGACGGGTGCAAAAAAATTTGGTTTGTTTAAATTAATTTATCTGAAATAACATTTTGGTTCAGACAAGTCAAGTTATGTCCATTTGGCATTTCAATTTGGACTTATATAGTGTATGTGATTATTTTGGTAAAAACAAATCAGGTAAATTAAAATGGCACAAAAATGCACATATTAGTGTACAGAATGTTTGCTCCATTTGGTTCCACATCTTGATTGGAGAGGAGATGGAGTCCAAATCATTAGATAGACCTCGTGAAAAACAAAGCTTTTTATTTGCCAATAAAATACTTTTTCTCCATTCCCTCACACTTTTTTGGCTTAATAGATGAAACCCTGAACACAAAACAAATTAAATTATTCATCCACAGACACACACACGGACAGAAATACTGACACACACTCTCAATGACAGACACACAATCTCACTGATTTGAAACACTCACTGACAGACACTCACTGATAGACAGACACACTCACTGAAAGACACACACACACACTGACAGACACACTTATATATTTACACATTCTTGTACATACACTCAGTTGTTGTTTTATTTAATTTTTTTAGGCCGTCCAGCCTCCCTGACTTTACAGGAGCTGGTTTGGGTCCTCTCCCTGAACTTCAGTGGGAATCTTCTCTCTGTGGTCCAGTGGGGATTTTCTTCCTGGGCTCCAGTGTGGATTTTCTCCCTGGGCTCCAGTGTGGATTTTCTCCCTGGGCTCCAGTAGGGAATTTCTCCCTTGGGTCCAGTAGGGTTGGAGTACCTGTAGTTTTCCAGTTTCTCTCTACTCTCTTGCATGCCCTCTGTAGTGATGCTAGGACTGGAGTGACATCATATTCCAGCTCCCGGCATCACCACAGAAGGCACGCGAGAGAGCAAAGATTAACTAAAAACACATCATTAGCTCTCCCACAATACCCCCAACACCTGCCTTCTCCCTCTCTAGTATATATCCGCAGAGTAGGTACCTGCCATCTGGGGTAAGCAGGTACCGACTCTGCATTACTGAATAAGGGTCTGCTTTAGGGGTGCCCGTAGGTGGCCAGCCAGCCACCTCCTGGGCCCTCTATGTCAGGCCATTGACCCGCTCCTCTCATCACCTTCTGTAGGGTGCCAAAAGGAGCCTTGTGCAAATTTGGACCATGTGTGTGCTTCCTCAAAAATGTGTGCGTGTGCGCACAAGTGTATACCTTACAGGGAACAGTGAGCCCTATGTAAAACTGCAAGTGCATTGCCTCCATAATAAAACCGACTGGCTAAGTAAAACATGTGAGTAAAGTGTTGGCTTTTTGTGCGTTACAAAGAGTTTATAAAATTTTCGAGAAGAGAAAAGAGGGGGAAGAAGTGAGGGCAGATCAGGAAACAAAAAGAGGAATGGGGCAGGACATCACTGTTTTTTTCGTGTAAAATACTACATAATTGGATGTTAATGCTATTCTGTAATAGTCTGCTATCATTCTATATGACATATTTTCAAATCAATATTTTTTCCTGCAAATATAGCTTGCCTTTCCTGTTAACATTTAAAAGTTTCATACAGTTAGTAAGTGCTAAATTATATTTATTATATTCTTGTTTCAATATATGCATAAGTGTGTTGTTTTGTATTGTAAACGTCTCCGATATTTAAATTAAAATGAAAGAAATCTGCTAAAGTGCTTTCTAAATAAATATTTATATATTTTACATCAAAAAACTGCTTAAACGTGTACTTACAATTTGCATTAAATTGCAATTTTAAGGCTTTTATCGCATATAAAAACAAGCTTTCATAACCCACCCTAAAACAACAAATATAATACTGTTTAGTAAGAAATCATTTCAAATATAAACAAAGAGCAATACAAGAACTTAATGCAAAATTAATAATGGTCATTCAGTGTAAGTTATTTTAAAATAAATATAAGGAGCTTACACCTTTCACCAATTGCTGCATATGTGCATCAATCTCATCAAGTTCTATAAAACCACCAAAATGTTCTAAAGTTGATGTTTAAATTAACAACACGGTAAAAGGAAGATATCAATTAATTACATGTGGTTAAATTTTACTTCTAGGACTATATGAAAACGATGAATGTTCTGAATTTCACAGAACAGAACTGAAGGAACCGTCATTAGTGAAATTGTAAATTCAATTTGTTATTATCTGAAATAGAACCATGATCACATTTTGCTTTCCGAGCAGTTCAGTCCTTCATGGAGTGCTGTATTCAAACCTTGAAATGAGTGTGCTGGGATAATACAAGAAATTAAGAAACAAATTAAAAAACTCCTTTGGCAGTGTACATGCTAGAATTACTTTGCAAATATTTTCAGAAACGTATTAAAATACATTAATCAGCAACTCAGAATGCCACAGCATTGACCCACCACCTTAAGTTTTTCGTATAGATTCCTGGACTTAATTATTAAATGGACGAAACACATAAGAATGTGGGGAAATGTTTTGGCTTCTCCAGGGGGTATTATTTTTAGAATTGTGCCATTGAGAAACATTTGGTCCATCTGCATCAAATAAAATTCAGATATATCAAAACATGATCTCATAATCAATAAATAAAGTTGCATCGCTACTTAGTAACTTAGTTACATAGTTACACAGACTGAAAGGAGACTTGTATCCATCAAATTTTGCCTTTCCCACATCTGTTTTTGCTGTTGATCCAAAAGAAGGCAAAAAAATCAGTTTGAAGTGCTTTCTAGTTTTGCAAAGAAATTGGGGGAGGAGGGGAATCATTTTTGACCCCAGAATGGCAGTCAGATATCCTCTTTGGATCAAGGAGCTGTTACTCTATATATTAAAAAGTATAACACTGATTATTATGTTTTTGCAAATTGTAATACGTGGGGGGACTGATTAACAGCCAAGCTTTATGCCAATGAAGTATTATTGTGCTCTAATGCAGGGATTCAGGCACCATTCTACCCTATACAATAATGGTGTCCTCTGTGAATACTGCATACTCTGCCACAATTTCCATTCTTACATAGTGATGTCCCGAACTGTTCACTGGCGAATAGTTCCTGGCGAACATCGCTTGTTCGCGTTCGCCACGGATGGCGAACACAAGTGCTGTTCGGCCCGCCCCCTATTCGTCATCATTGAGTAAACTTTGACCCTGTACCTCACAGTCAGCAGACACATTCCAGCCAATCAGCAGCAGACCCTCCCTCCCAGATCCTCCCACCTCCTGGACAGCATCCATTTTACATTCATTGTGAAGCTGCATTCTTAGTGAGAGTAGGGACAGTGTAGCTGCTGCTGATTTGATAGGGAAATTGATAGCTAGGCTAGTGTATTAAGTGTCCACTACAGTCCTGAAGGACTCATCTGATCTCTGCTGTAAGGACAGCACCCCAAAAAGCCATTTTTAGAGCTAGAACATCAGTCTGCTTTTTTTTTCTGTGTAATGTAATTGCAGTTGCCTGCCTGTCAGCCTGTGTGTCAGGCTCACAGCATATACTGTGCCAACTTGCCCAGTGCCACCACTCACTCAATGGTATCACAATAGCTGGCATTTAAAAAAAAAAAAAAAAAACTTTTTTGACTGTAATATAATAGCCCAGTGCCACCACTCACTCATATCTAGAGTCCCAATAGCTTGCATTTAAAAGAAACTAAACTTTTTGGACTGTAATAGAATAGCAGTCAGTTTCCTTAATGAGTTTGCGTTTCAGGGCCTGCCCAGTGCCACCACTCGCTCATATCGGGTGTCCCAATAGCTTGCATATAAAAAAAAACTTTTTGGACTGTAATATAATAGCAGTCAGTTTCCTTCACGAGTGTGCGTTTCAGGGCCTGCCCAGTGCCACCACTCACTCATATCTGGTGTCCCAATAGCTTGCATTTAAAAAAAACTAAACTTTTTGGACTGTAATATAATAGCAGTCAGTTTCTTCACGAGTGTGCGTTTCAGGGCCTGCCCAGTGCCACCACTCACTCATATCTGATGTCCCAATAGCTTGCATTTAAGAAAACCTAAGCTTTTTGGACTGTAATATAATAGCAGTTAGTTTCCTTCACGAGTGTGCGTTTCAGGGCCTGCCAGGGCACAGTGTCACACCAGTGAAACTCATATCTGGTGTAACAGTAGTGTAATAGATTGAATAGCAGTTGTCTGCCAGCGTGTGTGTCAGGCTCACAGCGTATACTGTGCCCACTTGCCCACTGCCACCACTCATATCTGGTGTCACAATAGCTTGCATTTAACAAAAAAACAACTTTTTGGACTGTAATATAATAGCAGTCAGTTTCCTTCACAAGTGTGCGTTTCAGGGCCTGCAAGGGCACAGTGTCACACCAGTGCCACTCATATCTGTTGTCACAGTAGCTTGCACGCATAGTACCACTAATAAAAAAAAATGACACACAGAGGCAGGCCACCCCGCAGGGGCCGTCGTGGTCGTGGTGCTGTGATTTCCTTTGGCCCTAGAATAATGCCCAGTGTTCAGAGGCCACGTACCCTGAACTTGAAAAGTTCTGAGGACATAGTTGACTGGCTAACACAGGACACCCAATCTTCTACAGCTTCCGCTCAGAACCTCGACGCACCATCCTCCTCCAGGTTAGCTTCGGGCACCTCTCAAGTTACCACTCGCCCGCCTGCCGCCACCACCAACACTAGCACCACAGTCGCTTCACTTGGTATGTCAGAGGAGTTATTTACACATCCGTTTGAAGAAATGAGTGATGAGCAACCATTATTGCCAGAGGATGTAGATAACAGGGATATGTCTCAGTCAGGCAGCATTACACATGTACGGTGTGATGATGATGATGATGATGATGTTGTACCCGCTGCTGCTTCCTTTGCTGAGTTGTCAGATACAAGTGAAGCGGTTGATGATGACGATGCGTCCGTGGATGTCACGTTGGTGCCCGCTAGAAGAGAAGAACAGGGGGAAAGTTCAGATGGGGAGACAGAAAGGAGGAGGAGGAGGAGACGAGTTGGAAGCAGGGGGAGGTCGTCGCAAGGAGCTAGTGGCACAGTCAGACATCATGCATCGGCACCCGTGGTCAGCCAGACAGCACGACAATCAACGCATGGTGTTGTCACCACCAGAATGCCATCATTGCAGAGCTCAGCAGTGTGGAATTATTTTTGTGTGTCTACCTCTGACAACAGCGATGCCATTTGCAACCTGTGCCAAAAGAAACTGAGTTGTGGGAAGTCCAACACCCACCTAGGTACAACTGCTTTGCGAAGGCACATGATCACACATCACAAACGCCTATGGGATCAACACATGAGTACAAGCACCACACAAACTCAAAGCCACCATCCTTCTCCTGGTCCAGCATCTTCAGCCACGTCAACCACTGCTGTCCTCCTTGCCCCCTCTCAACCATCCGCTCCTCCGTCTCTCGCCTTCAGCAGCTCCTGCTCATTTGCCCACAGTCAGGTGTCTGTCAAGGACATGTTTGAGCGTAAGAAGCCAATGTCACAAAGTCACCCCCTTGCCCGGCGTCTGACAGCTGGCTTGACTGAACTCTTAGCCCGCCAGCTTTTACCATACAAGCTGGTGGAGTCTGAGGCGTTCCAAACATTTTTAGCTATTGGGACACCGCAGTGGAAGGTACCCGGCCGAAAATTCTTTGCACAAAAGGCAATCCCCAACCTGTACTCGATTGTGCAAAAGGAAGTAATGGCATGTCTGGCACACAGTGTTGGGGCAAGGGTCCATCTGACCACTGATACCTGGTCTGCAAAGCATGGTCAGGGCAGGTATATCACCTACACTGCGCATTGGGTAAACCTGCTGACGGCTGACAAGCAAGGAATGCGTGGCATTGCAGAGGAGTTGAGCAACCATTATTGCCAGAGGATGCATCTGCATTGGGTTTGACTTGTCTGAAAGCAGAGAGTCACACCGGACCAGCACTCTTGTCCGCCCTGAACGCACAGGTGGATCAGTGGCTGACTCCGCACCAACTGGAGATCGGCAAAGTGGTTTGTGACAACGGAAGAAATTTGTTGGCGGCATTGCATTTGGGCAAGTTGACACATGTGCCGTGCATGGCACATGTGTGTAATCTGATCGTACAACGCTTTGTGCATAAGTACCCAGGCTTACAGGACGTCCTCAAGCAGGCCAGGAAGGTGTGTGGCCATTTCAGGCGTTCCTACACGGCCATGGCGCACTTTTCCGATATCCAGCGGCGAAACAACATGCCAGTGAGGCGCTTGATTTGCCCGACACGTTGGAATTCAACACTCCTAATGTTCAACCGCCTGCTCCAACAAGAAAAAGCCGTTAATGAGTATTTGTTTGACCGGGGTGCCATGACAGCCTCTGCGGAGCTGGGAATTTTTTGGCAATGTTACTGGATGCTCATGCGTAATGCCTGTAGGCTCATGCGTTCTTTTGAGGAGGTGACAAACCTAGTCAGTCGCACCGAAGGCACCATCATCGAGATCATACCATTTGTTTTCTTCCTGGAGCGTGCCCTGCGAAGCCTGCTGGATCAGGCCATAGATGAGCGTGAAGAGGAAGAGTTGTGGTCACCATCACCACCAGAAACAGCCTTATCAGCATCGCTTGCTGGACATGCGGCAACGCTGGAAGAGCATTCTGAGGAAGAGGAGTCAGAGGAGGAACGTGGCTTGGAGGAGGAGGAGGAAGACCAACCACAACAGGCATCCCAGGGTGCTCGTTGTCACCTATCTGTTACCCGTGGTGTTGTACGTGGCTGGGGGGAAGAACATACCTTCAGAGAGATCACTGAGGACGAGGAACAGGACATGAGTAGCTCGGCATCCAACCTTGTGCAAATGGGGTCTATCATGCTGTCATGCCTGTTGAGGGACCCTCGTATAAAAAGGCTGAAGGAGAACAACCTGTACTGGGTGTCCATGCTACTAGACCCCCGGTATAAGCAGAAAGTGCCTGAAATGTTACCGAATTACGGCAAGTCGGAAAGGATGCAGCAGTTCCAAAATCAATTAAAAAGTATGCTTTACACAGCGTATAAGGGTGATGTCACAGCACAACGGGAATCTAACAGGGGAAGAGGTGAAAGTAATCCTCTTCCTCCCACGACCACGCCTGCAAGGACAGAACGCTTTACAGACGTGTTGTTGATGGAGGACATGTGGAGCTTTTTAAGTCCTACGTATCGCCACAGCCCTTCGGGGTCCACCCTCAGAGAACGACTCGACCGACAGGTAGCAGACTACCTCGCCTTAACTGCAGATATCGACACTCTGAGGAGCGATGAAACCCTTGACTACTGGGTGTGCAGGCTTGACCTGTGGCCTGAGCTATCCCAATTTGCGATAGAACTTCTGGCCTGTCCCGCTTCAAGTGTCCTGTCAGAAAGGAGGCAGCAGGAGGTAATGTCACTGAGAAGAGAAGTCGCCTAGGTCAAAAAAGTCTAGATTACCTCACCTTTATTAAGATGAATGAGGGATGGATCCCGAAGGGACTGACAGTGGGCGATACATTCGACTAAAAAAGGCCTGATGAGGGGGACTACTTAACACACCACTCCTATCTGGTGGCACATTAGATTGCACGCGCAGTGCCCCAAATTTGAAGTAGGAGGACCGACCAAGAATCTTTTTCCATCTCCCACTTCCTAAAATCGATGCCTTATATACACGTCCCCTGATAGGGGACGGAACAGGGATTAAACTGATAAAAATAGTACTACTTAACACACCACTCCTATCTGGTGGCACATTAGATTGCACGCGCAGGGCCCCAAATTAGAAGTAGGAGGACCGACCAAGCATCTTTTTCCATCTCCCGCTTCCTAAAATCGATGCCTTATATACACGTCCCCTGATAGGGGGTGTAACAGGGATTAAACTGATAGAAATAGTATTACTTAACACACCACTCCTATCTGGTGGCACATTAGATTGCACGCGCAGTGCCCCAAATTTGAAGTAGGAGGACCGACCTATTTTTTTTTCCATCTCCCGCTTCCTGGGTGGAGGAAGAGAGACCTTCAATGACATCAGTGAGGACAAGGAATGGGACATGGCTAGTTTGGTATCCAACCTTGTGCAAATGGGGAGTTTGCGGTTGTGCAAATGGACTGTTTGTGGTTGTTTGCTTTGCGTTAAACGGGGAGTTTGGTCTGTCACTGTGAAGTGGGCGTAACCCTTACACTACCTGATCGATACAACATCATACCTGATGTTTTAAAGCACGTTATTCCAAACAATTTAGGAATGTTAGGTGATTTATGCCCTTTATGGATTAAAACCAGACTCTGCATGAACTATGTAATTTCCCATGGGAGTTTTGCCATGGATCCCCCTCCGGCATGCCACAGTCCAGGTGTTAGTCCCCTTGAAACAACATTTCCATCACTATTGTGGCCAGAAAGAGTCCCTGTGGGTTTTAAAATTCGCCTGCCCATTGAAGTCTATGGCGGTTCGCCCGGTTCGCCCGCTCGCGAACATTTGCGGAAGTTCGTGTTCGCCGTTCGCCAACTGAAAATTTTATGTTCGCGACATCACTTTTCTTACACAGACATTTATCCAGTTGCAGTTTAAACATCTCTACAGACATTGATAAGTACTTATTGTTTTTACCATTTTTTGACTAAATCCCTTTTCTTCCAGTCGAATATGGTGACCTCGTGTCCTATATTATAGTCCTGTTTATGAATAGATTTCCAGACAATGGTTTGTATTGCCCCAATTATATTATATGATATAATCATATCTCCTCTGAGGTGCCATTTGTCAAAATTAAACATATTTAAATTTGTTAATCTTTCTTCAGAATTAAATAATCTATTCCTTTTATTAACTGTTTAGCCCATCTCTGCTTTTTTTCTAGTGCCATAATATCCTTATTTAGAACAGTGCCCACAATTGCACCATTGATTTATAATTAATTCATGGGCTATTTTCATCCCGTGAATTAATGTCCCTTTTTTATGTTTGACAATACCTTACTGGCCTTAGCAACTGCTTATTGACATTGCACATTAATGCCTACTTTGTTGTCTATAGATATTCCTAAATTCTTCTCATGTGTTGTTATCCCTAATTAAATCTTTTAGGGCGTAAGTTGCCTGTGCATTCTTCACCTCAACGTCCCCTTATGTATCTTAGTACTTCTGCCACAAATCAATATGCTCACAAACAAAATCACTACAGAGTGTATTGACACCCGTATATTTGAAAAGTACTTAACTTAAACAAGATGCAACTTTCCAGGTGGTATTTCCCAATTTCCCACCTTTCTCAGACAGCAAAAAATAGAAACAATATTTGAGAATCATCTAAAAAGGATAAGATAAACCAAACATAGTGTAATATTCACTGAACAAAATTATAAATGCAATTTTTCATGAGCTGAACTCAAAGATCTAAGACTTTTTCTATGTACACAAAAGGCTTTTTTCTCTCAAATATTGTTCACAAATCTGTCTAAATCTGTGTTAGTGAGCACTTCTCCTTTGCCGAGATAATCCATCCATCTCACAGGTGCTGTGTGCAATTTTATCACACAGCACACTGCCACAGATGTTGCAAGTTTGGAGGGAGTGTGCAATTGGCATGCTGACTGCAGCAATGTCCATCAGAGCTGTTGCCTGTGAATTGAATGTTCATTTCTCTACCATAAGCCGTCTCCAAAGGCATTTCAGAGAATTTGGCAGTACATCCAACCGGCCTCACAACCGCAGACCACGTGTAACCACACCAGCCCAGATACTCCAGCATCTTCAAGTCCAAGATTATTATTATGTTATTTATATAGCGCCATCAAATTCCATAGCGCTTTATGATCATCTGAGACCAGCCACGCACACAGCTGCTGCAACAATCGGTTTGCATAACCAAAGAATTTCAAACTAACTGTCAGAAACCGTCTCAGGAAAGCTCATCTGCATGCTCGTCGTCCTCATTGGGGTTTCGACCTGACTGCAGTTCGTCGTCGTAACCGACTTGAGTGGGCAAATGTGTCTGGCACTCTGGAGAGCTGTTCTCTTCATGGATGAATCCCGGTTTTCACTGTACTGGCAGATGGCAGAGAGTGTGTATGGCGTCATGTGGGTCAGCGGTTTGCTGATGTCAACATTGTGGATCAAGTGGCCCATGGTGGCGGTGGGGTTATGGTATAGGCAGGATTATGTTATGGACAACAAACACATGTGCATTTTATTGATAGTATTTTGAATGCACAGAGATACTGTGATGAGATCCTGAGGCCCATTGTTGTGCCATTCATCCACGACCATCACCTAATGTTGCAGCATGATAATGCATGGCCCCATGTTGCAAGGATATGTACACAATTCCTGGAAGCTGAAAACATCCCAGTTCTTGCATGGCCATACTCAACGGACATGTCACCCATTGAGCATGTTTGGAATGCTCTGGATCGGCGTATACAACAGCGTGTTCCAGGTCCTGCCAATATCCAGCAACTTTGCACAACCATTAATGAGGAGTGGACCAACATCCCACATGCCACAATCAACAACCTGATCAACTCGATGCGAAGGAGATGTGTTGCACTGCGTGAGGCAAATGGTGGTCCCACCAGATACTGATTGTCTTTCGGCCCCCCAATACAGTAAAACTGAACATTTTAGAGTGTCCTTTTATTGTGGCCAGCCTAAGGCACACCTGTGCAATAATCATGCTGCCTAATCAGCATCTTGATATGTCACACCTGTGAGGTGGATGGATTATCTCGGCAAAGGAGAAGTGCTCACTATTACAGATTTAGACAGATTTGTGAACAATATTTGAGAAACACAGGACTTTTGTGTACATATAAAAAGTCTTAGTTCTTTGAGTTCAGCTCATGAAAAATAGGGGCAAAAACAAAAGTGTTGCATTTATAATTTTGTTCAGTGTAGCTAGATACAATAAAATAAGCGCTCTTGAAATGCACTCACCATGTGTATGAAAATCTGCACCTTTGGGTCCCTCCCCTGATAAAGGTTGTGGCGCTATCACCTTCTTTTAGCTCCTCCTGCTGAAGATGTGGTCCACAATTAAAAAAAAAGTTGTAGCACTTTCCTCTGTACTTTGAATTACGTTTTAACATAATTGGTTGTACCCAATAAGTACAGAGGAAAGTGGTCCAGCTTTCTTATTAATCATGGACCACATCTTCAGCAAGAGGAGCTAAAAGAGGAAATACTTTCCCAACAACAGATATTAAGCTCACAGATCTCCAGGCAGAGATGTTAAGCCTTTTTTGAATATAGGAACCATCTGCCCTTTTCCAATCCCTTTTTCCAATTCCTGAGAAAAAAAGAATCCTGAAAGATTAAAAAAGTGGTTTGCATATTTCCATATAGTTCCTTAAGTACTCCTGGGTAAATACCATCAGGCCCTGGGGCATTGTTTACAATAACTTTCTGTAGTTGCTGCACTACCTCATTGTGAGTCATCCAATCACAAGTTTTCTGCATGTTGTTTTTTTTTTTTTTTTTTTAAATAACTCTTGTCAGGGTTCCTCCTTAATATATACTACGGTATTTCTGCCTATTTCTGGTCTTTATTTACTAATTTCTGTTATCACTGTACCTACACTTATTTTTGTTTTATTTTTAGAATTTAAATATGTTTTATATATTTCATAGAGATCTGAGAAATCATTTTGCCCATAGACATTGAGAAATCATTTTGCCCGTAGACATTGTTAAACCTCCAAAAGTTAATTCAATTGGATTTTCTCCATTTTTTGATTCTCAAATATTTTAAAAACGACTTATTTAAATCACTTCAATTTTTTTTTAATTTTGTTATGACTGTCAATCCGAGCAAAACTGCAAAATGTTAGCAAGATTGGTAATTCCATGCCAAAATGACCAAGTAAAAAATATTTTTTAGAACTAAAGAACCATCAATAGGTACGCTACTACACAGCTATAATATATTTTACAAGTCTCAAGGCAAAACATTATGTTGCTATAAATATATAATGTTTATACTGTTCTCTGAAACCTTTGGTTTTTGTGTTTTAGAATCTTGGAGACCTGATGTGTGTTTGTTTTCTTTTTTTTTTCTTATGTTTGCATCTTAACATTTTAAAAAATATATTTATATTTGCAAGAATAGAGTATTTTTCTGTTTTGGTTTATATACAGAGAATATAACCAAATAAATCAAAACAATGTAGTGTTTAAAATGTGTACATATGATTTTCAGTTAATAAACAGGCAGGATCAACAGATGTGACTTAGTGTTTCTAGCGTGTTTTCTCCTCAAGGATAAAGATTAAAATAACTTTCACATGATATAACTAAAAGTACATATTGGAAAAGGTCCAAAGTCATTATAACTGTGCCAGTAGCAGCACGGTAGTTAAGGTTGAGTTGGTGATTCTATTAAAAACCCAATTTTCTCGATTTAATGTATCAGCCAGAGCAACATCTTATTATATAAGATGTCAGGCAGAATGCAAATGAAAAAGAGCTCATGTTGAGCTCAATTTCTTGTTTTTGATTCTTTGGATTTCTCTGTTTGGCCATATATCTATAACAGTTAGAGGTCGAAGATTGTATAGGATATCAAATAACAGAATTCAATATAATTTGAAATCATTGCAGTGCAGTGAG